>NC_077244.1:4718235-5031617 GCF_947179165.1 Solanum dulcamara | reverse complement strand
TATATCTCTCCGGTTATATATTTGGGTAATGATCCACCATGTTCGAACATTGAAGCAAGAAATAATTATGTCATTATTGTACACCTTTCTAAAAATAGTTGTTTTCTCTTGTCCTCCCATACCTACAATTGGGAGGACATCCAGCTCATTTGTACCTCTAATCAGTTACTGAATTATCGTTTCTGTGTCATTCCCAAATCCCACTACCTCCTCCTCATTCACAGGATTGGTATGTCGAGTTGGCAGATATTTAGATAATGCTATCACATAACATAGCTTAAGAGCAACGTCCGCCCACCACATCTCAGTCACCTCTACACAAATATGCTTGATCTCCTTTAAGGTTGTAGGAAGTGAGCAAAAAATATGCCAAAGAACATTATACTGAGCAAGAATAGAGTCAATGGAAACTTCAGCTTCAGATGCCAAATTGATAGTACATCTTTGAAGATCTTTAGGAATTTTATGTTCATGGTGCATCATTGGAACATATCTGAAAATGGATAACAAAGATGACAACTCCTACTCTAATATGAGTGTAAGAGATGATAACTCTTTCTCTAAACTACCAATATGAGGTTTCATCATGAAATCTAAACCTGATTTAGATTTTTGCATCTTATTCAATTTCTGTTATTTAGTTTTGATGATCAACAAACTATGGGACCTGATACACGAACCTGGTCCCATGAGTAAGTCAAATTGTAGACTAGCCAGCTGCAAAGCTGCCATCCTTTATAGTGGTTGGTAGAACCAACAGAGGCAGCAGACCTAAAGCCAATCAGATGAATCCTAGGATGTGGGTCTCCAACATTAATACTCAAACTGTGGACAACAAAGTTTTTTGGATTTTCTCTTGAAGAATTGACAATCAAGAACAGTTATTTGTGTTCTCTCAAGAAAAGACAAACTGCAACAAAAGCTGCACGGGACCCGATAGAGTTGTTCAAGTTATTCTTCTTTGCAGCCTTGTTGTAGTGTTGAGTCTTATGTGCAACATTGTAAAATCAGTTCCTATTGTATAAAGAAATCTTGATTATTTCCAATTGTATTGCTTTATTATAACTTCATTGCTATAGTTAGTTTTGGAGTGTGTTGAAAAATCTACATCACTGAGAATCAGTTGTGTAGTGGGCAATAGTGATATTGCTTAGGCTCAAGTCTTGTAATAGTAGTATTGCAAGTAAAGGGGTGAAGAGGGTTAGTAACTAGGTATAATAGGTTGTAATAGTTTATTTTGCTATTGCACCTTAGTGAAGATTAACAGCTAAATCCTGAGGGTGAGGTCATGGTTTTTTTTCCCTTGAGAAAGGAGGTTTTTCACGTAAAATAGTATACAATACTCATATCTTCCAGTTTGTCTTACTATTTATTATTCTATTAAAGGACTGGGTCTTTTGACATAGTGATGGACTCGTACAAAGCTATCAATTGGTATCAGAGCCAGTGTTCTCTAGACGGTTAACACCGAGAGAAGATCTTGTGAACTGAAAGATGGCTGCTCCACCTAATCTTGAAGAGGGACAATCTGTTACTAGGTCACCTAGATTTAATGATCAGTTTTATGGGTGGTGGAAGACTCGCATGCACAATTTTCTCATGGCAGAGGATAGTGAACGATGGGATGTTGTTCTGGATAGACCCTACATTCCTATAAAAGAGGTCAAAGAAGGAGAAGTTACTCGAGTTATACCCAAAACTCAAAAAGAATATGGCGAAGCTGACAGAAAGAAGATAGAAAAGAAGTACAAAGCAAAAAAACTACTCATCTGTGAAATAGGACCTGATGAATACAACCAAATTTCTGCACGTGAATCTGCCAAGGAAATATGACATTTCCTAAGGACTACTCACAAAGGAACTACTCAAGTGAAGGAGTCAAAAGTTGACATGTTAACTACTCTATATGAGAACTTTACTATGAAGGAAGGAACGACTATTCAGGAAATGCATACCAGATTCACCTCTATCACCAATGAACTTTGGTGTTTAGGTGAACCCATCCATCCTAACAAACAGGTCAGGAAAATTCTCAGGATTCTTCCTAAGCCCTGGGAAAGCAAAGTAGATGCCATCATGGAAGCAAAGGATCTGAAGATTCTTACTATAGATGAGTTAATTGGAAATCTTCAGACTCACGAGTTAAATAAGTAGCAAGACTACTCCAAGAAAGACACAAAGAAGGACAAATGCTTGGCTCTTAATGTAACTGAGGGTGAAGATTATGAAGAAGATCAAGATATGGCATACTTAACCAAAAGATTTCACAAAATTATGAGGAAGACGGGAGGGTTTATGAAAAAGGGTAACACAAATAGAGCTGCAAATGGCACTAACCTATGTCATGGATGTGAAAAACCAGGATATTTCATCAGAGATTGTCCCATGCAGAAAGGAGAATACAGAAACTATGGAAAGACTGGAGGTGACAAAGACAAATGAAAGGACCGGACAAATTAAAAAGAAGAGTTGTAGTTGACTATGTAGTGAAGAGGGCTCTTGCTGTATGGGGAAACTCTTCAAGCGACGTAGAAGAATCTGATCACCCAGAAGATGCCTCTATGTTGGCTTGAAAAGTTTCCCCATACAGCAAGAGCCCTCTTCACTACATAGTCAACTACAACTCTTCTTTTTAATTTGTCCGGAACCTGGTCCTTTCATTTGTCTTTGTCGCCTCTAGTCTTGCCATAGTTTCTGTATTCTCCTTTCTGCATGGGACAATCTCTGATGAAATATCCTGGTTTTTCACATCCATGACATAGGTTAGTGCTATTTGCAGCTCTGTTTGTGTTACCCTTTTTCATAAACCCTCCCATCTTCCTCATAATTTTGTGAAATCTTTTGGTTAAGTATGCCATATCTTGATCTTCTTCATAATCTTCACCCTGAGTTACATTAAGAGCCAAGCATTTGTCCTTATTTGTGTCTTTCTTGGAGTAGTCTTGCTACTTATTTAACTCATGAGTCTGAAGATTTCCAATTAACTCGTCTATAGTAAGAATCTTCAGATCCTTTGCTTCCATGATGGCATCTACTTTGCTTTCCCAGGGCTTAGGAAGAATCCTGAGAATTTTCCTGACCTGTTTGTTAGGATGGATGGGTTCACCTAAACACCAAAGTTCATTGGTGATAGAGGTGAATCTGGTATGCATTTCCTGAATAGTCTTCCCTTCCTTCATAGTAAAGTTCTCATATAGAGTAGTTAACATGTCAACTTTTGACTCCTTCACTTGAGTAGTTCCTTTGTGAGTATTCCTTAGGAAATGTCATATTTCCTTGGCAGATTCACGTGCAGAAATTCGGTTGTATTCATCAGGTCCTATTTCACAGATGAGTAGTTTTTTTGCTTTGTACTTCTTTTCTATCTTCTTTCTGTCAGCTTTGCCATATTCTTTTTGAGTTTTGGGTATAACTCGAGTAACTTCTCCTTCTTTGACCTCTTTTATAGGAATGTAGGGTCTATCCAGAACAACATCCCATCGTTCACTATCCTCTGCCATGAGAAAATTGTGCATGCGAGTCTTCCACCACCCATAAAACTGATCATTAAATCTAGGTGACCTAGTAGCAGATTGTCCCTCTTCAAGATTAGGTGGAGCAACCATCTTTCAGTTCACAAGATCTTCTCTCGGTGTTAACCGTCTAGAGAACACTGGCTTTGATACCAATTGATAGCTTTGTACGAGTCCATCACTATGTCAAAAGACCCAGTCCTTTGATGGAATAATAAATAGTAAGACAAACTGGAAAATAAGAGTATTGCATACTATTTTACGTGAAAAACCTCCTTTCTCAAGGGAAAAAAACCACGACCTCACCCTCAGATTTAGCTGTTAATCTTCACTAAGGTGCAAGAGCAAAATAAACTATTACAACCTATTATACCTAGTTACTAACCCTCTTCACCCCTTTACTTGCAATACTACTATTACAAGACTTGAGCCTAAGCAATATCACTATTGCCCACTACACAACTGATTCTCAGTGATGTAGATTTTTCAACACACTCCAAAACTAACTATAGCAATGAAGTTATAATAAAGCAATACAATTGGAAATAATCAAGATTTCTTTATACAATAGGAACTGATTTTACAATGTTGCACATAAGACTCAACACTACAACAAGGCTGCAAAGAAGAATAACTTGAACAACTCTATCGGGTCTCGTGCAGCTTTTGTTGCAATTTGTCTTTTCTTGAGAGAACACAAATAACTGTTCTTGATTGTCAATTCTGCAAGAGAAAAGCCAAAAAACTTTTGTTGTCCACAGTTTGAGTATTAATGTTGGAGACCCACATCCTAGGATTCATCTGATTGGCTTTAGGTCTGCTGCCTCTGTTGGTTCTACCAACCACTATATAGGATGGCAACTTTGCAGCTGGCTAGTCTACAATTTGACTTACTCATGGGACCAGGTCCGTGTATCAGGTCCCATAGCTTGTTGATCATCAAAACTAAATAACAAAAATTGAATAAGATGTCAAAATCTAAATCAGGTTTAGATTTCATGATGAAACCTCATATTGGTAGTTTAGAGAAAGAGTTATCATCTCTTACACTCATATTAGAGGAGGAGTTGTCATCTTTGTTATCCATTTTCAGATATGTTCCAATGATGCACCATGAACATAAAATTCCTAAAGATCTTCAAAGATGCACTATCAATTTGGCATCTGAAGCTGAAGTTTCCATTGACTCTATTCTTGCTCAGTATAATGTTCTTTGGCATATTTTTTGCTCACTTCCTGCAACCTTAAAAGAGATCAAGCATATTTGTGCAGAGGTGACTGAGATGTGGTGGGCGGACGTTGCTCTTAAGCTATGTTATGTGATAGCATTATCTAAATATCTGCCAACTCGACATACCAATCCTGTGAATGAGGAGGAGGTAGTGGGATTTGGGAATGACACAGAAACGATAATTCAGTAACTGATTAGAGGTACAAATGAGCTGGATGTCCTCCCAATTGTAGGTATGGGAGGACAAGAGAAAATAACTATTTTTAGAAAGGTGTACAATAATGACATAATTATTTCTTGCTTCAATGTTCGAACATGGTGGATCATTACCCAAATATATAACCGGAGAGATATATAACAAGAGATTTTTAGTTAAGTTACTGGTTCAAAGGATAAGTGATATAAGGATGACATCTTTGCTGACAAGTTGAGGAAACACCTAATTGGGAAGAGATATCTCATTGTCTTGGATGATATGTGGGATGGTATGGCATGGAATGACTTGAGGCTTTCCTTTACAGATGTTAGAAATAGAAGCAGAATAGAATTAACAACTCGACTTGAGAATGTTGGTGCGCATACCAATTGTCGCAGAAAAATTTATGACAGTAGGAAGATTGCGCACCTGAACTACAAGAAGTGAGTCTAGCAGTTGCGAAAAGATGCAAAGGATTGCCTCTAGTGGTTGTCTTGGTAGATGGAATAATCAAAAGAAAGAAAATGGAAGCCTCTTGGTGGGATGTGGTTAAAAATTCTCTACTTTCCTTTCTTGGTGAATCTGAAGGATATAGTCTGTCAGTTATGCAGTTAAGTTATGATAACTTACATGGGGATGTTTCCGAAGGACGCAAGCATTCCAGTGTCTAAATTGATTAGTTTATGGATTGTGTAAGGACTGGGAGACTAATGGAAGAGGAAGCTGAAGCTTACTTGATGGATCTCATCCACAGTAACATGGTAATGGTTTCAAAGAGAAAATATAATGGTAAAGTCAAAGAATTCCAGGTTCATGATGTGGTGCTTCACTTTTGCTTGGAGAGGAGTAGAGAAGAGAAGTTTATGTTGTACAAACTTCTGAGTGGAAGAAAAGAAGAGTGGTGCCTCCCTATAGATATCTCAAGGTGGGATGTATCGGAGGAATCCTTGTTATAAAAGGGTGTTGTGAGCTTGAGGAGATCCCCTTTAGCTTTGCAAATATTCTAACACTGAAAAAGATTGAGTTGACGAACAATAAATCTCTGGAGGCTTAAAGAAGAAATCATAGAGAATGAAGGATGTGACGTCTTAAACTCATTATTATCAAAGTAAGTAGAAACAAACTCCTATCCTATGTGCTGATTTTAAGTAGAATTTGATAACAATGTGTTTAATACAGTGAAGAGAGCTATCACTAGCAGCTCTGAGTTTTTTCTTGTAACCACAACAATGCTATTGTTTCAGTTTTTTACTTTCTAATTATTCAATGCTTGCTTTAGCTTTATTTCTCCTTGTTGATCTCAAACTAACGAGGATGTGTTCGAATTTGAAAATTTCTTAGATAATTAATGTTTTCATGTTGTCACAATCCAAGCTAGGCCCTAAATGTGACACGGTATACATAAGGTAATAAGACATACATCGAGAAAATCATAAATGTGGAAGGAAGTCTCAAGTAGATGTCTCAATAGAAGAGAATAAAAACATAATCTCCGAACTAATGGGAGATACATACTTATAATAGTCTAGAAATGCCTCTTCTACTTTTAGATGGGGTATAGGACAAGTTCCTAGCTCACCAAAACATAAAAAAGGAAATATAATTTGAACATAATAAAAGACATAGCGGGTTCGCCCTCGAATCATGAGGAGTCACCGAAATAGCAAAGCTGAGTAGATCACCAACTAGCCACATGGAGGATGAGAGTCGAACCCTACATTATGAGACAATGTAGGCACAGGTATGCATTAGTACGTGGAATGT
This sequence comes from Solanum dulcamara, assembly GCF_947179165.1. Classification (NCBI taxonomy): domain Eukaryota; kingdom Viridiplantae; phylum Streptophyta; class Magnoliopsida; order Solanales; family Solanaceae; genus Solanum; species Solanum dulcamara. The sequence goes on along the minus strand of NC_077244.1, from coordinate 5,024,914 downwards.
ACTAAATATGTGAGAAATATGCATGAATATGAATAAGCGGACATAACAATATGAACATGTGATGCATGACCAAATATCTTGAAAAGCATAAAGTAAAACTTGAAAACATTTAGTGAGGTCAATGCATCATAAGATCTTATAAGAAGAACATAGTACTTTGTGGGATATTAACTTTAACCGACATTTAAGATCATACGAACTATAACATGGAATCCGATGTAGCTCCCACATCGAGAAGAGAGAGATTACTTGTCAAGGTAGACTCCGTATCATAATCATAAACATGTGTTATATGTGTATTCACTAGCTAAGCCAATTAAGGCAACCTACGGAGGCAATGTAGTTTGGGACTAGGGATTGCTACTAGAGACTCGCTTACCAAGTCTCTATCACATAGTCCTCTCAATGCTTAGTTAATCCCAACGAAATAAGTAAATCATTAACATTAGGAAAGGCAAACAAGTACCAATCCACATTCATAAAATACATCATAAGAATAGCTCCTTGAAAATCATGATCATAACATATTCATATAGACAATTACCTTTCTAAGCATCTAAATCATAATTTATTCATATTGTGAGAAAATCTTTCACAATTCATTCATTCATAGTTCATAGTTGGAAATCATAGCATTATGCATAGGTCCCTATGAAATCAATATAAAACCATGTAGTAATGTAAAATCATGCATAATCAAGTAAGACAACATCAATTGAATCAAGGGAAAGTGGCTCAACTTTGCCATTTTGAGCTGATATACCCCCGTTATGATAGTGGCTCATATATACCCCTACCATTACACAAAATGGATCACATATACCCCCACTGTTACAAAGGTTGCTTACATATACCTCCACCTTTACAAAAATAGCTCACATATACCATTTTCATCTTAAGGAAGTGAAAAAAATAACTTTTTGATTTTTAATTTTTAAAATTTCATGTATGGGGTATATATTTTTTTGAGAAAGTAAAAAAATAATAAAATATATATATACCCATACATGTGAATTTTTTAGCAAAGTTTGTTGTCATTACCCCTTCTTTCATTTTCTAGCTGATTAACAAAAGCATGTGTGATCCACTCTTTTGTAAATGAAAATTGATGTTCCTTGTTGTGTATCTCCTGTAATCTGCCTTCTCTATCTTCAGTATCTTCATTGTTTGTCATTTGCCCCTAATTTTCTCGTTGTACCTCCTCTTTTTCAGACAAAGCATCGAATGCATTCTATGTTTTAATAGCATTCCCTTGGTTGTTGTGGTCACCAACAATGTGATCACTCTTATTATCATTATGGTCTTTCTTGATTGGATTTCAGTAACTTCGTACTATTCTTCTCCTTCTTATTGTTGTTGTCTTGTCTTGTTCATCGTTGTTGGTATCTCCTTTTTGTTCCTGATCTATCGCCCTCTCCTTATTTTCTATAGGTTTCCTTAGTTCAGGATGTAAGACTCTATAGACTTCATCATTATTCCCTTGTACCATGCATTGTTTGCAGTATTTAGGAAGCATATCATGCTTGATCTTCACCCTCTCCACCCTTGACACATTTGTCTGCTCATTCATAATTTCCTTCTCCACATGCTTAGGAAATTCACATAAAAGATCCACCTGCATTTTAACCCTTGCACAGCTAGGCCTAGTCTTATTAACAGTATTCATATCCAACTATAATGTCTTCCCAACAATAGCTGCTAACGAAAACAATGCCTCTTTCACAAAATAAGTTGGTTTTAGATCAGGGAATGATATTCAGGCCATCGTCTATGTTTTCTCCTCCTCAACCTTAAACTTAGCTTCATATATCAGTGGTCTCATCATATATGACTGTAACACCCCAGAATATTTTTCGCAAAGACTCGAACATTTCTTCACGTGTATGTAGACTCGAACCGAATAACTTGTAATTTTATATATGAGTTAGGATCAATTTCTAAGTATTTGAAGAGTATTATATGTGGTTTAGGGTCATAAGTGATCTCTAACACCAAACCGAGTCCAAAGAATGTTTATCGATTAAGTTTTCGGATGAGTTAGTATAAGGGTCAATTTCAAACGACCATATCTCCTATAATATAATGAATTGGGTGGACCATGACCTATCAAATTAAAGTTTTTTTAATCTTCTTTCCAACGCCACCAAGATTGCATTTTTTGGAGTTCGAAGTCAAAAGTTATGACCATTTTACTATAGATTATAACTGCAGAAATTTCAGGCCTGGGGCTACAGTGGCTCCCGGTGCCACTATAGCGCCAGAAACTGGTCTCTGAAGTTTGGTCCTTGGCGCGATGCACCACTATTAGGCCTGCAGGTTTTTGGACTCATTTTTCAGATTTTTCTTGAGAAAGGGCATTCCGGACTTTTTCCCACATATCCCAAATATAACCCTAGCCATTTTGGGACAAAAAATGAGTTCTTCATCACACCAAGGAGGGTTTTCTCCTCATTTTAGGCATGGAAGACTTGGAGAGAAGAAATTAGAGAAGAAGAAGAGGAGTTAGATTTCAAGTCATTCCTTCAAGTCTTGATTTCCTTCGATTTTCAGGTATGTAAGGCTAACCTAAAATATGGATTGAGTTCTTCCATATGCCGCATAAATGTGTTGGATGAAGATTGTGAAAGGCTTGAACCTTCTATGAAGGTTTTCTTGAATTCTTCCTAAACTATAGAATGTTTTTTATAATCTATTAATTGATTGATGATTTTCATTACTTGAATTATTGAATAAATATCTTTCATATTTATTTCATAAATCGTAGCTACACATTGACTATAAATGAATTTTTGTATATAAATTCATATGTATTGATGGTGTTCTTGAGTTGGGTTTTGTTGAGGGTATGGATTCATGTATTCATTCACATGAACCCAAGATGAGATTTCTTTTTGTCATAATTGTCTTGAGGTTGAAATTGATGGTTTTTGTGTATATGTATTGATTGGAATGAAAAGAATGAATTGAGATAGTTATGAATGTGAATGGCATAAAAAGGAACGAAACCTTGGTAGAGCTAGAATATCATTTTGTCTCTATAAATTGAACATAGAATTAAATAAGGATTTTGGGCAAGATGTTTGATGATGATGTTTGATGATGATGTGAATAATGATGTTTATTTAACTAAGGAAAAATAATTGATGAAGAGGTTATGTTGATGATGATGTTTTGAGATGAAATGGATTGGAGTCTAATGTGACTACATGATATGTGATTTGCATAATTTTATATGTGATTGGAGTCATATGAGTATAAATGATTTTTGAGAAGGAGTTTTAAATAAATGATTTGTGAAAAATTTTGCATAAACTATTTATACACTATTTTGAGTTTAAAAAAATGATTATTTTCATCTTTGATTTAAAAAGAATTTAAGCATGAGTTGGGTTTGAGAAGCCTCTAAATTATCATTTTTGAACATGAGTATTTTGAATATAAAAGAGTTGAGCATTTTTACATTAAAATGTCTATTTTGAGTTGAGTTGAGGAGTTGAAATTATGTTTTAAATGCATTTAATATATTCTGCATTTATTGAGTTGAGATGGTATCAAATTCAAAAAGAAGAGTTGATGATTGAGATGAGTTGATTATGAATGAAGTTCCAATGAGACCAGATTGAATGAGTTTTGAAAAGAGTCCAATGAGACTAAATGAGTTGATTTGAAACTAAGTCCTAAGAGACTAAATGAGTATTTTGAATATTTTACTCACTTGATAGATATGAGCATATTGAGTCTTGGGAGGAGTATCGAATATCGAATTGGGTAAGAGTATAGTTCATACTCGAACCAATAACTACGTCGCCAAACGTAGGAGAGGATTGGACCATTAAAGTCGGATGTTTCCTAAATTACTGTCCTGACATGATAGAACTTGATTGGTTATGGATCCATGATTGTTGATTTGTTCTTACCCTGGCAAGATATGAACGGACGTGGCAACAACGTCGGCTTGTTGTACTATCGCTTGCTCATATGGTGATGTTTGTCGGTTAGAAAAACTCCCAAATTGAGTGGATTGTGCATGATATGATTGGTTTGATTGTGATTGTAGATGATTGAGTTAAATTATAAAACATTGCTAAATTTTAATTTGCATATCTATTGAATTGAGTCCTTTGACGTGATTGTTGAGTTGATTGTATGTGATTGGATTGGATTAGATGATATGTGATTGGATTGGATTAGATGATATGTGATTGGATTGTATCTGATGAAATATGATTGGATTGGATTGGATGGTATGTGATTGGATTGGATCGGATTGTATATGATTGGATTGGATCGGATTGTATATGATTGGATTGTATCGGATTTTATATGATTGGATTGACTGATTATATATGATTGGATTGGATCGGATTGTATATGATTGGATTAGACTGATTGGATTGAATGATTTGATTGAATTGTATTGTACATGATAGATTGGATTGGATAGTTTATGATTGCTCTCTGTCTAAATTGTGTTCTTACTTTAGACTTATGACACCTTGATTGAGTCTCTCTTATCTTTCTGATTTGAGATATCCGAACTGATATTATTCTACCTTGAGGTATGTTTCATTCTGTCATATTACATACTCGTACATTCCATGCACTGACGTCCATTTGGACTTGCATCATTTCATGATGCAGAGACAGGTTTAAGAGATCGTCAATAGGAGCACCATTGAGGATCTATTCGCACTCAGCTTATTGGTGAGTCCTCCCCTACATTCGGAGGACACCACTTATGTTATTCTTGCGTTGAGTTTAGTCCTTTTCATTCTGATTTGAGGTAGCCATGAACATGTCATTGGCATCAATTAGATAGTAGTGATAGAGGCTTTATAGACTAGATGTGATGGGTCAATTAAGTAATTTATTTTCATGAATTATTCTTATTAGACTATTTCAATGACATAGATTGGAGTTTGATTTGTTGGCCCATGGCCTTTCTTCCTTTGAGTTAGATTGATGATTTGTGTTGCCCACTAAATTATTTCTTTATTTTAAGCCTTACGCTGATTGATTGAATGAACGAATGTGTGATTGGACTAGGTGGTTCGCTTGAATAAGTGTTGCCCACTTTCCCTTAATATTACACTGCGATGGAATAAGTGTTCGCAACTCCTCCAACTCCGGCCAGCCATATGAAAATTTTCCAATCACACCAAATTGAAGGTTTTCCAGCAAATTCATTCTATTCACTTCTTCTGTCCATACTATCCGTGGAACCCCCATTATTATAAGAAATTTGTTTCATAGAAATTGGCTCAATTCCAGCTTTTATATTTTGGTTGTCACTATGATTCTTGAGAACGTTTGCATAATTACCAAGCGTGGTCTCGTTAGGTAATGACTCAGGTGCAATAGGCAACATATGGCAATTTAAACAAGAGCCTTCCCTTGTATATGATGAACTTAACGGTAGAAAAGTCCTTTTTTGTATTAGTGTTGACTGACCAGCCCTAAGACTAGGCTGACCATTGGCTGGAATGGCCTAATTGGTGATGTATGCTAAGGAAGGTCATCCACCCTGCGGCGCTAGGGCAGTGGCGGCGCTTGTTCTTGTCTTTCAAATGATTTAAGTTATATATACCGCGATATTATTTTTTTCCACTATTTATACTTGTCTAGCAAAAATAACTATTTTACAAGAATGACCAAATTACTAAAATATCCACTAGAGCATATTAGTGGCTGTGAAGTCTTCCTTCCATGCTTCCTTTAAGTCCTCCAAACATATAATTATGGTTGTTCACAGTTTTGGTTAAAAGCAAAATCGAATTGAAAATTTAACCAAATTGAAAAAAAAACCGACATTTGGTTTGGTTTGGTTTGGTTTGGCTTTAAATTTGAAAAACTGATAATATTTGGTTTGGTTATGGTTATAGTAAAAAATAACCAAATAAATAACCGAACCAAATCGATAATTATATACATAAAATTTATAATTATTTATATGTATAATATTAGCTTTTCATAAATAATTAAATATATTTTATACCTTTTAATTATTAATTTTCATAATTTAATTAAAGATAAAATTGATTATATTATGGATTCTGTAGTTAGTTTAGTTTAAATATGTATTTTTTTCATTTTAATGGACAAAGTTGTTTGTATTTTGGAACCTCTGTTTGACTTGTTCTTTTAAATCTAAACTGTGTTGCAAGTTTGGTCCACTTGATTTGCCATCAGCATGTCTTTCCCTCAATATGCAGCAAAGTTCGCCCTTGTGGGCCGTGAGGAAAAAAGAGTTTCATAAGAAATTTGAAAAATGTAGAGAGAAAATATTTGAATTGTCCCGGCTAGTCATAAACCGAAAAACCAAACCAAACCGACAATAACCAAATCGGTGGTTATTATTTTACTTGGTTTGATTATGGTTTTAGACATTTAAAAACCGAATAAATTGGTTTGGTTATGATTTTAATCAATAACCGACTCAAACCGAACCATGAACACCCCTACTTATAATGGTTGGAAGAATGCTCCAATGTCCTTGATAACCTCTTTGGTTGTCATCACTTCCTCATAAATACATTTAATCATGTTATAAACTTTAAAAGTTCTTTTAATGAATTTTTTATGACGCTTTGAGTTCTTTGTAGGTGATTGAAAGCTTGTATATCCAAGATAGTCTACATCCCTCATTGTTAATATCAATCTTGCTACCTAGATTTGCATCAACTTTCCTCCATATTAATTCACATCTCCAGTTGCTTCCTAATCTAATTTCTCGTTCAAACATAGTTGGATACTGGTGGTAGTCCCTCATCTGGACCTGAATAGTGTTCAGTTGTTCTCTGAGGGATCGTTTGGTTTGAATACAAGTTATATTAGGATTAATTATGCTAAGATAAATTATTTTGAAATTAGATATGTTGGAATTATTTCTTATTAATTGTTTTGTTTGTTGTATTCAAAATAATATGCATTGCATAATTTCTAAAAATAAGTTGTTTGTTTACAAAACTATCCTCCATCTTGTTTAGTTGACTATATTTTTTTGAAAGTTTTATTTACTCGCTCTTAAAAATAAAACTTTCATTTTATTTAGTTTAAATATTTTTGTGTGTGTATTTCCATATATAAATGTACCATATGTATTTAAAATAAAATCTCCATCTTATTTAACATAAAAGTAAAACTTTCATCTTAAATTTGTTAAAGTAAAATAGAACTTATTATTTATGTCACTTCATTTAAGCACATATCACTCTTAAATTGTAAACTATTAAAGTTGTCTTCATTTTAATGGATATATAAAATACAAACTTTCAAGTGACTAAAAAATATTTAATTAAGAATATATAATTCAGTAGTAAACAAATCAACATATAAATAAACATAAGAATTAGTAAAATAAATGCAACATATAATATATTCATAAATAAAAATTATAGTTAAATAGTGTAAATTGTAATAAAAAAATATGAAGAAATATCAGAAAAATTTATAGTAGTGAAGGTTGTGAATGTTATTATGCATTGTATTAAAAGTGATGTCAATATACATGGATCTAAAAGCAATGTACAAAAGGGGTTTAAAGAGATACTTTTGTCATTGTACCTAGCTTATCCCGGGATAAGTTATAGTAGTATTACTGTTCCACCCAAAGATAAGGATAACTTATCTCAATACTAATTATTAATCCTGAAATAAGTTATTCCATACTTTGTAACCAAACAAGGTATTAATGGGTACTCAAAATTTATCCCGAGATTAACTTCCCTTATTCATCACACCAAACAACCCTGAGGTCATGAACTTTCACTCCATCTAATATGTATTTAGTTGTGTTTAGCATTTTGAGACCAATTTTTGGTAACTTCAGCTTGTGCCAAATTTGCCCCATTAGTGATCCTGATGTGTTTGCTTGCCATGCCTCCTATATTTTCCTGAATTCAGTATATTATGTCAGGCAGTTCAGAAATCTGAAAGGTTTTGTTCCCTCTAGTTGTCAGATACCCAAAGGTGAATAATCAAGAATGTTCACCTCCAGGTGTGGGTATTGTAGTAACCATTCTACATAAACCAGGGTCCAATCAATCCTACTAAATATATGTCCATTTGACCAAGTGAAGTGAGTTATAGATGTATCCAACATACTATACTATATCTTGTTCAAGATTTTTGTCATGATTAACTTGCTTCCCAACTGGTTTGCCAAGAGATTTAGGGGCCGTTTGGATTGACCGGAAAAAAATAACTTTTAAGTCAAAAAAAATCAAACTTAAATGACTTTTAAATCAAAATATAAAAAGTAAGGAGAGTCCTACTTTTGGTTTTCAACTTCTTTAAAGTCATTTTTAACTTCTTTTAAGTTATTTTTAACTTTGTCAAACACTCTCAAAAGCTAAAAATGACTTAAAAGTAGGTTTAGCCCTTTGTGGAATAGGGTTACATGTATGACCTACACTTGAGACAATATTCAGGAATTCAATCATATTCCATTGGTTGTTCAAATAATTTTCCATTGGGGTCTAGGACCTTAGTAGCTTCCTAGTAAATATTCTTCACCAGGATTCCTTTCAATGGTGGTTACTCTTTCATCCGCATATAGAAGGATGCCCAAAGCATTCTCAATTCGAAAGAGTCCATAAAGCAATTTTATTCATAGAGCAAGTGTTGGCAAAATCTCAGCTCTAAAATCAAAATCAGCAAACAAACCAAAAAGTATCCATCATTGTGATGGAATACCTTTGGTTTAGCCACAAAATTCCAATTTGCAGGAATGAATCTCTCTAGGACTTGTATGGATGGGGGAATCACCCACAATATAAAGAAATAAGGGTTGGTGCTCTCCTTTTAAATTCAAACAACTCAGCAAGTTAAAAAGATTTATTAGATGCTAATATGGAGACAATTTGCTCACAAAATATCATTTCAGTTAACGCACTATTCCACCATTTTGGCCTTGTTAAAGAGGACCAGAACCAAAGTAATTGGCCAAGGAAGAGTTCACTGATTAAAGAATACATCATAAAAGTGAGACAAAATTTCTCTTAAACAGAGAAATCAAATGGTTGAACTGAGTAGGCACAGCAAAAAGAAAAAGACAAACTCGATGACTACAGCTAAATAAATGGCAGCTACTTTTCCTTTTCAGAAAATGTTCAAAGCATAAATGGCTGTTGAAATATTTAAATGAACCACTGCAGCAAGCAACAACTCAAATATCGAGAAACCAAACATGAAAATGGAACAAAATCTGAGAAGGAAATATGCTCAAAATTTCACAATAAGTTAAAATAAGTTTTGCAGTGACCGACTAAAATTGATCATTAAATGTGATATAAAACCAGGTAAAGAAACAACCACCAGAGTGCTATTGTCATTGCCCATCAAGCAATTTGGTCGGAACCAAAATGCTCAATTACTCCACTATCCTCAAAAGAGGCTAGAGAACCATGACAATAGCTTCTGTAGCCATACCCAAAACTGGTAAAATGTTGTCCAAAACAAAATTGGAAAAAACTGATGCAAATAAACAAAACTAGTTCATCCATGATCATCAAATGCACAGCCTCACTTCTTCTTTTGAGCAGCTTTGGTGACCTTGGCACCAGTTGGATCCTTCTTGTCAACATTCTTGACAACACCGACAGCAACAGTTTGCCTCATGTCTCTCACAGCAAAACGACCCAATGGTGGGTACTCAGCAAAGGTCTCAACAACCATAGGCTTGGTGGGAATCATCTTAACCATACCAGCATCACCATTCTTCAAGAACTTAGGCTCCTTCTCAAGTTCCTTACCTGAACGCCTGTCAATCTTGGTCAAGATCTCAGCAAACTTGACAGCAATGTGGGAAGTGTGGCAGTCAAGCACTGGTGCATATCCATTGCCAATCTGGCCAGGATGGTTCATGATGATGACCTGGGCGGTGAAGCTGGCTGCCCCCTTAGCTGGGTCATCCTTGGAGTTTGACGCAACATAACCACGCTTTAGATCCTTAACAGCAACATTCTTAACGTTGAACCCAACATTGTCACCAGGGAGTGCCTCCTGGAGAGCTTCATGGTGCATCTCTACAGACTTGACTTCAGTTGTCAAACCAGTAGGGCCAAAGGTCACAACCATACCAGGCTTGATCACACCAGTCTCTACACGACCAACAGGGACAGTTCCAATACCACCAATCTTGTAAACGTCCTGAAGTGGAAGACGAAGGGGTTTGTCTGATGGCCTCTTGGGCTCATTAATCTGGTCGAGAGCCTCAAGGAGGGTTGGGCCTTTGTACCAGTCGAGGTTGGTAGACCTCTCAATCATGTTATCTCCTTCAAAACCGGAGATGGGGACGAATGGGATCTTGTCAGGGTTGTAACCGACCTTCTTGAGGTAGGAAGAAACTTCCTTCACGATTTCATCATACCTAGCCTTGGAGTATTTGGGAGTGGTAGCATCCATCTGCAAAAAAGTAACAGAATTAGTATGATATATCCTGCTCAAAATAACAATTAGTTCCGTCTATCAATAAAAGCAAACCTTGTTACAGCAGCAAATCATTTGCTTGACACCAAGGGTGAAAGCAAGCAACGCATGTTCACGGGTCTGACCATCTTTAGAGATACCAGCTTCAAAACCACCAGTGGTGGAGTCGATAATCAGGACAGCACAGTCAGCCTGGGAGGTACCAGTGATCATGTTCTTGATAAAGTCCCTGTGTCCGGGGGCATCAATGACAGTGCAGTAGTACTTGGTGGTCTCAAACTTCCACAAAGCAATATCAATGGTGATACCACGCTCACGTTCGGCCTTAAGTTTGTCAAGCACCCAGGCATACTTGAATGACCTCTTGTTCATCTCAGCAGCTTCCTTCTCGAACCTCTCAATAACACGCTTGTCAATACCACCAAGCTTGTAGATCAAGTGACCAGTAGTAGTAGACTTCCCAGAGTCGACATGGCCAATGACCACAATACTGATGTGAATCTTCTCCTTACCCATGATTCCTTAGAAACTGAAGATCATCAAAAAAAAAGACCAAGTATTACTTTTTTAAAAACCATGGATACCAAAACTAATTTCCAAAAGGAACATATATTTGAGCAGACTCTCAGCTAATCGTTATCTTAGATATTGAATGATGAGAAACTTATAAATCTAACATAGAAGATTAATATACTAGACCAGTAGTATGTAAATTCTGTCCTTAAGGAATTGCCTAAGGTACGTGTGGGGTACAAGAATGATCTATCATGGGAAATCACACAATTTTTAGCATTCTAAAAATCGTATTTTGAAAAATTCTGAGCATTTATTGTTGATATAGAAATGATATGAAGCAACAGTTGTGTAGTTCTCCTTGAAAAAAACATTTTTTGACAGTCCATAACAACTAATTTGAAGCAAATTATTTTATTGACAAACTCACAACACACCTACTAAGGAAAGCAGTTAAAAACATTTCTCCATCACAACAAATATCTATCCATACAGAATTCACCAAAAGTTTTTCAAAACATGCAAATAGTTGTAGATTTATTATTCAATTGATTTCCAGGTGGTTATATATACATCAACAGATCTGAATCTATACGCAGAAAAAAACAAATCGACCAACAAAATATATATATATATATATTATATATACTGAAACCAATTTTACAATCACATAACATCAAAGTATCAGCATAATTATCCATAACAATTCAAATCTAATTTTTTTAAAAAAAAATTAATCATAATTCAAGCACAAGATCACTGAGAGAACACAATTATAAATAATACGCAGAAAAAGAGTATATAGATCGAACCTTTGGAAGAGGAATAGAAGAGAGAGCTTTGCTAAACGTCTGGGCTCTGGCTGCGCAAAACAGATAATCGAAGCTTTAGGGTTTGAGAAATGCAAAGAGTGGTATTTAGAACAACGTTTAGGTTTGTACAAGGGCTATAGTTGTAAAATCAAAACAGAAAAGTATCATATTTTTTTTTGTTTTTCATTAAATTCGGATCGCGTCCATTCGAAGGAGATGATACTCACATGATTTTTTTCATTTTCAGGGCTTGAACTCGAAATATTTGATAAAAGTTATACTTCCCCCTTTCTTTTTAATTGTCATAATAAGATTTAGCACAATTCTTAATAAAAAAATTAATTAAAATTATTATTTGACTAATATATTTCATATTAATTATTTAATTTTTATTTATAAATGTGTCTCTTACTTTTAGAATAATTAATATTAAGAAAAAAATTATAAAAAATAATATTTAATTATCTCTTAATTATATAAATTAACAACTATTTTAAAATAAGTATTTTTAGTATAATGACAACTAAATACTGACAGAGAGAGTATTTTATCTTTTCTATTTTTTTTCAACAAAATTAACCTTGTCTCTAATTTTAGAAATATATTTGTCCTTAAATTATGTATTTCTTCGGTTTCAAAAAGAATAATCTTAGTTTGACTTGATACAGAGTTTAAGAAAATAAAGTAAACTTTGTGGTTCTAAATTAAAGTAATGTCATGTATAATATATTTTTTAATTTTGTGGTCTTAAATATGCCACGTAGAAAGCTGATTAAAGTGTTATAAAAAAATGTCATTTTTTTAAATAGACTAAAAAATAAAGTAGGACATTTTTTTTAAAATGGAAGAGTAATTCTTATATCCCTATATTTTACTAACTAGAATTCATTTCTCCCAATTTAAAATTCAGTCATAATTAAAATCCAACTCAATAGCAAATACGAAACACAATTTCTAATACACTTATGTGTGTGTATCCTTTATGGTTTCAATCCACTTTGTATTAGATTGGGACTTGTCATTTCTGTCCAACTTTTGTTCTTCCACTTTAACTTTGGTCCTTGATAACTTCTTTCCTTTTCATCTAATTTCTTCTTAGTTTTATATTCTAGGTTGTTAATATTGTACCCAAAAAAATACCTTACAATATCGGAAAATAGTTGTTTTTCAATGAGAAAATGATATTTGTGGTGAAAAAGCTTGTAACTTTAAAGACATGTGTTTAATTCGGAAGAAAAATTTATCTAAAATTTTTGTAACTTTAAGACACATTTTAATTCAGAAGAAAATTTTACAAGTATTTAAAACCAATTGTTATTTCCCGACCCTTGTGGTCGGGCCCTTTTTCGAATCCTGCGCACACCGTGAGCTTTAGTGCACCGGGCTGCCCTTTGTTATTGGAAGAATTTGGTGGGTTTAGATTATGATCCGATTTTTAGCTCATATCAATTAAACTCACTTCATCCCAAATAACATTTAAGCGGGTCAATGGCTCGTTCATTTATGTTAAACTCATTTGGACATTCTCAAATTTAAACTAACCTTATGATTTCGCAACCCCAGTCCATGACCTTTAACTTATCACGATCTTGATCCGTCGTAAGTGGCACCCACACTAATCCTCCGGTGGAAGAACCAATACTAACTCAACCATGACACGCGATTAACAACAAACAGTTAATAAGTGGGAAAACGGCTTAAGTATAGTTTACAAGTTGAGTTCCCATAAACTCGGGTAATTCATCAAGAACATGCGGAAATTAACCCTCAAAAATCTGAAAGTCATTGTACCAAAACTCTAGCTAACAGTCTAGAATAAAGGGATGCAACCCTAAAAATAATAAATATAAAATAAATATCTAAAAAATTGAGTCCGAAAAGAAAGGAATGAGAGTTAAGATAAATCTATGGTAGCCCGAAAGAACTAGCTTATCCTTGAATCCGAACAATCAATGATCTCCTAACTGAGGTCCAGCATAGTGACCGCTTCCATGTTTTTCCCGAATTTCATCAGTTCTAGACTCAAGTTCCTGTTCATCCATCTTCATTCCAAACAAATGTGACTCAAAACCGTCTAAATATGTCTTGTACTCACAAAGAAAAAACAAGTGTAGTATTTATACACAACAAAAGTGTATTGATAGGATCACGCGGCCATTTTTATTAAATGAAATATAAACAAGAAACTACAACATAATAAGGTAACAATGAGGATATCCATAGCTGCAACAACTATAGAGGTATCAAGCTTCTAAGCCATACTATGAAAGTGTGGGAAAGAGTGATGGAGATGAGGGTGAGGAGAGGTGTGTCTATTTCAGAGAACCAGTTCAGATTTATGCCGGGACGCTCAACTACAGAAGTCATCCATCTTATAAGGAGACTGGTGGAGCAGTATAGGGAAAGAAAGAGGGACTTGCATATGGTATTCATTGACATAGAAAAGGCTTATGATAAAGTTCCGCGAGAGATACTATGGAGATGTCTAGAGGCTAAAGGTGTACTTGTGACGTACATTACGGTGATCAAGGACATGTACGAGGGTGCCAAAACCAGGGTAAAGATAGTAGGAGGGGACTCAGAGCATTTTCCAGTTATGATGGGGTTGCATCAAGGTTCAACTCTCAGTCCATTTTTATTTGCCTTGGTGATAGGTGGATTGACGCGATAAATTCAAGGTGAGGTGCCATGGTGTATGCTTTTTGTGGATGACATAGTCCTAATCGATGAGACTTGTAGTGGAGTTAACACTACGCTGGAGGTTTGGAGACATACCTTGGAGTTTAAAGGGTTTAAGTTGAGTAGGACCAAGACAGAGTACTTAGAGTGCAAGTTCAGTGAGACACCTCAGGAGGTTGGCGCGAAAGTTAGACTTGGTGACCAGGCCATCCAAAAAAAAAGTAGTACAAGTACCTTGGGTTTATCATGCAAGGCAGGGGGATATTGATGATGATGTCATACACCGTATTGAGGCAGGGTGGATGAAATGAAGGCTCGCTTCCGGTGTGCTATATGACAAGAAAGTGCCACCACAACTTAAGGGCAAGTTGGCGAAGTGTTGGTCAGTTAAGGTCTCTCATATTCAAAAGATGAAAGTTGCCAAGATGAGAATGCTGAGATGGATGTATGGCATACCAGGAGCGACAAGATTAGAAACGAGGCTATTCGAGATAAGGTAGGAGTGGCCTCGGTAAAAGACAAGATGCGAGAAATGCGACTGAGATGGTTTGGACATGTGAAGAGGATAGACACAGATGCCCCAATGCGGAGGTATGAGAGGTTGGTCATGGATGGTTTTAGAAGAGGTAGGGGTAGGCCGAAGAAATATTAGGGAGAGGTGATTAGACAGGACATGACACAGTTACAGCTTACCCAGGACATGACCTTATATTGGAGGGTGTAGAGGACCCACATTATGGTAGAAGGATAGTACATAGTCTCGTTATTCTTCCTTATTAGTAGGCGTATTAGCGCATTATAATTTCTAGTGCTCTGATTTCTCTTGTTATCTATTACTTTCTGTACTTTGATTACTCTATATG
The DNA here is from genome assembly GCF_947179165.1 of Solanum dulcamara. NCBI lineage: Eukaryota > Viridiplantae > Streptophyta > Magnoliopsida > Solanales > Solanaceae > Solanum > Solanum dulcamara. The sequence goes on along the minus strand of NC_077244.1, from coordinate 5,009,619 downwards.
TGTTGCTGTCGTTATTTACTTTCCTATATCGCTTTGAACTTCTTAGCCTTATCTAACCTCTTTGTATGCTTTTTTGAGCTGATGGTCTTTCAAAAACAGTCATCCTACCTTGGTAAGAGTAAGGTCTGCGTACACTTTACCTTCCCCAGACCCCACATTGTGTGATTTCACTGGGTTTTGGTTGTTGTTGTATACAATCACATCACAATTATGCCAACTCTTGAATCATTATATAGTGAAACATACTCAATCAAAATGCAATAGTCAAACAATGGTCCTCTCATAGAACTCATACCCAAATTGTTAGTGTACTGGCGTGGTACCCGTTCTAATAGTTAGTGTACCAATGTGATACATTTTTCAATGTACAGTGTGGTACCCGATCAAATTGTATCGACATGGTACCCAATCCAAATGTACCAGCATGGTACCCTATAAAACATGAATTCATACATCACAATCACAACTGTAATGAATAGGCACACACATTTGTACAACCAAGCAATACATTCATTGCATGCAATTTAATCACAAGATATCATTTCAATTCATGTTTTTTCCTTTTTCCCTAATCATATGTCATGCATGCAATACTAGTGAAGTAGTTAACAGGCATATATAACACAAATGGGAAAATACGACCATCACCTACCTCGAAACAAGTCTTGGAAACTCTAAAGAGCTGAAGTCTTTTTGTTTTTTTAATGTTTTGGCTCATTCTTGATCTAAAATAAACAAAGAATACAAGAAATCAATGAACAATGACCTACATTACTCGGATTATATCAAAATCCAACCCTTGACCAATTTCATAATCATCTCACCTAATTAGGGCTTTTTTCACCCTTAATTTTAGGCCAAAACTTTCCCTTAATAGAATTCTTATAGATTCTAAGATCTAAGAATCAAATTACAAATTAGAGGAATGATTAACTTACTTTTACCGAAGAAATTTGTGAAAACTGAAAAGAAATAGCCCTAGGTCGCCCCCTACTCTTCAAAGAATGAAATTGCAAAAGAATAATATTTTTGAGACTTTTTTGACATTAAACCTCTGACTATTCCCCTATAGAGGCCCTGACATAGTGAATACGGGGACAAAAACTCGAAAGTCATGTCCCAAGACTCCATTTTGCAACACACCTCAAACCTTAACGTTCTAAAGTAACCACTTCACGCGAAATTTGTTTTTGAAGTTCTACTAACCCGAACACACTTTCGTAAGACGCTACCAATTTCTTAATGTCTTAGCTACTAGCTCAAACAATCTAAACTCATAAACCAACTCTAATTCATTATCGGATATTTCCTATACCTCACTTAACTCAGATTTTATCTAAGTTTGGCCTAGTGTCATGATCCGCCACTTGATCATAAAAATGGAGGAAAGATCTAGAGTCTTGAAAAGGTTAATAGAAGGCTCTAAAATGTCCAAGAGAATTCTAGAAAAGACTTAGAGAAATCTAGAATCTTGTAGATTAGTATTGAAAGATCTAGATTTCTATAGAGTGTGTAGAATATTGTAGATAAATCTTGAAAGACTTAGAGTTCTCTAGAATTCTCTAGAGTGTATAGAGAATTCTAAAGTAGAGACTTCTTTGTAAATATGGAAGGACTTAGATAGCAATTTTTATTTACACTTGAGCCCTTTAGAAGTAGTATAAATAGAGAGGGCATTCATTTGTAACAAACTATCAAGAAATCCAGTATTCTTCGAAGTAATACAAAGCGTTCTTCATAAAAGCTGTCGTCTTTCTTACAATCTAGCGTTCCTTTAGCAATCTAGTTTTAAAGGCTTACTTGAGCTTGCCAGATCGTGAAAGATTCGTAAGTTGTCAAGTGCCGCACAGAAGTCTTAGTTGAGGTCTAAGTTCCTGAAAATGTGGTATCAGAGCAAGGTTCTACTAGGGGAAATAGCAAGTGAGGGAGACAACAATGCCACTACACCACCAACGTCAAGCAAGATATTGGAAGGAAGCACCGCAGGGGAAAGAAAAACTCTAAGAGAAATGAGGAAGTGTCGCTCGAGACTACACCAAGTGAGGCCATAACATCCTACTCACCCTCTGTCATTGAGGTAAGTGACGATGAGCAAGGTGAGGAACCCATAGACGTCATGCCTGGTATGGAGTGGATCGCAAGGGTGGATGCTGCCCGACAGGCTGTAGAGATATTGGGCAAGCGCTTGAAAAAGTCTGACGGTAAGTTCAAGACTCTAGAAGTATTCACCCTTGAGGAGAATGACAACATCCGGAAGGAGTTGAATGTGCACAAAGAGGCCGAGTACGAGATGAAGGAGATGATCACTTTCTTAGAGTATCAGCTCATGGATGTGCTAAGCACGATAAAGACCATGAAGGCCGAGATAGCAGAACTCAAGAGAGACATAGAGGTGGGAAGATGTATGACGTCCAGCATGGACAGGGAAGCCAAGATTGAGGTGCCCAAGCCACCTATGTTCAAAGGTGCCTGTGATGCATAAGAGGTGGAGGACTTCCTTTGGCACCTGGAGAATTACTTCAAGTGCAAAAAAGTGAAAAGTGATGAGACAAGGATCGACATGGCCGTGATATACCTCTAGGAGATAGCCATGTTATGATGGAAGCGCAAAGAGTAAGAAATAGGGAAGGGGATATGCACCATCAACACTTGGGAACAGTTCTGAAATGAGTTCAAGAAGGCCTTCTTCCCCAACAACGTCATCTATGAGGCGAAGCTCAAGTTCAGGGAATTGAAGCAAACAGGTAGCATACGGTCCTATATGAAGGAATTCACTACCCTTACGCTTCAAATCCCCAACCTCACGGATGAATACATGCTCTTCCACTTCATGGATGGGCTACAAAATTAGGCCAAGATGGAGTTGGAACACCGACAAGTCAGGACCATCGATGAAGCCATCACATAAGTCGAAGCTTTGATAGACTTCAGGCATGACAAACATGATCGAGGAAGAGGAGAGGAGACAAGTGGTAGTCATGACTAAGGTGGTGGAGATTGTGAAGGAGAGCAACAATTATATCCCAAAAACCATGATGCCTATAAGCCCAATGGAAAGAAGGCTGGACGATGAAGTGATACTGATAAAAAGGCACAGATTACGAAATGAAATGGATGCTACATATGCGAAGGGCCACATGGTTATATAAGGTGTCCTGAACTAAAGAACCTTGGTGCCATCTTATGGTAATAGAAGGGTAAAGATGCACAAGAGCAAAATCAAGATTCAGACATGACATAATTAGGCCTGATTGGACTGTGCGGAGCTATCACAAAATAATCAGGAAAGATAAAAAACTACAGAGCGCGGTATGTAGGCATCACGATTAATGGACGACCCACTCGTGTAATGTTTGACACAAGTGCAGAGACCAATATAATGATCGAATCAGCAGCTAAGAAGTAGGGGCTAAGTTAAAGTCCAAGTGACGCCTACCTTAGGATGATTAATGCACCCTGACACTGGTAGCTCATGAAGTAGACATCACCTTGGGCAAGTGGCAAGGTAAGACCAACTTTATCATCTCTCTCTTAGATATCTTTGATATCATCCTTAGGAAGAAGTTCTTCGATCAATGCCACACGGTGATCGACCCCTACCTCCAACAACTCATGGTTATGGAGCAAGAGGGATCGTGTATGGTTCCCTTAGTCAAGATGCTGAAGACAGAAAGACCAACCCAACTTTTGGTTCTACAGCTTGAGAAGGGCCTAGATAAGGGAGTACGGATGTTCATAGACACCATTATGAGTTTGAGCAAAGACAATGGTGCTAGAGAGGCATTTACACCTTGCATAAAAAGGGCGTGATGCCGAGTTGCCTAAACTAGGCAAAAATAGGGACAATAGGCCACTGTCATATTCCTCGTCCACAAGAAAGGACAATCTCTGGAAGAGGCCATATAAGAATGGCATGAAGACTTGTGGCAGTTTCAAGATAAGTCTGAAAGCTTTTATAGCAGTAGTGCACCGAAGTCATCGCCATATCAGGTAGGGGAGAGTGCCATGACCCACCACTTGATTATGAAGATAGGGGAAAGATCTAGCGTTTTGGAGAGGTTAATAGACGGCTCTATAATGTCTAAGAGAATTCTAGAAAAGACTTAGAGAAATCTAGAATCTTGTAGATTAGTCTTGAAAGACCTAGATTTCTCTAGAGTGTGTAGAATATTGTAGAGAAGTCTTGAAAGACTTAAAGTTCTCTAGAATTCTCTAGAGTGTGTAGAGAATTCTAGAGTAGAGACTTCTTTGTAAATATGGAAGGACTTATATAGCAATTTTTATTTACACTTGATCCCCTTAGGAGTAGTATAAATAAAGGGGGCAGTCATTTATAACAAACCATTTAGAAATCAAGTATTCTTACAAGTAATACAAAGCCTTCTTCATAAAAGCTCTCTTGTCTTTCTTACAATCTAGCATTCCCTTGGCGATCTAGTCTTAAAAGCTTACTTGAGCTTGCAAGATCGTGAAATATTCATAAGTTATCAAGTGCCGCATGAAAGTCTTAGTTGAGGTCTAAGTCCGTGACACTAGTCTCAAAATTTCTAATTTACTACTCAAAAGTTTTTTAGCTCAAATCTTTTCCTTATTGACTTATCCATAATGATAGAAACTGACGTTACAATATCTATTAATTTACCCATCGCTCGAGTAGTACCTAAATTATCAAATAAGTGAGAGTACTTGTCCCGTATATTTTTCTCGATTTTCCAGGTAGCTTCCTCAACTGGACAATACTTCTATTGTACTTTTACTGACTTGATCTTTTTAGTCCTCAAAGTACAGACATCACAATCAAGAATTGCAATCTGTTTTTCTTCATACTGATGATCCTTGTCTAACAAGACTAAATACCACTTAATAATGTCATCTTCATCCTCATGGTACATCTTCAACATGGTATATAAAACAGGGATGTACTCCAGATAAGCTAGGCTATAGAGTCATCCTATAAGTCATTGGTCCTACATCAAGAATCTTAAATTGATCAACATAGCTAGGGCTAATCTTGTCTTTCTTGCCGAACCTCATACCACTTTTTTATGGGTGACACCTTTACAAGTACCAATTCACCATCCTGAAATGTTATATCTCTCACCTTACAATCAGCATATTCATTTTGTCGACTCTGGGCTACTAAAACTTTAGCTAGGATACTCCTTACCATATTCTGAGCCTCCCTTACTAGATCAAATCCCAAACATAAAATAATTTAGTTTCAAAATTTATCAAGAAATTATTATCCTTGTTCATTTACCAAATCACCTTAAAGGTCCACTTGTTGACCATACTTTGAAGAAGAACAAAAAAGATGATAAAAATAAGGTCTTTTAATCATTTACGAATAAAATAAAATAAAATAATATCTTTAACTCTTTATATAGAAAAATAAATTTTTCTCATTAAAAACTATACAATTTAAAAGAAAAACTAATTCTCATTTATTTCTTACTCCTGAGAAAAGAAATTCTCACAAAAGAAATAGAGTGAGAAAAGGACACTCCAAGACTTGTTTCATATTCTTTATTCAACAATGAATAACAAAGCAGAAGGTGAAGAGCTATGGAAGTTAATGATGATCTCCCTATCCTACTAAACGAACAAGGCCATGAAATTGATGTTGCTCAAGCTGCCGAAGACAATCTCCTCTTTGCCTTTCAACTCCAAATGGAAGAGGCTATAATCAACTCTCTCCTAAAAAATGCTACTTTGAGTTCAAGACTTACTTTTTAAGATGAAGACATCATCCCCAAGAATACAGTTTCTCATCTTTTCACTGAGGAATTATTAAAGTATGAGCAATAAGTTCATGATTGTAAAAAACCTGAATCGAAGATGAAGAAAATCAAAGACTATCTTAACAGTCGAATCCATGATTAAGCATTCACACATGAGGTATAGAGATTCCCGAAGGGTGAGTGAAAGGAGACCGGGGATCATTTGCAGAGGCCATATAGTGAAGGTTTGTCAAAGGGAGGCATGGCGGTGATGAAAAATGGGGAGCATTTTAGGGTTTATGTTAAGTTTTTGATGGGTGAAGATTTTGAAAAGATGATTCGAGTTGGGGTTAGGGAAAACAAATTCTTGGGAGTGGAGTTGTTGTTTGTGATCCGAGTGGTATATTGGTGTTTGAAGTGAGTAAGGGTTTAGTTGAAAGTGTTGAAGTTGTATTGACTTATGAGATTGTAGATCTGAAAGCACTGATTGAAGGCCTTGATGTTGCTATAATATTGGATTTAAAAAGGGTTAATTTCTTCTTGGATAGTCGAACAATCTTGCAATATGTGAGACCACTTGAACTACTACAATATTGTTTATCTTCTTTGGCTTATTAGATACTAATGCTGACCAATTATAAAAGCCAGCTCATTACGAGAGGATTGCTCAAAATTGTATAGAGAGTCTAAATCTCCTCATCCCATAGATGTGAGATTTAAAACCCTGCCTCATACCCAAACTATATCTGGAGCGTGGACAACTAATATGGGGCAGAAAATCGATAAACCATGAATTGTAAAAGGTTTGGCTTTGATGCTATGTTAAATGAACCCTGGACCTATGCCAACTCCAAAAGCTGTCTTAGTAGAAGGGGATTTTCCAACACCATATAGAAGTCCAAAAACAAAAGCTAGAATAGTTTTTAGATGTTTCCTATATTTTTATAAGAATTTATAATCAGGGTACAATTAGATGCAATAACCTACTAAAAAATTAACACATAATAAACCAAATAGGTTCGTGTGAGCAACTCATATATTTATCCAAACCTAGGGGAAAAAGCTACTCTAGGCTTGGAGAGAAGGGAGGAAGAGATTTAGCACAAACAAGGCTGCAAACCACGTATTTCAGGCTTGTGTCCATTATTTCTCCTTCCAGAAGTCAGTGATCATACTAATTTCCTTTTAAAATATCTTGGAGTCTAAGTAGGCTAGGTTTTCTCAATAAGTAGTTATAAATTCATTCTCATCGCTTTATATAATGTAGATTGATAGGAGATTTCATGCCTAAGCCTTCGAACACGGAGTCTGGATAATTAAATGATTGTCAATTGTTGTATAGAGTGAGAATGTATGATTTTGTTCATGATTATTATGTGACTAATAATAAAGGTCCAATCTTTTAATGTTAACCTTGGTGAAAATTGTTAAAAAGATCAATGACTCTTGTAAGATTAAATGTAGACAATAGCTGGGTCATAATGAAATTTTGAGACATGGGGTTATGGCTATTGGGGTTCATATAGGGATAGGCTTATACAATAATTGTATGTTCATACTGGTTATTCCCTGTGAAATACTTTAGCGATGCATATCATGAAATAAAAGGTGAATATGGACGACTTAGTTGATGAATCTTATGACATAAACCTAGTTGTTTTTTTGAGACTGTAGGTTATGGTTTAGTCTATATCATAGAGAGATTCTTAATAGTGCTTAATAGTGATTGCGTAATGTTATGAAGATTTCTATGCATGTAATTGCCATGGTTTGGGTGATTGATATGTTGTTGTGATTGGTCTACAATCTCCAAGACTATGAAATCCATAATCTTGAACTTGCTCTATCAAAAATGATGTCTTGAATAAAGAAAGCTTGATGAAATATTGGTAAAGAAGAGAAAGATGTAATGAAACTTAATGAAATGACTATTATGATTAGTTAAATGCAATGAACCTGCTACTTGATTGTTCAAGTATGTGAACTATTCGTTGTGGACTATGATTGTGATTGTGGTCACGTTCCAATATATATATATATTGTGATCGAGTATCATGCTCCAACACATAAATACATATTAGTCACATTACAATATATATATACATATTGAATCGGGTGTCATATTCTGACACATATATATATATATATTAGATCGGGTGTCATATTCTGACATATATATATAGAGAGAGAGTGTCACATTCTGACACAAACTAACAATTTGGGTATGGGTTACATGAGAGAACTGTTGTGTGGCTATCATCTGTGAATTGATCTTTGACTATATGTGTAATGATAGAAAAACTGACCTGATTATAATTGAGCATGTCTATCTTGTGTAATAATTGATATGAAAGGATCAAAGGTCCTAGTGTAACCATGTGGACTATTGTAATTGAGATTGATACTATGAAATTGTATATTGCTCCTGAAATGGTAAATTGGTAACGTATTTCCGTATATGCCTATTATGATTATGTTATGGTTGCTAGATAAGTCAGTATCATAGGAATGAGGTCATGAGTAAGAAAATGGAGAGAAGTTCATGTATTTTTAATTGACATTAGTGGCTTAAAGTCAGGTATTGATGGTTTCATGTTGCTATATGTGTTAAAAGGGGAATTAGGAGAGAGTTCGAAGGTTCTGCCTCTGTAGAGGCCACCTTGATGGAGGAATCCCGCTATGGAGAGGCTGCCATAATAGGTTAGGTCACGCCATGGTGGTCTAGTATGGTTAAGAGAGGAGTGTTAGTCCACCTAAATATTTCCCTCTACCAAGTGAGATGCTAAATATTCTAAAGCCAGGTGTTGATGTGAAAGCTTAAGGAAAATAGACTGGTTAGATAGAGTGAGTGGTGGCCCATAGTTCAAAAGCTCCTCTATGTGTTACAAGGTCTAGGCCTTGATCTGTATTAGAGTTGGCAACGTACCAACTAAAAGGGATAAGTGTTAGGCTTGAAGAACATTGGGAGGTTAATGTGAATGATAGGAGTTTGTGTATAAAAGTTTGGCAGTGTATTTCTTCAAGATCATATTTTCTTCTTGTTGATTTATTTATATTAAGTTGTGGGTTTTGGATTGACCGATGATGTCTATTAGTAGGTGTTGTTTGTATTGATATTATTCTTGTTATATCACTTGGCATAGTCTGGTTGCAGGTCAGTGATGTTTATTAGGTGAAGATGAAGATGAAGATGATTCTCCAATAGTTTTTACTCTTTCTTCTTTATGGTGAGAGTTGTGTCTTTACTCTATTTATACTCTGTATCTTTAGAAGCTTTTGTACATATTTAGACTAGTATTCTTGGGGTGTTAAAATATTTCTTTTAATAAATCTTAGAGTTTTGATAATCCAAATATGGTGTACTCCTGACTCTTAGGCTGTTATTTGTATTTTTAAAACGAATTCAACATGAAATCATACATAAGCTCTGCCGAGGATTGTCAAGCATTACTTCCACATGTTATTTTTGTTTAGGGGATTGAGGGTTCTCCTACTTAGGTATTAGAGTAGGTGCCCGCATGGTCTGATGGGTTGAGTCGTGATAATTAAGTAGTTCATTGTGATTAAAAATAACTATATACAAAACTTAATCCACAATGTACATTATTTAATATATTTATCTTTTAATATAAAATTATACAATAGTGCTATGATGTAATAGTTTATAATAGGAATGAAATTTGATTATATTTTGGTATAAGTTATTCATTATTTGTTACAGAAAAATGGTCACCAATGTTAACCCAGAATGTTTACCATTGAATATTCTCATTTTTCTTTTTTAACTAACATGTACAAAATTGAAGAGAGAAGTAAAAATCGAAATATCCATAAGAATTAAAATGAAATTGAAGAGATAGAGAAAAAACTTCTTTTTAATTGTATCAAATTAATAAGAAATATGCTTAATTGTCACGCCTCGAGAGGATACCCTAGGCGTAGCCGACATTCGAAGACCATCGTTGGTCCCCAAGCAAATCACTTGGTCCAATCACACATTCATTCATTTAGCAGAAAACTCAATATGAGTTTAAAAGACATTCATGTAACAACTAGGGGTGTTCACGGTTCGGTTTGGGTCGGTTATTGATTAAAACCATAACCAAACCAATTTAATCGGTTATTAAATGTCTAAAACCATAACCAAACCAAATAAAATAATAACCACGGGTTTGGTTATTGTCGGTTTGGTTCGGTTTGATTCGGTTATTCGGTTTATGACTAGCCGAGATAATTCAAATATTCTCTCTCTACATTCTTCAAATTCTTATGAATCTCTTTTTTCCTCACGACCCACAGAGGTTCAAAACAGAAAATGAAACAACTTAAACATTCGGAAAAAACAACAACTTAAAATCAATTTAAAATTTGAAAAACTCCTTACAAACCTTCTCAAAATTTGACAATCTTATACTTGGGGTTGAGGAGTTGAGGTTGTTCTTGAGCCTTCACTGTTAGTCTATGATTGTGAGTCTGTGACTTTGTGAGAAACCAACGTGAGAGGAATAAAAATATAAAAGGAAAACAGATACTAGGGTTTTAAAGTTTTAACTTTTATTTTATGTTGTTGTCTGCTGCTCAAGTGCTTAGTGTTTAGTAGAAATTTAGGATTTAGAATTTAGAATTGGGCTTGAGAGCTGGGCTAATGGACTTGGATTGTTGGACTTGGACCGCTGTTTAGTGTTTATTAGAATTTATAATTGGGCTTAAGAGTTGGGTTTGGATTGTTGGGCCTTAAAAATAAGTATATTAATATTAAATTAATAATTAAAACGTATAAAATATCTTTAATTATTTATGAAAAACTAATATTATACATATAAATAATTATAAATTTTATGTATATAATTATCGGTTTGGTTCGGTTATTTATTCGGTTATTTTTTCTATAACCATAACCAAACCAAATATTATCGGTTATTCAAATTTAAAACCAAACCAAACAAAACTGAATGTCGGTTTTTTTATTCGGTTTGGTTAAATTTTTGCTTTGGTTTTGGTTTTAACCAAAACTGTGAACATCCCTAGTAACAACATATCCAAAATCAACTCCAAATCAAATAACAGTTTTGAAAATCAAAATGTTTACTTAATACAATCACTATCTGTCTATGAAACCTCTATCGCTATCAATGACAAGTCCATGGCTACCCAAAATAAAATACTCAAAGTAAAGATGAAAATAAACATCATCCATTCGAAAAGCAAGGAGATCTCACACTATCAGGAAAGAAGTAGATCGTCAACGCAACACCTGGTGATGATCTCTAGTACTTGTATCATAAAACGATGCAGGCCAAATAGCGTCAGTACATGGAATGTACAAGTATGTAAAATGACAGGAAAAGAATATTATTAACAGACTCAACATCAATAAACTCATCTCAAGAGACTCAACTCCACAATCAACTCAACTCAATACGGAAGGCAAGTTTAAAAATAAACGATGTTTTAAAAGAGAAATAGACTCTATAAAATACAACTCAACCAATCAACTATTCATTTTAAAAGTTTGAGAGTTTCTCTTAAACGACAACCACCACCTATGAGTTGGTGATGTATACCAAGCTGACGTTGTTGCCACGCCTATCCAATAGTTTGCCACGGTAAGGGACGAATCAACCAATCTTGTATCCATAATCATTCAAATCAAGCCCTTTTTTGGGACAAAGGGAAATATATGATTTTACGGTTCAATCCTCTTCTATGCTGGCTACATAGTTTATTGAGTTCAACTTGTTAGTTACTCTTACTCAATTTGATGCTCGATACTCCTCTCAAGACTCAATATGCTCATAAGACTCAAATCAAATCACATTATTTAAATTATCTCATCTAGTCACATTGGACTCAAATAAACTCGATCTCATCTCAATCGTCAATTCTTTCATTTAGACCTCTTTTCAAAACTTATTCATGACTCATCAAAACTTCAAATCAACAATCATTTAGACTCCAAAAAGTTCAAGTTCAAAATGACCATAAATGTAAAGACTTCTACTATCCAATTCAATTCGACTCATTCTCAGTCACATCACCAATCAAACTTATAGAATCAATCATGGTGTAACAAATATTAAAAATAATACTTAATTAGGGTTCATGGAATGAAAGCATTAACGGTTATCTTAAATATTCAACTCATCAATGTCAACTAGGCATAATCGAATATATATATATATATATATATACAAGGACTCATTAGAATCATAGTTACATAAAGAACTCAAATTATATGAACATTCGGACTCAAGTCATGGATCAATTCGACTCAAGGAAGATGTAGGGCACGTGGATGAACTTAGTCTAATGTTCTATAAGACTTACATACTTGGAAATAGAAGACGCAATCAAGACTTGAAGGAATGACTTGAAATCTTGAACCCTAGTTCTTTCTCTTGTCCAATCATTGCTCTAAAATAATTTAAGTGTTAAATAAGAGAATAAACGTACATAGTACTGATAAGGGACTCGAAATAATCCCAAAATATTGAGATTTTGATTTGGAGAGGAAAAGATCAAACTACCCTTCATAAAATTTGACTTTAGCCATCTACGGGTCGTTCTTATGAGCCATCATTTCTTATACAGGTCGTAAGACCCATTCGTAGGAATTTTATGCACATTCGAGTAGCTACTGGGATGTGACACTGAAGTCTATGACTCATTGTTATGAGTCGTAAGAATTTCTACGAGTCGTAACCAAGATTCGTAGAAAAGAGCCCAAAGACTGAAATTTTTCTAAATATTTAGAGGTTCTATAAGTCCTTTCTACGATTCATAGAAAACTCTATGAGTCCTAGAGTTGAATCGTAACTTTTGATGATCTGGAAGCCTCTAGTTAAACGGTCACAATGTTTTACTCTGAACTTGAATGAACTTTAATTTTATTTTTCATAGGCCACATAATTCTTTATATTCTAGGAGATATGATCATTTCAAATTGACCCAAGTAAAATCTTATATTGAAATTCAATCGGTAAGAAAGCTTTCAACTCAACTTTATGCTAGAGGATTCTTGTGACCCTAATTCACATCAAATACACTTTAAATGCTCAAAAATCAGTCATGATAATTATATTACAATTAGAACTTATTGGATTCGGGCCTATACGCATACGAAGAATGGTTTAGGTCTTAACATAGAAATCTTTGGGGGTGCTACAATATCTCCCCATTGGGATCATTCATCCTCGAATGATGACCAAGCTAAGAATTTATATGGCATGAATACAATGCAAGAACTTAAAAGATTCAAACTCAAGAATAACTCACTAAATTGCTCAACTCAGGAAGGGACTATCTCAAAGATAAAAGTAGGAATAGTACCTTCAACATCCATGGTAGGATGAACGAATAGGTGAGGTTACTTGGATTTCATATCCTCCTCGGCTTCCCATATAGTTTCCTCAACAAATTGATTTCTCCATAAAAATTTAACTGAAGCGACCTCTTTGGTCCTCAATTTATGAACTTGACGATTAAGGATTTAGACTGGAATCTCCTCATAAGTCAAATTCTCTTTCACCTCAATGCTTTCAGTCGGAACAATAAGTGAAGGGTCTCCAAAACACTTCTTAAGCATAGAGATGTGAAACACAGGATGAATAATTGCTAACTCTAATGGCAACTCCAGCTCATAGGCTATACCAGCAACTCATTCACAATCTTATAAGTACCAATGTTGTGGGTATTAAGATTCTCTTTCTTTCCAAATCTCATCATACCCTTCATGGGTGAAACCTTCAAGTATACCCAATCATGCACTTCAAACTCCAAATCTCTCCTCCTAATATCAGTGTAGGATTTTTGACGACTTTGCGCACTTTTTAACCTCTCTTGGGTAATCTTCACTTTTTCAATAGCTTGATGAACTAAGTCTGGTTCAATCAACCCAGCTTTATGAATCTCGAACCAACCAATTGGTGATCTACATCTCCTCTCACATAAACTTCATAAGAAGCCATCTGGATGCTCAAATGGAAGCTATTATTGTACACAAACACAATAAGAGGTAAATGATCATCCTAATTTGAAGTCGATGACACAGTCTCTTAACATATCCTCCAAAGCTCTTGAATTGTATGCTTTACCTGGCTTTCTGTTTGTGGTTGGAAAGCGGTGCTAAGTTACATTCTTGAACCCAAACCTTTCTAGAATGACTTCCAAAATTAAGTAGTGAAATGAGATCCCCTATCTGAGATAATACATAAAGGAACCTTATGAAGTCTGACAATCTCTCAAAGATACAATCTGGCATAGTCTGCTATGGTGTCCATAGTCTTAATCGATAAGAAGTGAGCTGATTTGGTCATCCTATGCACAATCACCCAAACAAAGTCATGCTATATGCAAGATCGCGGTAAATCTATTATGAAGTCCATATTGATAATCTCTTACTTCCATTCTGGAATTTCAATATTCTAAGCCACTCCACAAGGCCTTTGGTGCTCAACTTTGACTTGTTGAAAGTTTGGGCACTTGGACACAAACTCTGCTATATCTCTCTTTATTCCACTCCACCAATATACTTCTCTTAAGTCATAGTACATCTTTGTAGAAGTTGGATAGATAGAATACCTGGAGCTATGGGTCTCTGCCATAATTCTTTCTCGAATGCTATCAACACTTGGAACACACAATTTCCATTGATACCTCAACACTCCATCTCCCCTTTGGCAAAAGTCATTACCTTCTACTTGTGGACATCATCTTTCAATTGGAAGAGAATAGGATCTTGATCTTCCTTTTATTTCACCTCTGCAACTAAAAGTGATTCAGCCCCATTCTAAATAATAGTACCACCATCACTAGAGTCAATAAGTTGAACTCCTAACGTGCAAGTCTATGCACCTCTCTAGCCAACTCCTTCTTTCCCTTATCTACATGGGTAGTGCTCCCCATAGATAACTTGTTAAGAGCATCAACAACAATATTAGCTTTACCTTGGTAGTAGAGAATGCTCATATCATAGTCCTTGAGCAGCTCTAGCCATCTCCTCTACCTCAGGTTCAGCTCTTTTTGAGTAAACACATATTAAAGGCTCTTGTGATCAGTGAACATATCAATATGCATGCCATAGAGTTAATGACACCAAATTTTGAGTGTAAATACAACGACTGCCTAATTAAGGTCATGAGTCGGGTAGTTCCTCTCATGAATCTTAAGCTATCTAGAAGAATATACAATAACCTTACCCTTCTGCATCAACACACAACCAAATCCAACTCTAGATGCATCACAATAGATCACAAAACCATCAGTTTCCTCGGGTAGGGACAAAATTGAAGCAGTAGTCAACTTTTTTTTTCAATTCTTAAAATCTCTTCTCACAAACATCTAACCATTGGAATTTAGCCTTCTTCTGAGTCAGGTTAGTCAATGGAGAGAATATATATGAAAACCTCTCAACAAATCTATAGTAGTAGCCGGCAAAACCTAAGACGCTTCTTATGTTAGTCGAGGATGTGGGCCTTGGCCAGCTTTTAACCACTTGAATCTTCAGTGAGTCAACTCGGATACCCTCACCATATACGACATGGCCTAAAAGTTCCATAAAAGCAACCTAAAATTAACACTTCAAAAACTTAGCATACAACTCCCTATCTTTGAGAGTTTGAAGAACAATTATGAGATGATTAGCATGATCCTCCTCATTCCTCGAATAGATCAGTATGTCATATATAAATATAATTACAAACATGTCCAAATACTGTTTGAACACTCGATTGATCAAGTAAATGCTTCAGGCGTATTAGTTAGATTGAAGGACATAATAAGAAACTCGAAGTGACCATATTGGGTCCAAAATGCAGTCTTTGGGATATCATATTGTCTCACTTTTAACTAATGATAGCTTGATTTGAGATCTATCTTAGAGAAATAGGTGGCACCCTGAAGTTGGTCAAACTAATCATTTATCCCAAGAAAGGGATACTTATTCTTTATGGTGACCTTGTTCAGTTGACGATAGTCAATGCACATTCTCAATGACCCATTTTTCTTTCGCACGAATAGGACAGGAGCACATCAAGGTTAGAAAATTGGCCTATTGAATCCCTTATCTATGAGATATTTCAACTGCTTTTTCAACTCTTTCAACTAAACGGGAGCTATTCTATACAGAGAAATAGATATGGGTTACGTATCAGGAAGAACATCAATCCCAAAATTGATTTCTCAATCAAGGGGGACTCCAAGAAGATCATCAAGAAAGACTTTGGGAAATTTATTAATAATTGAGACTGATTCAAAAGATGAATACTCCACACTATCATTTTTAACTCGCACGATGTGATAAATACACCATTTTAAGATTAACTTTCTGGCCCTAAGGTAAGAAATAAATCTACCCTTAGGCACAATAAGACTACCCTTCTATTATAAAATAGGTTTATTTGAGAATTTGAACTTAACAATCTACGTCCTACAATCAACAGAGGCATAATAGGTATAAAGTCAGTCCATGCAAAGGATCACATCAAAATTAACCATGTCTAACTCAACTAAGTCAGCCATGTTATTCTTGTGATAGATTGACACAGTACAATCCCTATAGACCCTCTCAGCTAAGATATACTCACCAATAGGAGTGGACATACTAAAAGGCTCAAGAAGACACTCGGATATTTTATCTAACTTATTATCCATATAAGGGGTTACAAATGACAATTGATACTCGGATCAAGCAAAGTATAACAATCAAAAAAAAGACTTGAAGCATACCAGTGATAGCATCTGGTGAGTTCTCCTGATCCTGGCAATTAGCCATAGCATATAGACGGTTTGACCCTCCGCCCGTACTTGAAGTAACAGCTCTCTAATTACCTCTAACTAGTGGTGCCATATTAGAAGACTAGGTTCTGTTGCTCCACGTCGGACAGTCTTTCTGAAAATGGCCCACTTGATCACATTTATAACAACCACTCTTTCGCTCTCTGCACTCTCCCAAATGAAGCTTACCATACTTGTCATAAGGTGGCTTCCCCTTTGATCCTTAAGCCATAACACCTTGGGGTTGGGAGCCCTAGGCTATGGAATTTTGGTGGATCTATTCTTGTTTATCATACATGTGATGCGGTGCAGGTGCACTTGCTGATGGCAGAACATAGTTGGAGAATCTCTTCTGAAAAAAGGACTTGTTCTTATTACCTTGCCTCTGCTCATTCTTATGCCCAGCTGATTTAGCTTTCTTGCTCAAGTGTTTTTCTCTTTTTTTTTCTTATGATCCTCGACCTACTGAGCATACACTATCAACCTTAAAATATCCATATCAAAAATCAATAATAATTCTTTACATTCTTTCTTTACATGTTTACCCAGGCTTGAGACAAACTTCCTCATCTTTGATCTCATATCTAGGATCATCTCTGAAGTATATCTCGACAGTTGGATAAACTTCAGACCATACTCTTTTACTATCAGACCCTTTTATTTTAGGTTTACAAACTCCTCAACTTTTGCTTTACTCAATTATCTAGGAAAGAAGTGATCAAGAAATGATCCCTCGAACTCATCCCAAATAGCAGGCACACCCTCCTTACCACGACCCTCCTTCCACAGGTTATACAAACATTAGCAACTTTCTTGAACTGATAGGAAACCAACTACACACCCTCAATATCAGTAGCATGCATTGCTTTCAGTATCTTCCATATTTTATAGATGAAGTTCTAGGGTCCTTTCCAGCCTTAGAACCCATGAAAATTGGTTGGTTCATTCTCAAGAAGTCTCTAATCCTCGTGGCAGTAGACGACTCTTGAAAACTAGAGCTAGGAGCTGGTAAACTCTAGCTACTATTTTGGGCAGCTATCAACTGAGTGAACATAGCAATCGCTCCTCGAAAATTGGCCTCTGAAGTCGGTGTAGGCTCAGTAGTAGGCTATTGGGGTGCCTCAATAGACCTTGCAGATCGATACCTAGTTCTTACTTGTGATGGTAGGGTTATCTCGGATAGTGGGATCTCGGTGCTAGCGACGTTCTTCTGACTGACAGTATGTTTAGGAGCATTATCTACAATCTGTAAATGCATGAATTAGAAAGGAACTTGGAGAGGTACACTCTTTTGCACAAACTCAAAATATGAAGAAGTGAAACAAATTCCTAATGTCCTATACCCTCCTGATTATAAGTGTGGTACATGACACACCCATAAGAAAGACTCTACTAGATATGACTTTATAGACACCTTAGGACTCTGAACTTTCTGCTCTGTTATCAAGTTTTTCATGCCTCGGAAGGATATCCTAGGCGTGGCCGGCACTTGAAAACCATCGCTAGTCCCCAAGCGAACCACTGGATCTAATTACACATTCATTCATTTAGCAAAAGATTCAATTTGAATTTAAAAGAGATTTATGTAAAAACAGATCCCAAGTCAACTCCAAATAAAATAACAATTTTGAAAACCAAAACGTTTACTCAACACAGTCACTGTCTGTCTATGGAGCCTCTATCACTATCAAGAAGGTTCCAATGACAAGTCCATGGATACCCAAAATAAAATACTCAAAGTAAAGATGAAAATAAACATGATCCCTTCGAAAATCAAGGAGGTTTCGCCACTATCAGGAAAGAAGTAGACCTCCAACGGAGTATCTAGTAATGATCTCTAGCACATGTATCTGCATCATAAAATGATGCAGGCAAAACGACATCAGTATATGGAATGTATAAGTAAGTAAAATGGTAGGAAAAAAATACGATCAACAGACTCGACATCAATCAAATCATCTCAAGAGACTCAAAGGAAGGCAAGTTTAAAATAAACAATGCTTTTAAAGAGAAATAAACTCAGTAAAATACAACTCAGCCCAACAACCATTCGTTTTAAAAGTTTGGGAGTTTTTCTGAATCGACAACTACCACCTATGAGCCGGTGATGTACAATGAGCCAACGTTGTTCTATCTCTATCTAATACTTTGCAATGGTAAGTGATGAATCAACCAATCTTGGATCCACAATCAATCAAATCAAGTCCTCTTTGGGACAAAGGGAAACATCCAATTTTATGGTTCAATACTCTCTAACGCTGGCCACGTATTAAGTTTGAGTTGTTAGTTACACTTACTCAATTCGATGCTCGATACTCCTTCCAAGACTCAATATACTCATAAGACTCAAATCAAATCACATTATTCAAATTATCTCATCTAGTCACATTGGACTCAAATCAACTCGATCTCATCTCAATCGTCAATTCTTTCATTTAGACCTCTTTTAAAAACTCGTTCATAACTCATCAAGAATATAAATCAACAATCATTTAGACTCCAAAATGTTCAAGTTCAAAATGGCCATGAATGTAAAAACTTCTACTATCTAATTTAATTCAACGCATTCTCACTCATATTCACCAATCAAACTTATAGACTTAATTATTATGTAACAATATTAAAAATAATATTCAATTAGAATTCATGAGAATGAAAAAATTAACGGGTTATCTCAAATATTCAACTCATCAATGTCAACAGGCACAATCGAATATATATACATATACAAGGAATCACTAGAATCATAGTTACATCAAGAACTCAAATCATATGAACATTCAGACTCAAATCATGGATCAATTCAACTCAAGAAGATATAGGGCACGTGGACAAACTTAGTCTAACGTTCTAATAAGCCTTACATACTTGGAAATCGAAGAAAAAATTAAGACTTGAAGGAATGACTTGAAACCTTGAACCCTAGCTCTTTCACTTCTCCAATCCTTATTCTCAAATAATCTAAGTGTTAAATGAGGGTATATGCTTATAAGGTACTGATAAGGGACTCAAAATAGTTTTAAAATATCGAGATTTTGATTTAGAAAGGGTGAAAAAAGACCAAAATACCCTTCATAAAATTCGACTTTGGTTGTCTACGGGTTGTTCTTACAAGTCGTCATTTCTTCTACAGGTTTTAAGACCATTCGTAGGAACTTTGTGCACATTCCAGTAGCTACTGAGATGTAACACTAAAGTCTATGACTCATTTTTATGAATCATAAGAATTTCTACGAGTCGTAATCAAGACTCGTAGAAAAGAGTCTAAAGACTAAAAATTTTCTAATTGTTTAGAGGTTCTACGAGTCCTTTCTATGATTTGTAGAAAACTCTATGAGTCGTACATTTGAGTCATAACTTTAGATGATTTGGAAGCCTCCAGTTAAACAGTCATAACGTTTTACTCTGAACTTGAAATGTGGCAAACTTATTGGCATTGGAAAGAGGACTCAAAGAACTTTAATTTTATTTTTTATACGCCACATAATTCTTTATATTTTAGGATATATGATCATTTGAAGTTGATCCAAGTAAAATCTTATATCGAAATTCAATCGGTAAGAATGCTTTCAACTCAACTTTGTGCTAGAGGATTCTTGTGACCTTAATTCACATCAAATACACTTCTAATGCTCAAGAATCAGTCAGGATAATTATATTACAATTAGAATTTATTGGATTTGGGCCTATACGCATATAAAGAATGGTTCAGTTCTTAGGATAGAAATTTTTGGGGTACATTAATTGTAGGAATCCTAATAATTAGATAAAAAAAAACTTCTCCCAAAAAAATAGCGTCAAAATCTAAAGAGTCAACCAAAAAAATATATGTATGAGAGAGACAAAATATTTTTATAATAATATGATTGTTGGCTAAACTTCTCTCTTGTTCTTCTCTCTTGGGAGAATGGAAAGTTCGGATCCATAGTTGAAATAGTGGGGTAAGAAAACACTCGGCAAGTTTGCTTGTTGTGATTTCACATGGCTTTCTAAGTTTACCAAAATCAACTTGATGCAACTACGACAATAAGTTTACCATTACAACACTTGTTGTAATTACAATAACATTCTGAATTATTAAGTTCATCAATTGGTAATGGTAAAGTATGGCTTGTTCCCGGACTTTTAGAGGACGCATAGGCAAGGAGAGACGCAAAATCCCATCTATGTCGAAAAAAGTTGTACCATCTATTTTGTGGTTTACTACTTAACAATAAGAAAGCTATTATGGTTGGAATCTCGTAGAGTTTTTATGGCATGCTGCCTATATAGACATGACTCGCCTATTAACTTATTCTAGTTGTGTTCTTGATGGACTTGCATGACATATAGTTCCTAATCGCGTAAGTTAAACGAAAAGCTATTTACGTCTCAATCATGCTCCCGTGCATATGTGTCTTCCTGTGCCCTTCTCATTTTTCCTTTTTGATATCAGACCAGGCCGTCCTCTCCAGAGGGAGGAACAAGGTTTCGTATATCTGTTGCATACAAGAAATTTAGTGGTTAGTGGAGTAAGTTTGATGGATAAAATTATCTAATATTTATTGCCGGCGAAAGATAACATATATTTTGTCAAATTAATATAACTATACACAAGTTAACCCAAACCCTATGTCAAAAATAATAACTAAAGCCAAGTGATAATTGAAAAACTGAAATATTTCAATTTGCTTGAGTTTTTCTATTTTTAAGAACAGAATGCCCAGCTTTACTAATCACAAACAAAGAATAACTATTAGCGGTCGTTTGTTTGAATAGAAGTTATCCTGCTATTATTTTTATTGGTTGTTTGGTTTGTTGAACTAAAAGTAATATGGATACATAAATATGTCCTTCAACCTGACCTTATTTCATAGTTAACCTTCCAATTTTAATGTGCACAAGTAGACACTTAGACTTATATAAAATTAAAAAATAGACACACACGTCTTACGTTTATCCTATTTGAATTATAAACTAATAAGTTTATCCCATGACAAATTATGATGAAATTATTATATCATCCAAAAGGAGGGATAACTTTTCTCATTACTAATTATTAATTTCGGAATAAATTATTTCAGGTTTGTCAACCAAACAACAAATTAAGTAACATTATAATTTAATCTCAAAACTATTTAGTGTTATGTTTCACACCAAACAACCCCTTATTATCGAACATATATAAATTATTAATTTAAATTTAAGTTAAATAGATAACGTATAGTGGGTGAAATACCGAAGAGAAAAATGTAAGGGGTATTTATGTAAATAGACTTAAAAGCGGCACTGAGTGAACCCTAATTTTCATCCTCGTGACTATAAAACGCCCATTATCCCTTCCACATTAAGCCTTCATCACTTTTTTTGTGATTCCTCTTCTTTTGTTGTGCCGCAATCTAAGCTTTATCGCCTAATTTCTCTTTTCTAAGGTAATATTTTTATTAATATATAGTCAATTTTTTATGCTTGTCTGTTCTTGTTCTCTCAGTAGATCTGTAAATAAATTGTTATACATATTTTTATTAATCGGCTAGATGATTTTCAGTGTCTTCTAGTAAGATTACACATATTAAAAGCATTTTGACTTAATAAGCTAGATTAACTTTTCTTTATTGCGAATACCTGTTATTATTATCTAGTTTGATTTGTATCCCGTTCTTATACTGTCGATCCGTGGTTGACCTTGAATATAACCATTTCTGTATCTCTAAATATAAATCTGTAAATGTTTGTAATGAATTTTTCATATGCACATTACGTTAGTTTATAAACTGTAGGTATTTTTTCACTCACTGGGTGGACGCCTCTCGTCCTATATGTTTGATATAATTCAATTTTTGTACAAGTTTCACATCGTTCCATGAATTAGATTCATTCACTATACAATAATTTAGTCCAAAAATGAGTTTTTTTCTATCTTCAACACATCAGTTGCTACTTTTTGGGTTAACTTAAAAAAATTTGTATAATGTAGATAGACTTTTTGAGTATCATCACCACTAAAGGAGTTGTAGTTGTTTACCTTTTTGCAATCTTTTTGAAACCCTAAGTCATGTACATATGCAGCACTTGCTCTAAAATAATTCAATTATTAATTTTTTTTTCTATTTAAGTTTTCAATAAGTTCTTTAATATTGCCTTCCACATAATATGTTAAATGGAGAAGTATATATAGCAAGAAGTTCATTGTTTTGTTGTATATTACTTGTTATTGAAGAATCAATTGGTTAAAAGCTATGACATGATTATTTTTTCAGTTGTAAATGTTGAATGTGCTGAATTTAGGAATATTTTATATGCTTTTTGATATAGGTTTTTAATCTGTGTTGTGCAAGTTGCAGTTTCTTAGTCTGTCAAGATGGGTAAAGAGAAGATTTAGATTAACATTGTGGACATTGACCACGTCGACTCTTGAAAGTCTACTACCACCGGTCACTAGATCTACAAGTTTGGTGGTATTGAAAAATATGTTATTAAGAGGTTTGAGAAGGAAGCTGCTGGGATGAACAAGAGGTCATTCAAGTATGCATGGGTGCTCGACAAATTTAAGACCGAACGTGAGCATGGTACTATTGCTTTGTGGAAGCTTGAGACCACTAAGTATTATTGCACTATGATTGATGCCTTTAAACACAGGAACTTTATTAAGAACATGATCATCGAAACCTCCTAAGATAACTGTGCTATTCTAATTATTGACTCCACCACTGGTAGTTTTGAAGTCGGTATCTCTAAAGATTGTCTTAGACGTGAACTTGCATTGCTTGCCTTCACCTTTGGGGTCAAGCAAATGATTTGTTGTTGTAACAAGGTTTGCTTTTATTGATAGATAGAATTATTGTTGTTTTAAGCAGGATATGTGTGATGCTAATTGTGTTTTTTTTTCTCAGATGGATGCTACCACTACTCCAAGGCTAGGTATGATGAAATTGTGAAGGAAGTTTCTTCCTACCTCAAGAAGATTGGTTATTACCCTAACAAGATCCTCTTCGTCCCCATCTCTAGTTTTGAAGGAGATAAACTGATTGAAAGGTCTACCAACCTCGACTTGTACAAGGGACCAACCCTCTTTTAAGCTCTCAACCAGATTAATAAGCCAAGAGGCCCTCAGACAAACCCCTCTGTCTTCCACATTGGTGTTATTGGAACCGTCTCTGTTGGTCGTGTAAAGACTGATGTGATCAAGCCTGGTATGGTTGTGACCTTTGGCCTTCTGGTTTGACAACTGAAGTCAAGTCTGTAGAGCTGCACCACGAAGCTCTCCAGGAGGCACTCCCTGGTGACAATGTTGGGTTCAACGTTAAGAATGTTGCAGTTAAGGATCTTTGGTGGTCATACCTTCTTTCCAAACCTATCCATAATTCAACTAGACCTTTTTTACTGTCTAGTATTAAACCTTTAGGCTTTCATCCAGATGATGATGAAGAAAAATCATATCCTTCGTTTTATCCTGACTTAATGTTTCATTTTCTTTGATTATTATATCACCAAAGACTCTTAGTGTTATGCCCCTTATTTTTGGTACATAGAAACATCTATCTAGCTTTTCTAGAGCTACCGTGTGATCCATATTATCTATAACGTTATCAAATAACTCTAAGAAAGAGAGGATGTGATGCCCCATAATAGTGAAGGTTGGAAATAAAGTTATAAAGATTTGGAAGGAGTTGAAGGCCAAGTAATAAGTCGTGGAACTCGACTTACTTGCGTAAGCTACCAATTTGGGTGTTTTACATACTTAAGCTACTGGAGTGCATGTCGAGCTCACGTAGCAAGGATTACAAGGTTCTTAAAGTAAGACAAGGTTACGCACCCACGAAAGAGGCGGACGGAGGCATAGCACCTACTTGGAAACAAGTAGGTGATGCACCTACATGGACCAAGTAGGTGATGCACCTACTTGGACCAAGTAGGTGACATACTTACTTAGAGTGGACCCTCACGTTGCCATGTGGTAGCTTTGGATTGGTTGCATGAGATGGCGTGGCTGCCTAAGGGCTTGACACGTGTCATTCTTAGGGACTAACACATGTCACTCTCCAAATATGGTATATATATAAAGTGATGACTAATTCATCATAATTCATCCATCTTTCACTTGGAAAATTGAGAGAAAACGTGAGAGACTAAAGAAAGGAAGCTATGAGTTTGGCCTAGGCAAGGTAAGTCCTCTGATTTTGCTCCGTGAATTAATTATTTAAGGTATCCCATGGTGATATAACGGTATTTAATAGCATAAATTAATTATTTGGGGCAGCAGGATAGTGCAACAAATATCCCGCTAATTTTTAGCATGTTAAGGAGCTTCCAAAGGTGAGTTTTGGCAAGGTAAGATCCCTCCTTTTGAGTTGGAGTTAATAAAGTTGTTATGGAGTATATTACTTGTGTTAAATGAAGTTGGAAGTAGGAAAAATTGCATAAGTAGGTTGGACGTTGTGAGCAAATGAAATCAAAGTCGTTCTAGTCAAGTTAAAGTTGTATAGGATTGTTATGATTGTGGGTTGTGTGTATGTTTTGTTCAACGGCATCTATTCAATGTATGATGCATCTTAATATGAAATGGCAACCTTGTCGGCTTGCGTTCCCTTTCACAATACGATCAGTGATAACTCCTCCGGAGACAAAAAAAGAAGAAAAAGAAGGGGCTATATGTATATAGAAATGTCATGACCCATTGGGGGTTCTTAGGTATATATACGGGGTCCAGGTTGGACCCCAATCACGGCCTACGGGGTTGGGTCGTGACACTTAGCCACAAGGGTGAATTTCATCATCAAGTACTAATGACAAATAATTTTTTTCAGAAATATCAAGTGCCACAAATTAAAGTTTTGACAAATTCGACATGATGAAAATTGAATTGAAAAGAAAATTGATTGACTTTTAAGAAAAAAGATAATTCTGATTTAAGCATATCTTAGTTGGTTAGAGATTTGTAATGACCTTAAGGGTCATTTTTGGAAATTTATGAAAAATTACCATTTTACCCCTATCATTGGTGTCCCCGAGTGTAATTTGTTTCATTTGTGTGATTGAATGTGTTAAAATATTAATAGTTAGTGAATTGGAAAAGTTCTTAAGTTTTATAGAGTTAAGAGGTAAAAAAATAGTTTTCGATACCAATCAAAGCTACGGGTCTTGAAATGGGTCCGTCAGTTCCATCAACTCCAGAAAGTGGAAATTGGTCTAGGGGAATCGTCAGAATCAGATTTGGAGTTGATATTTGAATTTGAGGTCTCAAGTTGTATTGTAGTTTTAAATGAGTTACGTTTGACTTTGGTCAACAAATTAAGTTCGGAGACTTGGATTGTATTTCTGATGATTTCAATGGTTTCAAGGGGTGTTTCTAATGCTAGAAATGGCTTTGTTGTAATTTTAAAAAGGTTCCGAGGGTATTTTGGGTATTTCAAGTGTCGAAACTAGTTTAGTTGTGACTTATCAGATTCTTGATCAAGAAGACCTCAAATTTAAATTCTGATAGTTCCATTGAGTCCGGACATTCAATTTAGTAATAGTGCATATATGGTTTGTATGTACGGGATTCCGAATGAATTTTGAGGGCCCGATCAAAAACTTGATCCTTAAATCTTTGGCTGATTTAGTGTCTGGTGCATGAGGAATCGCGATCGCAGGTCCCTTAGAGCATTCGCGGAGAGCAGCATCTCCCTTCTCCGCATTCGCGAAGTAGGTTTGCGTTTGCAGAGGGTCCTTTCATCGTGCTCCGCATTCACGGAGTTAAATGTCTGTGTTCACGGAGATCAAATTTCACATGAATAATGAAATATCGGAAAAATCTCCATTTTTCCATTTTGTATTCTTGGAGGTTGGGGAGGCGATTTGAGAAAAGATTTTCGAGGAAAAGTGTTGGGTAAGTGATTTTTGACCTAAAATCTTCCATTTTCGTTAATTAATTGGTGATTTTAACTCCTAATCTTTAGTTTCAATCCCCAAATTTCTCCTTTCTCTACCTAACCCGAATTTAAGGAAATGGTAATTTCTAACGCGTTTTGAACTCTATTTTTGTGGATTTTTCAACAATGAGTTTCTTATTACTAGTAGAATGTGATTTTACAATAAAATTCCAAATTTGATCCTTTAAAAAAAAGATCAATTTTTAGACTATTTTACCCATAATTTTGAAACCTATCAATATGGGTGTCATTGGACTCCTTATGACGCATATGTTTCATTATTGATAGTTGGTTAGCATTTTGAGCGTTGAATTCAAAGGTTGTTCGTTCGGTAAAACATTCGAGTGCGGTTTCGGCAATTGAGGTAGGTTTGGATATTCTTCTTGAAGCTGAGTTGGGTGATTAGACAAATTCTATGTTATAGACTTTGGAATAGAGTCGTAATGTAGTTTGAGACTGATAATTTATATTGTGATGCCCGTGTGGGAGCTTATATGTGCTGTGTAGCTCATGTAGGAGGGGCATATGTGACATTTTATATGTTATTTGAGGTTGTGTAATCCATGACTTAATTGAGTTAGAAATGTGAAGAGGTTATTTGAGTTGTAGCGCCTGCCTGAGGGGTTGATTTGGGGGTTGTGAGCGTGTATGAGTATTAAAATATTATTGAAAAAGGGGTGAACATTTAAGTTGAAGCATTTCCTTCTCATTACTGTTTATTGAGAGTGAATATTATGTTTAGGTGAAGTTTTGAGAACTTTGAACCTGATACTACATGTTGAGTTGAATATTACCTCCATGCCTTGTATGTTGTAAATGCATTCATCCTTATTCATATTATCATTGATCATTGAGAAGTTGAGAATTGTGGAAATCTTTTTTGAGAAAGAAAATGTGACATCTTTTGTATCCTTGACCACGAGTAGATGGCAAGCAGATAAGATATTAATATCATGAGTTCTTGGCCATGAGCTGGGTGGCGAGGTAGTTGATACATTGAAATTATGATGAAGTATATGGTATGCGAGACCCTCATGGGTCCTGCTTGGTAACACGACTCGGCAGGCATATACGACAGGTTGTGCGACAACCTTAAGCCCATTGTACTATTATATCATTGCATCATCATAATGCATTGCATTGATACCTGTGATATTTGTTCTATTTGTTTAATTGTGATATTGAACTGTAATTATGTATTTACTTTATTTGCACCGTTCTATATAAATTGGCGACAACATAGCTGGAGTGGAATTTTTCTGCGTGCAGGTGGAAGTATTCCTTAATTTATTTCATAGGTTTTGATTAATTCCTTATACTCAGTCGGTTAAATCTACTGAGTACATGTGGATTTACTCACCCTTACTTTTGTGTCCTGTTTTGATGGAGTTACTGGCCAGGGTGTCCAGCGCGATAGTTGATTTTAGCAGATACATCATCATCGGATCAGTGGTGAGATTTTGGAATTCAGATGATCGCTAGTCCATTTTTCTTTTATAGTCTTTTCTATATTCGATGACTTAAAATGTGTATTCAGACTCAAATTTGTATTTAGATGCTCTTAAACTTATGATACCATGTTTTGGAATAATTTTATTGTTGTCCTTTATTTTGTGTTTATTCGTGGCCTGACTTCCCTTTGGGAGTCCTATATGGTTTTACTTTTCAGCTTACACATCGGGATGAGGTTTGGAATGTGCCCCATCATGACCTCAATTTTTGGATTGTGACAAACTGTTATCAGAGCGAGGTTCACCGGTTTCATAAGTTAAAAAGCAGTGTTTCTCAGTACTAACTCTCTTATAAAATAACTCTTAATGAAAATACGAAAGAAAGCAATGAAATATTTTCATATGCTTCAAGGTGTGTTTCAACTAATGGTCAACTTCCTTATTTATAGGGGGAAAATGGATTGATTAATGTCAAGGATGATGTCATGGATGATATCATTTGAAGATACAAAAATTCAACATCTTAGTGTGAATATTTCAAATATTGTGGCTACAAAATCTTTGACATTTATGGTTGTTAAATGTGAACCTTATCAAGAATATCAAATCTTTGACAAATGTGGTTGCTAAATGTGAACCTTATCAAGTATACCAAATCTTTGACAAGTATGATTGCTAAATGTGAACCTTATCAAATATACCAAATCTTTATGATTGCCAAATTTCAATATTTGTGGCTTTCAAATCTTTGACAAACAAAGGTCACATTACATATTTATCCAAACTCTTTTATGAGTTTTGATTAGATAAGAAAAGAGTTTGGATAAATATATGAGGTACTTATACAACGTACTATTTTCAAAAGTACAATGTATTTGACATGTTAATATCCTAGCTTAGCAATATTCTTCAACGAAAAATCCTAATTCCTCTATATACATCTTTAACTTCAACTCCTTAACACTCAGTGCTTCTATTTCATGAAGTGTTATCTTGCATTAATTTGTCATGCTTTGGTTTGATTTCCTTTCATAGTAGAAAGAATAGAAAAGAAATCGTTATTAGAAAAAATGTAAGGGAGGAGAATTGTTACCATCGGAGTTGAATGCCGAAAGAGTGTCAAGTAGGGGTGTATTAGTCGGTTCAGTTTATTGATTTAACTTAACAGTTATAGATTTGTACACATGTTAAACCGTTATAGAATTATTAAAATATTGACTTATTGGTTATTGATTTATTGATAATTGATCAGTATCAATTCAATCATTGATTTAACCATTAAGATTTGACCATAAAAAAATCACTGAAAATCACTTCAAAAATAAGGTGACAAACCAAATGAACTACAAACCCGAGTTAACAGATTGCATCTAGCTCAAAAGCAAACACCTTCACATGGTAGAATATTGAGAATTTGAGATAACCAAAAGTAAAAGTATGAACTAAATTATAAGTCAAACACTTTATATACCAAATGATTAAATATAATTATTTAATTCACTATTGGGTTATCGATAAAAAAATCTCAAACAGAAAAGAATCGATACCCCAATAATAAAACAAATCAAAACTATTACCAAAATCGTTAAATCAATAACCCATTATTGATAAATCAATAAAAATATCATTTTGAATTATCGATTTCAATTCAATTTTGAACAACGTTAGTATCTTTTCCAACATGTCCTCATCATTTATAGTTTTCGCACATAATTTCAATTGAGACGTTATTCAAAATACATCAAATTATACTTAATTACGATTTTTAAAATCTTGAAAATGTAAGTGCATCCACTAATAACGAACCCGTGACAATACGTTTGCCTTAAGGTGGTCATATCTTCCTTTCAAACCCACCCACAATTCAACTGGATCTTTCACAATGAAGTATTCAACCTTCAGGCTTTCATCCAGATGACGACGAAGGAAAATCATGCCTTTCGTGTTATCTTGACTTGATGCTTTAGTCCTTCGATTATTGTATCACCAAGACTCTTAGCTACAGGGGTGATTTTCATCATCAAGTACCTGTGACAAATAATTTTTTTCAAAAATGTTAAGTGCCACAAATTTAAGCTTTAAAAAATTCGACATGATGAATACTGAATCGAAAAGAAATTTGATTAACTTTTAAGAAAAAAGATAATTCTGATTTAAGCATATCTCAGTTGGTTAGAGATTTGTGCTAATAACATGTTATAAAAGAATAGAAAAATATAAGAATACTAAACAAGAAACAAAAACAAAATAATATTGATAGTAGAATGTAGAGAGTCTTAGTGAATATACAAGCCATCCATTTTCAATTTTTGACAAATACTTTAGTACAATATATTTAAGTAATACAATAAGGGCCTGTTTGGAAAGTCACCTTGGTAATTGAATTTGGTGTAATTACACTTTCTGATAATGTTTGGTTTACCATGTAATTACTTGGTCAGTAGGTAATTGGGTGTAATTGATAGGGGTAATTACACTCTCCAATTCTCGGGAGGGGGGGGGAGGGGGCTGTGAATTGTTGTAATTACAAGCTAATTACTTTTTAATTTCTTCCTAATATTTCTATTTGTATTTCTTTCGTTTTAATTTATTTTTTATTACTATTTTTAAATTCTTATTATTTCTATTATTCTAATATTTTCTAAAAATATATTTTTTATTTTTTATTTTTTATATTTCATTTCCTTTTTATTCTCAATCTTTAGTTCATGTGATTCCAAGCAATTTTTCGTATTACCCTTTCTTAATTCTATGTTTATTTTTTATTAGCATAATTTTGTTCATATTCTAATATTTAAATTAAAGTAGAAGTCATTGTTGAACAAAATTGTACACTTACGTTTTTCTTTTCTTTTAAATCATATTTATGTACTTTGAAATTTGACATAAAAGTAGTATTATGTTAAAAATATTATTTTGAAATTTAGAACTTATATTATATTTTCAGTTTTATTTATTTTAGTATTATTGACTTGATATTTCACATTGCAAGCCATTTATTTTTTAGTTAGACTTGATAAATTATCTTTTTGTCAAATATTTTAATAATTTTATGACATTATATTTATAATATTAATATTTGTATCAAATATGCATTTCATAATGTTCAAAGAAATCTTATATTTTAAGTTTTTATAATAATTTAATTAAAATATATTAATTTAAAAAATATATCAATTATTTTTATAATATTAGTAAAAATGTATTATTAATTAATATATTTTCAAAAGACTATATGTATCTTAAATATTTAATTTAATATCATTTATAAAAGCCCTTATTTGTCTAATATAAATTTTAAGCTTAGATAATTAACTTTTATTTTTTAAATGTAATATAACTTGTGCAACGAAATAATACATTTATAATTACACTAACAAACATGTCATTATAATTACTAAATTATGTAATTACTAAACTGATAATTACTATACTAATAATTACACAAATTCTAATTATCAGGTTGCTTTCCAAACATATTCTAAATAGATCCACAATTGAATGGATTTATAACAAAATCTCCATTTTCTAAGCTAATTTGGGGATTTACAATTAATAATTACACAAATTTTAATTATCAGATTGCTTTTCAAACAGACTCTAAATAGATCCACAATTGAATGGATTTATAACAAAATCTCCATTTTCTAAACTAATTTGGGGATTTACAATTATTGCCCTTGTACAAACCTAAACGTCCTTGTAATTGGAGAAAACACAAGGACATTTAAGTAAATGTATGCAGTGGATGCCGAAAGAGCCCTACTGGAGCATTGCTTCCTGGGCTATAAAGAGTATCACACTCTACATTTCTCAAACCCTACGGCTTCGCTTATTTGTTTTGCGCGGCCAGTTCTTCCTCTTCAAAAGGTTCGATCTATACATTTCTTCTTTGCGTATTTTCGCTGTGATTTTATATCTGAATTATAAGTATTGTTTTTTTTTTTTATAAATTAGATTTGAATTGGATGTTGTGTGAATGTAAAATCGATTTAAGCATTTTTCCTTGGTTAATTTGGTTTTCACCAGATCTGTTGATGTTTATTTCCTTGTTATGGATCCTTTTTATATCAGCACTTGGAAATCAATTGAATAATAAATATACTACTATTTGTATGTTTTGAATATTTTTTTTTGGTGAATTTTCTATAGATTTTTGTTGTGATGGAGAAATGTGTCGTGAGTTGGTCAAGAAACTAATTGGTTGTTATAGACAGTCAATAATGTTTTCGTCATGGAAACTACACAACTGTTGCTCTATATCACTTCTATCAACAATACATACTCAGAATTTTTCAAAATACTATTTTAAAATGCAAAAATTTGAATGATTTTCTTGTACCCTATCCACACGTACCTTAGTCAATTCCTTGATGGCAAAATTTACATATTACTGGTCTAGTATGTTTTATCTTCTATGTTAGATCTAAGTTTCTCATTACTCAGTATCAAAGAGAACCATTACTGCTTAATATTTGTTACTTTGTAGAAATTATTTTTGGTTTCCATGATTGTCAAAAAAATAATTCTTGGTTTTCTGCTATTTGGATGATCTTCAGTTTCTAAGGCATCATGGGTAAGGAGAAGATTCACATCAGTATTGTGGTCATTGGCCATGTCGACTCTGGGAAGTCGACTACCACTGGACATTTGATCTATAAGCTTGGTGGTATTGACAAGCGTGTTATTGAGAGGTTCGAGAAGGAAGCTGCTGAGATGAACAAGAGGTCATTCAAATATGCCTGGGTGCTTGACAAGCTTAAGGCCGAGCGTGAGCGTGGTATCACCATTGATATTGCTTTGTGGAAGTTTGAGACCACTAAGTACTACTGCACTGTGATTGATGCCCCTGGACACAGGGATTTCATCAAGAACATGATCACTGGTACCTCACAGGCTGACTGTGCTGTCCTGATTATTGACTCCACCACTGGTGGTTTCGAAGCTGGTATCTCTAAAGATGGTCAGACCCGTGAACATGCGTTGCTTGCTTTCACCCTTGGTGTCAAGCAAATGATTTGCTGCTGTAACAAGGTTTGCTTTTATTGATAGACAGAATTAATTGTTGTTTTAAGCAGGATATGTGTCATGGTAATTCTGTTATCTTTTCACAGATGGATGCTACTACCCCCAAGTACTCCAAGGCTAGGTACGATGAAATTGTGAAGGAAGTTTCTTCCTACCTCAAGAAGGTCGGTTACAACCCTGACAAGATCCCCTTCGTTCCCATCTCTGGATTTGAAGGAGATAACATGATTGAGAGGTCTACCAACCTCGACTGGTACAAGGGCCCAACTCTCCTTGATGCTCTTGACCAGATCAATGAGCCAAAGAGGCCATCAGACAAACCCCTCCGTCTTCCACTTCAGGATGTTTACAAGATTGGTGGTATTGGAACAGTTCCTGTTGGTCGTGTAGAGACTGGTGTAATCAAGCCTGGTATGGTTGTGACCTTTGGCCCTACTGGTTTGACAACTGAAGTTAAGTCTGTAGAGATGCACCACGAAGCTCTCCAGGAGGCACTCCCTGGTGACAATGTTGGGTTCAACGTTAAGAATGTTGCTGTTAAGGATCTTAAGCGTGGTTATGTTGCCTCAAACTCCAAGGATGACCCAGCCAAGGGGGCAGCCAGCTTCACCGCCCAGGTCATCATCATGAACCATCCTGGGCAGATTGGAAATGGATATGCACCAGTGCTCGACTGCCACACTTCCCACATTGCTGTCAAGTTCGCCGAGATCTTGACCAAGATTGACAGGCGTTCGGGTAAGGAACTCGAGAAGGAGCCTAAGTTCTTGAAGAATGGTGATGCTGGTATGGTTAAGATGATTCCGACCAAGCCCATGGTTGTTGAGACCTTTGCTGAGTACCCCCCATTGGGCCGTTTTGCTGTGAGAGACATGAGGCAAACTGTTGCTGTCGGTGTTGTCAAGAATGTTGACAAGAAGGACCCAACTGGTGCCAAGGTCACAAAGGCTGCCCAGAAGAAGAAGTGAACAGTGCATTGTAATGTTGCTGGTGTTTCCAATGCTATCTATTATCATCGAGTGTGCTATCTAGACTATGTTTTATTTAGTTCTGCTTTAGTTTGGTCTTTGATTTGCTTATTAGGTCCTAGTTCTCTGCCTTGTATGTCAATTAACTATTCTCAGAACTGGGTACTTGACAGGCGGTGGCAAGCATGATTTTGAGTCCGTTTTCATTTGCTTTTGTTGAGGTGCCTTGGTTTGTTTTCCACGGTGGCTCAGGATTTTTGCTGTTTTTGTTAACCTAAAATTGAGACAGTTTTCTACTCATTGCCTTCTTTTGGATTTAAAAACGTCACATGGGGAACATTCTTTGTGGTGGTGGCGGCAAGAAAGGAGACTCCGACTGTTTCTTTTATTATTAATAGGGAAAAGTGTCAAGAATGCTACTAATCTACTATTTAAAATGCTTTAAAAATACTATCTTTTCACCTTTTGGTCTAAAAATATCGTTTATTTTTGTTTTTGGTTCAAAGATACCTCTCTTCACTTTTTGGTCTAAAATTACTCTTAATCCAAACTTAATTGAATTGAATTTTTTTACTAGTTAGTTAATTCTTTTATTTGTTCTAAAAGACAATTTTTTATTTTTTCAAATTCATAATATTAGTTTATCTCAAAATATTTAAATTTAAATATTTAAATCTAATGTAAAATAAAATAAAGAATTTTATTATTATTATTATTATTATTAAAATTTAAATCAAATAAAATATTAAATATTGGTATAATTAAATTTTAACACGATCATTTGAATATATTAAAAAAATCAATTCAAATAAATTAAAAATTATTCCAAAACTTAAAACATAAATTAATAGTGTATAAACGTAAAATAAAATAAAGAATTTATTGTGTAAAAATTAAGAGTAAAAATTTTAAGAATTTATTTGTGTTATTTTAATAGTAAGAATAAGAATTTTATTCTTTAGTTTTACACAATAAATTTTTTATTTTATTTTACGTTAGGCTTAAATATTTTGGGATGAGCTAATATTAAGAATTTGAATAAATAAAAAATTGTCTTTTAGAACAAATAGAAGAATTAACTAATTAGTAAAACAATTCCATTCAATTAAATTTGAGTTTAGAGTATTTTTAGACCAAAAGATAAAAGAAGGGGTATTTTTGAACCAAAAGCAAAGGTGGATGATATTTTTAGACCAAAAGGAGAAAAAAAGATATTTTTGAGTCATTTTCAATATATTAGGAGTATTCTTGACCTTTTTTCCTTATTAATAGAAAGCATAAATCCATAGCCAAAAACAGATATGAGCATCTGAATTCGGCATGTTCCTAAAGGCGACTAGAAGCATTGATAGATCAGAACAATTCTATCGAAGAAATGTGGCAGTGATGAACTAATTGGGTCCTTTTTCCCAAATTAGCTATATTTTTTTAGACAAAAAATTACTTGAGTGAACATTTTTTAATAAATAATTATTGGTTTTAGCGATACTTTTTATTTATTACTATCTATAGCAATACATATCAATATTATGATAAATCTGTCATGTATTAAAAATGAATTATGCATGCAATTTAAATGTATTATAAGTGTTTTAAAATATATTATGCTTGTTTGATAAGAAATCGACACAATATTTTAGAAGTGTATTAAATTGTATGATAAATATATTATCCATGAATAAAACTTGTATTATATGTGTTTTATAAATTATTTTTTGATAATATGTATTAAAACTGTATTATACATATATTATAAGTGTTCAGTGAGCAAAAAATATTATTGCTATAAATATTAAATATTTTCTTAATATAGTACATTTATGTAAGTTTCCCTTTTTAAAAAAAGTAAAAGTTTTATTATGTTAGGTAATATAAAGTCTTATTTAGATATATAGTGTGATTTTTCCTTAATATTTAAACTAATTTGAAGTCCAAAGCATGGTTTTGGGCCAATTTTAATAGAAAAATTACTTAGTTACACAAACATTCCTACCATATATATTAATCTACTTTATAGTTTGAAATTATTACATATTGTCTCACTAATTAATAATATCATACCAGATTTCAATTAAGATACACCACTTCTTCATATTTCAAGTCAGATACATGTATCAAATATATTAGATATATGTTTCTTTGATACTAGATGCATTCTGAAAAACATATACATGGGAAGAGAGGGAGCGAGAGAGGAGAGAGGCGAGCGAGAGAGTCAGTGTATCCTAAATACATGCGAATCACACCAGATATATCCCAAATACATTTCAGATTCATTCTGAAATAGAGATACATTGGGAGAGAGGCGAGTAAGACAGAGAGAGAGGTGAGAGAGAAAGGAGAGAAGCAAGCGATAGAGTTAATCTATCTCAAATACATGTGAATCACGCTTGGATTCAATGTAGCTGGAACAAATTACATGTATCTGCCAAAGTAAATATGGTACAAAAGATAATTTCAAAAAACTAAAGTGAAGACACATAATTAAGTACTAAACTAGTGGATTTGTGTTTGCTCAATTTTAATTCACAATTAATGCCCCAAGTCTTTTCCCAAAATTCAGACAAAAATGGCCTGTCATTTTCAACCAAAAATAAGCCCAAACCCGATATCTCAAATCAGCCCCAACAAATCCAACTCGTCAATCTATATGACGCCCTCTCACCAATCAAATGGTGACACATTATGAAGCCAAAGAAGCACAATCTAAGTCTTCTCGGGTTGAATTGAGGCCTTATTTATTTGCACTTAATAAAGGTCTGAATATGAACAACTGCATTTGTTTTCATTAAAATTTAAACATTTATCTGGTCTATTACAAAATCATATCATTATAATTGTGCAATATTGTATATATGATAGTCTAGCTTATTTATAGGGATTTGATTATCTAGTTACCATAGTTAGTTAGTACTCTTCATGTATTTATATCATTGTAATCTTTGAGCAATAAAAAATAAATTCTTTCCATACCTTATCGACAACATGGGATCAGAGCCTTGTCGGATTTGAAAAGGTGGTATGTCGAACTTCACGGCTGGTTATTGTCGGAATTAGCCACCGCCTTATTTTTTATTCTTGTGACTTAAAATATAATTTTCACCATCCTTCCAGGGAGAATCATCTCCCTTTGATCCGTCATTACCCAAAAATCTGGTGGCCGGAGGAGACGCAAGTGGGTTTCTAGTGCCGGCTTCACCACCAGAGACTTTTGAGTTAGAGCCACATGTGGAGGCGCGAGTGTGGACCAATCGTGATTTGGATTTTTGATTTGGCATCGCCTTGTAATTTCCGACTGACTTATGGCAGTCTTCTAATCATTGGACCAAGTTTTGAAGAATAAGCATCAACAATCAGGTTCTCCGATTTCTGATCATATTTGAGTTCGAATTTCTTTGTTCGCTGCTTTGATTTGTTTTGAGGCACAAAGTTGTTTGAATTCTCTTGCTATTGTTCGAATTTTACTCTCCACTGTTCAATTGGTTTCACATTTGGGCATTTCATATTTTAGTTTCTGGACCATCTCCTGAACAACTGATGTTTCAATCTATTTGTTTTGTATCTTAAATTTTGTTGGGTATCCCTTTCAATGGTTTATGTCTATTTGAATTGAACTCTTTAGTTGGGAGTTGATTACTTCACTGTTAAGACCTTTATATGTGAGTGGAGCTCTTTTTGAGTTGAATTAAACAATTGGACTTGTTGGTATGGACATAACTGTTGGGATAACATTTTGGTGCAGAGCTTTGGCAAGTTCTCTATTATTCTGATTTGATTTAGTGAGTTTGAAAAAATGACTGCTTCTAGTCCATTAAATGATAAAATGATTTTGATTTCGGCGGAAGAATTTGCTAAATTCTCTCAATATCAGAACTCAGTGAAGGAATCTACTTCAGTTAATGTTTTACGGAGTCAGATAAGACATGTCTTATCACGTCTTCAAATAAATGGGTGATTGATTCAAGTGCAACAAATCACATGACAGGTACTCGTAATGTATTTTCTAGCTTTCAATCATATAAAGCACACTCTCTGATTACTGTAGCTAATGGATACTCTTGCAACAATGTTGGATATGAGATTGTTAAACCAACCTCATCTATTACCCTGACGTCTTTATTAAATCTACCAAAGTTGGACTTTAATTTGATTTCTGTTAGCAAAGTCATTAGAGACCTTAATTGCTACATATCTTTCTTTCCCGATCATTGTTTGTTTCGTGATCTTACAATAAATGAGGTTATTAGTAAAAGACATGTATCTGATGATCTCTACATCCTTGATGAATGGGTGTCTTAGTCAGTGGCTTGCTCAAGTGTCGTGTCTCTATTTGAAGAACATTGTCGATTGAGACATCCCTTTGTACCTCTGTTAAATAAGCTTTGTCCTCAATTTCAAAATATTTCTTCACTGGAATATGAGTCATGTCGATTTGCAAAATATTATCGCAACTTAGTAGGTCCAAGGGTTAATAAGCGGGTTGAGTCGGCTTTTGAGTTAGTTCATTATGATGTTTGGGGATTATGTCCAGTCATTTTCAAAACTGGACATAAGTATTTTGTCACTTTTGTGGATGATTTCTTTCGGATGACTTGGATTTATTTTATGAAGAGTGGCTCTGAAGTTTTTACTCACTTTTGCGCCTTTTGTGCTAAAGTTAAAACTCAATTCAATGCTCCGGTTCATACTCTAAGAAGTGACAACTCTAAAGAATATATGTCAGAGTTGTTTCAGTCATATATGAGACAACATGGTATTCTCCACCAGTCTTCATACATTAATACACCCTCTCAAAATGGGACTGCTGAGAGGAAGAATAGATATCTACTCTAGACTGCTCGGACACTTTTATTCCAGCCGAAGGTTCCTAAATAATTTTAGGCAAATACAGTCTCTAAAACTTGCTTTCTAATTAATCTCATGCTATCTACTGTGCTTGTTGGTAATACACATTACAATGTTCTTTTTTTTCTTTCTAATAAGCCACTATTTCTAGTGGAACCTAAGGTGTTTAGAAGCATATGTTATGTTTGAGATGTTCGACCATCTAATACTAATTTAGATCCTAAGATATTGAAACATGTTTTACTAGGCTATTCTCGCCTTTAGAAAGGGTATCAGTGTTATTCTACTAAACTTGGCAAATATCTTATGTCAACTGATGTCGTATTTTCAGAGACAACACTATTATTCTATGCACCTCCTAATTCTACAAGTCGGGGGGAGGGGGGTAAGATGAGCGGTTAGCTTATCAAGTCAATCGTTTTTTGACAAGACAATCTGATGGTGAAAAATCACCACCCAACTATTGTACCTTAAGTACCTGCTCCAGCTGTGGTAGCAAGACCGCCTATTGTTCAAGTCTACTCAAGGAGGTGAGAGACTGATGATACTTATCATACACCAGTTCAGTCACCTAATCCTTTAGAAAATCTTGACCTCCCTATTGCTCTTTGCAAAGGAACAGGCACTTGCAAATTCACATATTCTATTGCTAATTTTGTTTTCTATGGCTGCTTATCATCTATGTCTAGATTTTTAATTACTTCTCTAGACTCTATCGATGTACCCTATACAGTGAATGAGGCTTTAAACCATCCTGGATGGTCTGATGCAATGCTTGATGAATACATGCCTTAGAGAAAAATCACACATGAGATTTGATGGATTTACCGAAAGGAAAGAAACTAGTGGGATGTAAGTGGGTCTTCACAGTTAAAGTCAATTCTGATGATTATGTAGCAAGATTTGAGGCCAGACTTATGTCTAAAGGATATTCTCATAGATATAGGGTAGATTATTCAGACACTTTCTCTCCAGTCGTCAAACTCATTTCTGTTCGTTTGTTCATTTCTCTAGCTGCTTTTGAGAATTGGCCTTTGCATCAGTTAGATATCAAGAATGCATTCCTTCATTGCGATTTGCAAGAGGAAGTGTATATGGAGCAACCACCCAATTTTGTACTCAGGGGGAGTATGAGAAAGTTTGTCATTTGAAGAAGTCTTTGTATAACTTGAAGCAAAGTCCATAGGCTTGGTTTGGAAAGTTCAGTGAGGTAGTTCAAGATTTTAGGTTGAAAATAAGCAAATGTGATCATTCACTCTTTTACCGGCAATCAACAGTTGAATCTATTCTCCTAGTTGTATATGTTGATGACATTGTCATGACATGAAGAAATTATGCGGGGATTTCTTCCTTCAAGTCTTTCCTACATATCAGATTTCAAATGAAGAATTTGGGCCTGTTGAGATACATTTTAGTAGTAGAAGTAAATAGAAGTAAGAAGAGAATTTTTCTGTCTCAGAGAAAGTATATTCTTGACCTTCTTGTAGACACTAGAAAGTTGACAGCAGTATATTCTTGACCTTCTTGTAGACACTAGAAAGTTGACAGCCAAACCTTGCAGTACTCCAATGGTTCCCAATGTGCATCTTATGCTAGATGATGCTAATTTTTTTGATGATCTAGAGAAATATAGACGGTTAGTTGGGAAGTTAAACTACCTTACTGTCACTCATCCTGATATTTCTTTTGCGGTAAGTGTTGTTATTAGCCAATTCATGTCTGCACCCACGACCAAACATTGGAAAGCTTTGGAACAGATTCTATGTTACTTGAAAGGAGCCCCTAGACTTGGCATATTGTATGGCAATCAAGGTCATACTTGTATTGAGTGTTTTGCAGATGCGGGCTATGTTGAATCCAAAATTGATGGGAGATCAACTACAGACTATTGAGTCTTTGTTGGAGGGAACCTAGTTTCATGAAGGAGTAAAAAGCAAAGTGTTGTATCTCGATCCAATACAAAATCCGAATACAGAGCTATGTCACAGTCTACATGTGAGATTATGTGGATATATCATCTGTTAACAGAAATTGGAATAAAGCATCATACACCAGCAAAGCTCTGGTGTGATGATCAAGCTGCTCTTCATATTGCCTCAAATCCGATATATCATGAGGTGGAATGTCATTTTATTCGTGAGAAGATTCAGGAAAAACTGATTTTCATTGGGTACGTAAAGACAAGAGAGAAACTAGCTGATTTGTTCACCAAAGAGTTGAATGGAACTCGAGCTGATTACTGTTGTCACAAGCTAGGCATGATTATTATCTATGCTCCAGCTTGAGGTGGAGTATTACAGAATCATGTCATTACAACTGTGCAATATTGTATATATGGTAGTCTAGCTTATTATTTACGTTATTCGTTATTTGTTTTCCCATAACGCTTTGAACTTCTTAGCCGTGTCTGACCTCCTTTTATGCTTCTTTTGAGCCGAGGGTCTCTTGAAAACAGCCGTCCTACCTTGTTAGGAGTAAGGTCTGCGTACACTTTACCCTTCTCAGACCTCACGTTGTGGGATTTCATTGGGTTGTTGTTGTTGTAGCTTATTAGTAGGGATTTGATTATCTATTTACCATAATTAGTTAGTACTCGTCATGTATTTGTATCATTTTAATCTTTGAGCAATAAACAAGAAGTTCTCTCCATACCTTATCGACAACATGGTCTAAATATGTCTTAATCATTAAAATCTTGAACAAAGTCTAATGATCATTATGAGGTTGTCACGCCCCGGGAGGGTATCCTAGACGTAACCGGCACTCAGAAACCATTTCTGGCTCCCAAGCGAACCACATAGCCTGATCACATATCCGTTCATTCATTCAATCAGCGGAAGATTTAAAAATAAAGAAATAATTTGGCGAGCAATCCAAATCAACGATCTAACTCAAGAAAGAAAGGCCATGAGCCAACAAATCAAACTCCGATCTTTGTCATTTAAAATAGTTTGACAAAAATAATTCAAGAACGGAAAATACTCAATCGACCCATCACTATCTAGTCTATGAAGCCTCTATCACTACTATCTATTTGGTGCCAATGACATGTTCATGGCTACCTCAAACCAAAATAAAAAAGGCTAACTCGATGCAATAATGTTATAAGCGGTGTCCTCCGAATGTAGGGAAGGACTCACCAATATGCTGAGTGTGTATAGATCCTCGATGATGCTCATATTGACGATCTCCTAAACCTGTCTCTGCATCATGAAACGATGCAGGTCCAGATGGACGTCAGTACATGGAATGTACGAGTATGTAATATGGCAGAATAAAACATACCTCAAGGAAGAATATCATCGGTCCAAATATCTCAAATCCGAAAGATAAGAGAGACTCAAATAAGGCGTCATAAGTCTAAAGTAAGAATACATTTGTAGACCAAGACCAATCACACATCATACCATCCAATCCAATCATACACAATATAGTTCAATCAAATCGTATATCCTCCGATTCAATCCAATCGTATACAATCGGTTCAATCCGGTCATATACGATTCAATCCAATCCAATCATATAAAATCAACTCAACAATCAACTCAAAGGACTCAACTCAATAAATATGCAAATTAAATTATGCAATGTTTTTCAATCCAACTCAATCATCAACCAATCTCAATCAAACCAATCATATCATGCACAAACCACTCAATTTGGGAGTTTCTCTAACCGACAATAATCCCACCACCTATATATAGGTGATGCACAACGAGTCACGCCGTTGCTCCGTCCGCTCATACTTGCCAAGGTATGAACAGTTCAAACCAATCATGGATCCGTCAATCAATCAAGTCCTATCATTTCAGGATAATAAAATAGGGAAACATCCGACACGGTACAATCCCTTCCTATGTTGGCGGCGTAGTTTATGGGATTCGAGTATGGACTATACTCTTACCCAATTCGGTGCTCAATACTCCTCCCAAGACTCAATACACGCATAGCTATTAAGTGAGTAAAATATTTAAAATACTCATTTAGCCTCATCGGACTCTTTCAAATCAACTCATTTAGTCTCATTGGACTCTCTTCAAAACTCAAACAAATCTGGCCTCATTGGACCCTCTTTCAAATCGACTCATCTCCAATCATCAAACTCTTCTCTTTAAAAATCTATATAAATCTCAAAATTTACATTTTAAAGGAAAATAATGCTCAACTCATTTATACTCCAAATACTCATGTTCAAAAATATTTAAAATGACTTCTCAAACTCAAATCATGCTTAAACTCTTTTTAAATCGTAGATGAAAATAATAATCCTTTAAAACTCAAAATAGTGTGTAAATAATTTATGCAAAAATGTTCACAAAACATTTATTTAAAACTCTTTCTCAAAAGATTATTTATTTTCAAAATATTCGTAAGACTCCAATCAACTCAATTTATGCACGTCACATACCACAAAATCACATTAGACTCCAATCCACTTCATCACACCACATCGTCAAATACCATTATTCACATCATCATCAAACATCATCATCACCTTATCATCATCATCAGACATCTACTCCAAAATTCTTATTTTAGTCCTATGTTCAATTTATAGAAGCAAAAGGACATTCTTAACTATCCAATTCATTCTTTTCATTCCAATCAATACACATATACACAAAACCATCCATCTCAACTCAAGACAAATTATGACCAAAGAAATCTCATCTTGGGTTCATGTGAATGAAACATGAATCCATACTCTCAACAAAACTCAACTCAAGAATATCGTCAACATCTATAAATCTATATACAAAGGTACATTTGAAATCAATAATATAAAAGATAACTATTTAGTAACTCAAGTCATTAAAAATATCAATCAACTAATAGTACCTAAAAACATTCTATAATTTAGGAAAACTTTCAAGAAAACCTTCTTTGAAGGTTCAACTCTTTCACAACTCCTATCCAACACATCTATGGGCATATGGAAGAACTAAATCCATATTTTAGGTTAGCCTTACATACCTTGTTTGAAGACTTGAAGAAACTTTGATGTTAGGTCTTCAATGGAAGGCTTGAATCCTTGAAACTCTTGTAGGCAATCTTTGTTGGAGAAGGATTTGAAGAAGAAGAGGAAGAAGAGAGGGAAAATTTCTAGGGCTTTTTTAGAGAGAGAGAGAAGCTGAAAATAATGGTCCAAAATGCTCAAGGATGGTGTATATATAATTTGGAAAAAGTCCAAGTTGCC
The DNA here is from genome assembly GCF_947179165.1 of Solanum dulcamara. Classification (NCBI taxonomy): domain Eukaryota; kingdom Viridiplantae; phylum Streptophyta; class Magnoliopsida; order Solanales; family Solanaceae; genus Solanum; species Solanum dulcamara. The sequence goes on along the minus strand of NC_077244.1, from coordinate 4,965,744 downwards.
CCTCTTCCAAAAATCTAGAAATTTGGGCAAAAGTCTTCCTAGCGCTATAGTGGCGCGTCGCGCCACTGCAGCGCCAAGCCAAAATAGGCTTAAAACCCTGAACATCTACTAGTGGTGCATCGCGCCAAGCCCCAAACTACTGAGGCTGTTTTCTGGCGCTATAGTGGCGTGGGGCGCCACTGGAGCGCCAAGCCCAAATTTCGCCAGGCTTGAAATTCCTGCAGTACTAGTCTGTAGAAAAATGGCCATAACTTTTGACTCCAAAGTCCAAAAATTGCAATCTTGGTGGCTTTGGAAAGAAGACTCAAAGACCTTTAATTTGATATGTCGTGGGCCACCCAGTTCTTTATATCCTAGGAGATATGGTTGTTTGAATTTGACCCTTATACTAACTCGTCCGAAAACTTTATCGATTGAAGTTCTTTGGACTCGACTTGGTGTTAGAGATCCCTTATGACCCCTAAACACATCTAACACACTTAAAATACTTAGGAATTAATCCTAAATCATGTGTAGAATTACAAGTCCTCCGGTCCTAGTCTACCCACACGTAAAGAAATATTTGAGTTTTTGCGAAAAATTTTCCGGGGTGTCACAGAGGTATTCTTGTGTGAATAATATTCACCGCCGCTCTATCCACAATCATCAGCCATCACCACCACTATCATTGTCTACCACCATTACCGTCGTCAGCCACTATTACCTTCATCAACCACCAATCACTTTTATCATCACAACTAGCATTGTCGCCATGACCACCAACACATCGTCAACCACCACACATTCTTCAACCATCAACATCAAACAGTGAACTACTAACATCAATCAACTACTCTTCATTTGGATATGGCTATCATTAATAAAATTAGATAAGTTGTGCTAAAGTTAGGGTCTTGATTGATCTTATGGCTAATTTGCATGATCATGTTAGGATGAATATCGAAGATTTTAAAAAATGAAGCCCAAAGGGAAAAAAAGGAGAAAAGAGGGGTAGAACAAAAGAAAGTGGAAGAAAATCAAGCCATAAAAGAACTGTAGGGACCAAATGGTCTTTTTCTAAGAAATTGGCTAGTGAAAAAATTGTAGAGAACCCAAATGAACGAAATGTTGTCAAGGGTAAGATATGTAAAAAATGAAATGGACAAAATAATTCTAATCCACTTTAATCTTCTAAAATCAGAAAGTACATATATAGTTTTCTTAGGATTCAGCTGATCGATCAGCTCAACTTAGACTATTTTGAATTTTTGACCCATTTAAGCTTCAACTACTGCATTTCAGACCTTTAACCTTATATTAGCTTCCCTTTCAAACGACGAGGTTGACTCGAAGAGGATTGTTGGGTTTAGCCCAATTTAGATATGGAAAGGAGGAAGTCCAGTTTGAATCGGATGGGAAGTTCATGTAAACGAAGAACTACAAATCAATCTTTATTCTAAAAATTGTTTAAACTTGTGCTTGTTTGGATTGACGTATGACTTCTAATTTATAAGTCAAAATTCACAAGTTAGAAATCTTAACTTATGATTTCTGATTTATTTTTATCATTTTAGATTAAAACTAAGTGCTTATAAGTATTTTTTTTAATTTATTCAACCAGTTCAAAAATGCTTAAAAACTATTTTAACTTAAAAACAAGCTAATCCCAATAGGCTCCTAATTAGTTCATCAATAAGCTCTTGAATGCAAGTTAAAATCACATTATGCCCGGAATGAGACAAATTAGCAGGAAGATTTTTAAGCACATTTATTGATTTTTTCTTTCCTTTTATCATTAGCAATTGATCAATCTTCACGCATAAATAAAAAATTCGAAAAAAATAAAAACTATTTAACTATTTAACTTGCACCAACATTTTCTCCAGATGCATGTTTTTGAATATCGAAATTAAAGAAAATTAGAAGTGGCGTGCACAATGAGATTCATATTTTTGAAATTGCATTTAACTGATCTGAGTTACGCCACTCTCTTGCCATCAAAATATTACTCCCTCTATTCCATATTAACTGAATTTCTAAGGTAATACACATATTAAGAAAAATATTCAATGACAAAATTTGAAACATATTTTCCTCTATTACCCTTTTGTTTAATCAACCTCATAAAAATGATTAAATGTGAAATCATAAGTACAAGTAATCCTTTATTGGAGTATAACATTGTAAGTAGTGTAGTTTAACTCCTAGAAAATTACAAAACTTCATTAATGAAAAGGGTAATCATGGAAAAAGTTTTAAATATTTCTCTTGAACTTTGAACAATTCAACTATTTTGAACAATGAAAAATGCTCTAGAAATTCAGTTAATATGGAACAGAGAGAGTATCTTTTTTGTTGGTGTTAGGAACAAATTTAAAACTTCACGTGCAACTCACGTGACTAAAATGTGAGAGTTGTTCACTTCTAAAGATATTTGTGATGTTTATTGATTAAAGAGATATCTTAAAGTTGTAACTTTTAAGTTTTGTATATAGTTTATTTCAGCCAATTATGACACGTAAGGCACAAAATAGTGCCGAGATAGAAATTTGTGATTGATTGAGATACACAATAATTAATTCCGTTATTGAATCTTTGTCTTCACGTTGGTTATCATTTTCGTTGAAATAATATTGCATGGCAAAATCAGAGTTTTGAAATTATACTATTGTTTTTAGTTTTTGATTATTTCTTGAATGCAAAAGTCATTAGTTAGGAGATTTTTTTTTTTGGTTAATTTTTTTTGCTGTTAAGTCATTTTATTTATAAATCACAAATAAACAAGTAAATTTTATCTAAATCTCATAGTGATTCTTCCCAATTATATTTTATTCATACTCTTTTAAAAATTACCCGAAATTTCTTCTTTTTTGTCACTTTTGGATACATCACGTAAAGTGATGTATTCGACGTCCTGATACACCACGTCAGTGATGTATCCGATCGATACACCACGTCAGTGATGTATCCGATCGATACATCACGTAAAGTGATGTATCCGACTTCTCAATACATCGCGTAAATTGATGTATCCGACCGATACATCACGTACAGTGATGTATCAGAGAATAAGAGAAAGTAGAAATTTTTGTAATTTTTTCAAATGGTAGAGAATTTTAGAAAATATGATAAAACAAGATGTGTATTTATGTATTTTTTTTCCAATAAACAAAGCACAAAATCCGGCCCAAGTTCAAAATTACAAATCATATAGGGCGGGCCCACTTTCCTAAAAGTTTCTCTATATAAGTGTCTCTTTCTCCCCTTTGATGCATCGCCACAGTACATATGCCTCTTTCCCTTCTTTGCCATGTTTCCGCCTTGCTGTCGGTGTAACTCTACTCTTCGTTCTCTTCTCCTGTGGGTGGTGCCATCTCTATATCCGCTCATCCTGACTTTTATATTATTAACACAAAAAAATTCACGGGACCAAGGTATCTTTCTTCCTCTTTTCAGTTCCCTCTTTTCAGTTCTTCCTCCGCAAGTGTCAATCTAACATTTCTTTGTCTTTTCAAGAGAAAGACTATTTTTGTCTGAAGATGAAGTACATGAAGGTAGCCATTCAGAGTTTGAAGCTCATTTCCTCAAGAGTTTGAAGCTCTCCTCCTGCACTTAAAGCTAGATTTGATGCCGCTCCTCTTTCACTTCATTGGTGTTTTTGTGAGCTAACCACGATTAGAATCTTTGTTTTAGCAGCTGTAAAAATGTGTATGTTATACCACCCTTTTATGAACATAATCATGCTGCTTAAAATCACCTCCATGTATGCACCACACCTGCTCATCTGTTTATGCATGTTTGAATCTTTTGGCGCTAAGTCTTAACGAAGGGATTTGTGCTTTTTCAGTGTTTATAATTTTCCTTCCAAGTGTTGGTCCTTGCTGGAATAAACTAAATATCTTTTTTTCAATAGAATTAATGGCTAAGTTAGCATTGTAGTTCGCAAGTTTGTTACCTTCTCTGTAGATGTGCTGAGTAGTTACCTCAAGATGCTTTCATTAATTGTTGTATACCCTTAAAATAGTCAGCTAATTCCCAAGGCACTTTCCATACTTCTTTAATGATATTAACTATTAATAGAGAATCTGATTCAGGCGTCATGTTGTTTATCTGATCCATCACACAACATTTTAGCGCCTCCAGAATGGCTCTCATCTCTGCTTCTGTGTTGGTTGTGAGCCCAATACTATCTTCCTCTGCATATATCAAATCACCATAGCTATCCCTCAAACAAAATCCATATGCATTGCTTCCTGGGTTTCCTTTGCATACACCATCCGTATTGCACTTGAGTGTTCCCTCCTCTGATAACTCCTATTTCACTTGGTTTGTTAGTCCCCTAAGATTTTGATTATACCTTCCCAATTCTCCCTTGCAATCTTTATCCATGGGTACTTTCTTTTCATCATGAATTATATACTTTAGACCACTTGATAAATCATACTTTGAAATGACATCTCCCCACCATGCTTTCTTGCATTTAATCTTCTCCATAGAATTTAAATAATCAGGGCTAGTATCATCCTATATATCTCCTTGGGCCTTGATTGTACCACCACATCATCATAATGTGATGTAGATTAGCTCCTTCCACTGCCATACCTATAAATTTAGCAAAATGCTTCCACAACTTGATAGCTATGGGAGTTGTTAGAAATAAATGTTTCATAGTATCTTGATGATATTTGTCACAACACCAATATCTAGACACCAAATTGATCCTCATTCTCTGTAGGTTATCATCTGTGGGGATTCCGCCTTTACACATTCTCCACAGGAAAAAAATGATTTTTAACGGAATTCTCTTATTCCAAATGAATCTGAAGATCTCCCTCTCATTCTTTCTATGTCTCAACAGATCCCAAGTTGATTTGACACTAAAAGTGCCACTTGAATTTCCCATCCACCACACCTTGTCCCTTCCTGTTTCTGCTAGTGTGGGAATAATGTTCTCTGCGATATATCTTACCATGTCCTCTGATATATGTTGACTCAGCTTAATATTGTTTCATCTCCCTTCACAGATAAATTCCTTTACCTCTATCTCTTCTTCTCCATTGCTCCCTTATTCTAGATAGTATAAAGCCCATTGTTTTGTTCAGTTGTCAAATCAAAAACTAACTTTGCCATTCTTGATCTGCCACCATATATTATGCTCCATTTCTTCTATAATTTCAATCATCTTCCTCCATACAAGTGATATAGCAGTACCTTGAGCAACGACATGATGCTTTTTTGTACAATACTTATTCCATATGTACTGACTCCATAGTTGTTATGCCCCGTGCTTTTGCACTTCGGAACATCTTTGTAAGCTTCTTAAATGTTGTCATGTGACCTAGATTATCCATAACGTTATCAAATAACTCTAAGGAAGGGAGGATGTGATGCGCCATAAGAGTGAAGGTTGGAAATAGGGTTATAAGGATTTGAAAGGAATTGGGGGCCAAATAACAAGTCGTGGGACTCGACTTACTTGCGTAAGCTACCAACTTGGATGTCTTACATACTTAAGTTACTTGAGAGCATGTCGAGCTTACGTAGTAAGGATTACATAGGTTCTTAAAGTGAGATGAGATTACGAACCCACGGAAGAGGAAAAAAGAGGCGTAGCACCTACTTGGAACAAGTAGGTGACGCACCTACTTGGGGTGGACCTCACACTGCCACGTGGTAGTCTTGGAGGGGTTGCATGGGTGTGTTGGACCAATGAGGGCTGGACACGTGTCACCTCTTAAGAGATAGCATATATATATATCATTTGATGACTAATTCATCACAAAGTCTTCTTAAGCTTAAAAGAAAAGGAAAAGAAACCCTAAGGAACTAGAGAGAGTAGCGTCGGCCAAGGGAGGAAGAAGGTAAGGCTCTGACTTTGCTCCGTGAATTAATTATTTAAGGTATTCTTTTGTTAAATAACGGTGTTTAATAGCGTAAATTTACTGGTTGGAGCAACACCAAAAGGGTAACGAGCAGCCACCACAATTTCAGTCGCGTTAGAGAGCTTCCGAGGCGAGTTTTGGCAAGGTAAGGTTCTCCCTTTCGAGTTGGAGTTAATGATGTTGTTATGGAGTATATTACTTGTGTTAAATGAAGTTGGAAGTAGGAAAAAGTGCATAAGTATGCTGGACGTTGTGAACAAACGAAATCAAAGTCGTTCTAGCCGAGTTAAAGTTGTTAAAGTTGCATAGTGTTGTTATAATTGTGGTGTTGTCTTTGGAGATGATTTAATTGCGTGTTGCAGGGCTGGAACGTGGGTCAAAAGAGGTGTGGGTGCTGCTGGTTCGATTCTCGGTGAATCTGTATTCAGTCCTTTTTACTTTGAACAGTTGAGTACAAAAAATTTCATCTTTCGTTCTAAGAAACATTCATACAGATTTCGAATTAATCGTTGCAAACTGATTTCGTTTTCAAAATTTTTCCGATAAATTTTGAAAACAAAGAGTCAGACTCTTATTTTCAAGTGTACATAATGTGAAATTGAAGCAACTTAACCACGCTCTGATATCAATGTAATACTCATGTAGGTACAATATAAAATTTGTGTACCTTATTGTTGCAGTGAATTGAAATCACAAACCGACAAGTGTTGCTCCAAGTGTCTTCGTTTTAATCAATAGAAAATAAAGACTTAGTTTATCACAAACTAGATGCCTTTTTGGTGTTAATGTTTAGTGAAGAAAGATAGTTCCTCTTTTTGATTTTTCTGTTTAGTTTTTCGTCACTCTCATTTCTGAGGAAGAAGCCATCCCTTCTTAAAGGGTGTTCTTTAATTAATCAGTTAAAAAGTTAATTGTTCCCCACATATTTTTTAATCAAGAAAAAAAACTTTATCTTCTTTTCCAAGAGTAAACAAAAACGGGTCGATGATCAAGAAGGATGCGCTAATAAAATTGACAGGACAATAGACATTATGTGTCTGAGAATTTTCATCTGAAATAAGGGGTTGAGCATGGTTGGTATGGTAGATCGAAATGATGAGCAGATGCATTTTTGAAAATTATGTTCTATCTTGGATATGATATACAAACTCTATACATCTATATAGGCTTGATAGAGGAATGATTTAGACCTCTTCTGTTTGCACTTAATGAAAGTCTAAATCTAGGTTAGAATTTGAATGGTTCAGACCTTAAGCCATTAAAGCATTTATTTGGTCTGAATAGGTCCTAATCATTAACATTTTGAATCAAGTCTTAACATCATTACGAGGTATTTTTGTGCAGATAATTTTCACAATCACTCTGTCCATAACCACAAGATACCATCATTAACCACTTTTGTAATCACAACCACCGTTGTCACAAACCATATGTCACCACCATCAACCACCTCCATCATTATAATTATATCCACTTTCAACACCACCACCACTGTCGCAGTCGTCATCGCCAATGTTACCATTATCTATCATTCCCACCATTGCAGTCAATCCCTACTATTAACCATCTCCACTTTAACAATTAGCACTTCCTCTAACTGCCAACAACACCATTATCAATTACCATACATTCTTCAGCAATCAACACCCTAACTCCAAACATCAACCAACTCTACCATTATAATCATCACCGTTAACCATCTCTGTCATCACAATCACCACCATCGTTGTCAACCACCACTACCACTGCCAACCACTAGTTACCACCACTAGGAGTGTCATCGATTGGTTCGGTTAGATTTTATGTATTATTGATTCGATTTTTGATTTTTAAATAAGCTAAACCAATAACAACCCAATAAGATATTTTTTATCGATTTATTGATTTTTGGTCGTTAACGGTTCGATTTTCGGTTTACCCAATAAGAAAATGGTCATAAAATAAATATATGACTTCTTCTTCTCTAACAATTTGGCGCGATGCAGTGAAACAAGCAAATCAATTGTAAATGCTTTGATATAGTGAAACAAGAAAGATAATGAGAAATTGCATCAATAAGAGCAGATGTAGTACAAATGCTACATCAATTACATGTTACATCCAAAACATAATATGAATTTTTTTATGTTAATCAAATTACATATGTTTACAAACTTGCAAAAGCTACAATTACAAACTAACACAAAAACCAAAGTAGTCCAACAAGACAACTTGAACAGTTGCCAGATCCCCTAGTGATATAGACATAAAGTGTCTAGTTAGGTTAATTATTAATATTTAATATTAATATTTATGAAGGATAAAGTAGTAAATTACTATTGTCTTAATGAGTTATAGATTTACCTAATAACCCAATACTAAAAACCAAAACCAAACCATTAACCCAATAATTTTTTTTTATAAAATCATTAAAAACTCGTTAACCCAACAACCCACTAGCAATAATCCAATAATATTTTTTCGGTTCGATTTTTGCACACCCCTAACCACCACCAACCACCTCTACAATCGATGTCATCCACTATTGTCAGTCGCTACCACACCTAACATCTCCATCATTATAGTTATATCCACTGCCATCACCATTGACGCCACCTTCGCCATCACTGTAAGCTACTACCACCACTGAGTTCAATCCCTACTACCAACCACCTCCACCATCACAACTAGCACCGCCATTAACTACTACCAACATGTCTTCAACCATCGCACATTCTTTAGCTGCCACCACCAACACAGCCAATTACTAACATCAACAAATAAATAAATTATGCATATTTAGATGTTTAAAAACTAACAGTTTTATTCATTCAGTGTTCAAATCTAAAGACAATATCGTAATCATTCAAATGTACATTCAGATTCAGACATCTTAATTTTAATGAAAACAAATGAGACCTTAGAACGGCTTGTTAGGCAGAGCATACTGCCTTTTCTATTATGTCTTTTGTAAGCAAACATGAAAATTTGTGATCTGGCCTGCGGTATTCTGCCCTTTGTGTGTACATTAGTTCCTCAATATTTGTCTTAAGTTATGATAATTCCCTGTATTCTATTATTCAGAATTTGTGAAATCTGTGGTACCAATGCACTGAACATTGCTGGAGAGAAGACAAATGAAGCCAATAATGCTACAGTAGCCACTCTTGCAGGATCTGTTGCCCTTTCTGAAACCTGAGGCTAATGACATGAGTGTTGTGTCATGAATTTCCTACAGGCATCCATGGTTTTTGCTTGTCATCTCATGGTTCTTTCACTTCAATTTATTGCCCTACATGCTACTGAAGATCGTCCTGGCAGAAATAATGTGTTCTATATTGTCAGGATTCAACATAAATTAACTAGCTTTTATGTTTGGATATCAACCTACCGCAACTTTTCTCCTTCATCCGAGCTTAGAACTTGCAGAAATGTATTCTTAACTCACAACATCAACAGCTCCACCGACAGAAATTTCTAATGTCGAGCTACATCTAGGTAGATAACAGGTTTATAAAAGGCGAACTGGCATCCAATACAGAGGCGAATCCAGAATTTGACATTTGTAGATTCCCACCCATCTCAAATTAAAAAATGAAAAAAAAAGACAAAATAAAGGGCTAGATGGTGACCAAGGGATTCAAACCCTTGACCAAGAGGGCAACAAAGCTTTAAAAAGTTCTTTTCTGCTACTAAACCAAGTCATTTTTCTTATATATTTACTGGAGTTTTCAATACAAATACAGAATTCTTGCAAAAGTTACTGGGCTCCCGGGATAAAGTTACTTCTCCTTACATATTCTTGTGGCATATGAAATGAAACATGATAGCATATTGAGTCATATATGAAGCTCTAATCTTTTACAAAAGGTATTCCTCCATAGACGGCCTTCAAGCACATTCTGAGGGTGCTCTTAGTTCTTGGACCGAATGGAAAGTTTATAGAGATGTGAAAGGCTTACACAACTAAAATAACAGAAGATAAGATTACAATAACAACTAAAGAATAGCTAAGTTTAAAAACAAAAGGCCAACCAAATTTGAGAACTTGTTGGCCTCATTTACATACTAAGGTTTCTATGGGTGGAATTCATAATGCAAAAACTAAGACAATACGCGCATGAATGCAAGCTGATATGAGATCCATGATTCACTATCACATAAACTAGAACATAAAATTACTACTGACAACAAACAATGTGCAGATTAATATTGCCATACAACCCAAGGTGCATTCTTTAGCATGATTTTGCAAAAAAAGCAACTTAGTGCACCAAATAAATAGAGCAATTACATTAACAGGTTTCCTCGTGTTTGCAAAACAGGAAAAAATTGCACATGGACAGAAGGCTATATAAACTATTAGTCAAATTATTTCTTGATATCCATAGTGCTCAGACCTTTCCGGTTTTAAACTTTAAAACAGCCTGATCAAATGTGCCTCTAACGTGCTCGCAGATAAGCATTAGATCCTGACATGAATCATTCAATACCTCTCTTGCTGGATCCCCTGCAATAGAAGACCACTAAATGTTGCAGAAAAATCTTAACATACCAAAACTCAAACAGAGATCCACAGCATTTCTCAGAATAGAAGTGTATAAACATATGGAAGCATAAAAAGACTATTGTAAATTGTTTGAAAGGATTCCCAAACAGTCATATCATACGATGTACAACACCCAAGGGTGTGGCTTAGTGGTCAATGAAGTGGGTTGAGAACCATGAGGGTTCAAATCCCAGCAGAGACAAAAAACACTAGATTTCTTCCCATTTGTCCTAGCAATCCGTCTGAACCTTGGTGGATAGAGTTACCTAGTACCTGTTGTTGGTGGGAGGTGACACGTGTTCCGTGGAATTAGTCCAGGTGCGCGTAAGTTCGCCCGGACACCAGGGTTATGATTTTTTTTTTATCATACGAGGTACATAGGCATGCTGTAGAAATATCTAACAACACAATCTACTGCATGAACCAGATCAAATAAGCTGAAAGAAAAAGGCGAGTTTTTATTGGGAAGGGCATCAAAATATTTTCTACAGCAAAACCAAATGGCCAGAAAGTCCTGAAGCAGCTATTTAAAAAGTTCATTATGAAAGTTTTCGCCAATATCAAGCATGTTATGTTAATACGGAAGCAGGATGCAAATTCCAGTTATAGATAAAATAAGTTCAAAAAAAAATCAGAAAATATAAGCTTTTCTTTTTATAAGTTATAGAAATATCTAGATATTTAAGCTTTACCAGTAGTCTGAACCCTTATATTCACTCTAGCATCAGAGGGATGTGGAATGCTGTAACCACAAAATGTTACTCTGGGACTGCAAAAAAGTAGATATAAGTTAATCATTGTCCTAAGCTTGTTGCATAAACCACTCTAGAAAAACTAGGGAGGGTGAGGCAGGGTGGGGGGGGGGGGGCAAACAGAACATGTCAACATGCAACAACATTAACATAAGATCAGTGGAATGTAACAAAATGAGATAAGGAGGCTATCTATTTTACGAGTTGAGTAATAATCTTCAAGCAAAATTCTAAAAGATAGTTTATATTAGTACTTGCAGTGATTACTGAATAATGAAAGAAGAAAGGAAAGAGGAAGAGATGAATTACTAACTCTTGATTTAGAGTAAATCTAACAGCATTTGCCAGTGTATGGTCCTCATCTGTCAGCGAGAATGTTGCTTGTGATTGATCTTCGAATGAACCGTGCTCCATGACTGTTTACAGAAATGAGGATAATTTGAAAATAATTACCAAATTTTTGAAAAAAATGTAATCTATAATCGAAACAGAAGAAAAGAACCATATAAGAAGTGAGATAAGAGTTGTCAAATTGGGTACGAAAGCAAACTTCTTTCACCTGACACATGTTTCTCCTGACTAGTGCTTTCAGTGAACTATTATCTAAAGAGCAAACAATATTATACTACTATGTTTTGAGAAAAACAATACTGTACTACGATTAGAAAGCAGTCAAAACCCCAAGGACCTTAATTATGTGATTCAATGTTTTACAAGACCAAAGCATAATCAACTATGAATGTTTAGTCAGTGTTGTCAGAGGCACAAAACATGTTGAGTGCTTCGCCTCGCTTAACGAGTGGTGTCGTCATCAAGACTCTAAGACATACTTTTCCTTGTCATTTAGCGTAATCCCGAAGAGGTGGCACTAAACAACTGATATGCCACTTATCATAATCTTTTTTTCAATTTCTTTGTCCATATACTTTTTATTCATGCTTATAAGTAGTAGACTTCATGCCTAGTCAAACACCTTCACATAAATTGAGACGGAGGGAGTACTACTGTTCAAACAATGACTAAGATCTCATAGCAGGCCCGAAAGCTGTTCATCTCATCTAATTTTTTTCAGAATTAATGCATTATCCCTAACATGCTTTTATGCCTTTAGATCTTCAATATATTTCTTATTCAATATCTATTTTTTCTATTTCATCAAATTAATCGGACTACACATACATATTTGTATGTTTTCTCCATTTGTGCCTTTCTTCATTAAAGTCCACGCTTTATTTACGCTTTGCACTTAAAAGCCCCAATAGACCTTAGAGTTTTTTGCACTTTTTGCCTTTGATAACACTGTTCAACTAGTCAGAGGTACTGCTTTTCTAGATTTGGATCATATCAAAAAATATTTCAACAGACTACAGAGGACAAAATGTATGAAAAAACATGAAAAAGTGCCAAAAGAAAGGTAACTTGAGGAAACAAGTAACCGCATATAAAATAGCAGTAGAAGTAAATGTAGTATCCAAGCAAACTATGTCTTGGAGTTCCTTGGCCAGTGACGCACTATTTTGGAGGCTATGGGTGCAATATTGTCACTGCATGACTCAGGTTTTTTAAATATTTTTTCATTTGAACAAATCAATCACCTACTCCTCATTCCCAAACTCTCTTCCTGTACCCAAGATTAGGACAGGATATATTTTGTAACTCACCAAAGGATATTTTTTGATTGGTAAAAGTGTAAAACATATCACATCTAATATAAGTATGAATTTCAAAAGAGACTATAAGAGGTCATTTCATAGCTGGTTAGAGTTATGCAGATATTAGTAATGTAGAGATTAGTTATGAGGGAATCTACGTATTATCTTATGCAGGGATTAGTTATTCATGTATTAGTTATTCCACTTTCTATGTTGCATAAAATAATACATGGATTCTCTTATAACTTATATATGTAGTAGTTATGTAAGTTTCTAAATTGCAAATCAAACAACGTATTAATTTAATACATGAATAACTTACCTGTAACCAGATACCCAACGTGGTATTACTTGAGCAGGATTTAATACCTGCATAACTCACCACCAAACCAGCTACCCCTAATTGTTCTATGTAATATATTTAACCATAGTCCTACCATTTCATTGATAGTCTCACTACATTGTAGAATGCAAACTGCAAAGTTTAGCTTTTCCAACAATGATAATACAAGCTAAGAAAATCTGAAATTTTAACATATGCCCACATAAATGAGCGGATATGCATTCTGTGTCAAGCCTACTTTCCTCGTGTTTTCAGATTCAGAAATCAATGAAACCAACATGAAGCAAAATAATTTTTTCCTTCAACTACGATTTTCTCAAAACTCATTTCAATTTATTTTTTTGGTTTCTCAGCCGGTGTCCGGTACCTACATATGTGTCGGGAAGTCCCACCTTGGGGCAAAGTTCTCACTAACAAAGGTGACTCCATAATGAGTACTTACCACTCCACCACAACCTTTGTTGGTAACACTTTTTAAATCATTTGAATTACCAATTATGTAGTTTTTCCAAAAATGTAAATTTTACTCTTTCAAGAAAAATCTATGCCCAAATAAACAAAAAAAATAAGATGCTTTGACCCATTCACCTAAATTGGGACAAAGAAAGTACTACTACATAATTTAACCCAATTAACTAAGATTGTGAAATTATAATCAAGAAACTTGAATCTTTGAGTAAAAGAGGGAATTTTCAGCAATAGAGATGAAAATAAACACTTAGAACAAATGGGTACCTTAATTCAAGGTCAAAGATGTAAACTTTGATGCTCCACCACAAGCAAAAGAATCTAACAGAGAAGTGATGGCAAAAGGTCCAAGAGAGCGAGAAATAGTTTAGGGTTTAAGAAGGGTTTAGCTGTTTAGGGCAAGACCTAGGTTTACTTATTTCACTTTTTATTAAATTAATTTAGTTATAAAGTGAATATTCAACCAAAATAGATTATTTGTTTAGAGGGTGTTTGGATTGGCTTATTTTGAAGTATTTTTTGACTTTTAGGCTATTTTTTATGTTTGGAGGTGTTTGGAAAAGATAAAAAAGTGCTTTTACAAATAATCTATTTTGGTTGAATATTCACTTTATAACAAAGTAATTTAATAAAAAAAGTGAAATAACTTAGATGAAATTAAACCTAGGTCTTGCCCTAAACAGCTAAACCCTCCTTAAACCCTGAACTATTTCTCTCTCTCTTGGACCTTTTGCCATCACTTCTCTGTTAGATTCTTTTGCTTGCGGTGGAGCATCAAAGTTTACATCTATGATCTTGAATTAATGTACCCATTAAGTGTTTATTTTCATCTCTATTGCTGAAAATTCCCTCTTTTACTCAAAGATTCAAGTTTCTTGATTATAATTTCACAATCTAAGTTAATTGGGTTAAATTATGTATTAGTACTTTCTTTGTCCCAATTTAGGTGAATGGGTCAAAGCATCTTATTTTTTTTTGTCTATTTGGGCATAGATTTTTTTTGAAAGAGTAAAATTTACATTTTTGAAAAAACTACATAATTGGTAATTTAAATGATTTAAAAAGTGTTACCAACAAAGGTTGTGGTGGAGTGGTAAGTACTCATTATGGAGTCACCTTTGTTAGGGAGAACTTTGCCCCAAGGTGGGACTTCTCGACACGTATGTAAGTACCGGACCCCGGCTGAGAAACCAAAAAAATAAATTAAAATGAGTTTGAGAAAATCATAGTTGAAGAAAAAAATTATTTTGCTTTATGTTGGTTTCATTGATTTCTGAATCTGAAAACACGAAGAAATAAGCTTGACACAGAATGCATATCTGCTCATTTATGTGGGCATATGTTAAAATTTCAGATTTTCTTAGCTTGTATTATCATTGTTGGAAAAGCTAAACTTTGCAGTTTGCATTCTACAATGTAGTGGGACTATCAATGACATGGTAGGACTATGGTTAAATATATTACATAGAACACTTAGGGGTTGTTGGGTAGATGGTTTGGTGGTGAGTTATGTAGGTATTAAATCTTGCTCAAGTAATATCACGTTGGGTATCTGGTTACAGGTAAGTTATTCATGTATTAAATTAATACGTTGTTTGATTTGCAATTTAGAAACTTACATAACTACTACATATATAAGTTATAAGAGAATCCATGTATTATTTTATGCAACATAGAAAGTGGAATAACTAATACATGTATAAACTAATACATGAATAACTAATCTCTGCATAAGATAATACGTAGATTCCCTCATAACTAATCCCTACATTACTAATATCTGCATAACTCTAACCAGCTATGAAATGACATCTTAGTCTCTTTTGAAATTCATACTTATATTAGATGTGATATGTTTTACACTTTTACCAATCAAAAAATATCATTTGGTGCTTAGTTAAATGGAAAATCTTGGCAGACCAAAATAAATTCTAGTAGTTTGGCTGGAAATTGAACAAATCAAACCTTAAATTTTAAGGTATTTTGCCTATTTGAAATTTGAGTTACAAATTATATCCTATCCTAATCTTGGGTAAAGGAAGAGAGTTGGTGTAGGTAGATAGCTGATAAAAATGGTCTAAATATGATGAATCCTCTGAATATGAATACAAAAGACTTTATACAAAGACTTGGGTACAGGAAGAGAGTTTGGGAATGAGGAGTAGGTGATTGATTTTTTCAAATGAAAAAATATTTAAAAAACCTGAGTAATGCAGTGGCAAGAGGCAATAATGCAATATTGCACCCATAGCCTCCAAAATAGTGTGTCACTGGCCAAGGAACTCCAAGACATAGTTTGCTTGGATACTACATTTGCTTCTACTGCTATTTTATCTGCGGTTACTTGTTTCCTCAAGTTACCTTTCTTTTGGCACTTTTTCATGTTTTTTCATACATTTTATCCTCTGTAGTCTGTTGAAATATTTTTTGATATGATCCAAAGCTAGAAAAGCAGTACCTCTGACTAGTTAAACAGTGTTATCAAAGGCAAAAAGTGTAAAAAAACTCTAAGGTCTATTGGGGCTTTTAAATGCAAAGCGTAAATAAAGCGTGGACTTTAATGAAGAAAGGCACAAATGGAGAAAACATACAAATATGTATGTGTAGTCCGATTAATTTGATGAAATAGAAAAAATAGATATTGAATAAGAAATATATTGAAGATCTAAAGGCATAAAAGCATGTTAGGGATAATGCATTAATTCTGAAATAGAAAATATCAAAATAGATGGCAAGGGTAGTATATTTTGCCATGATTTGGATAAGCTTTTTTAAGCTGCTTATAAGCTGAAAACTGCTTATTATAAGCTTAAAAAAAAGCTGGGTAACCCAACTTATTCTTTTTTGGCTTATAAGTTGTTTTAAGTAGGGTGGGCGTTCGGTAATTCTGTTCGGTTTCCGTTTTTTATATCGATTTTCGGTTTTAAGATTATGTGTACCAAAAACCGAACCGCATTAGTTCGGTTTGGTTCGATTTTTGGAAATTCGGTTCGGTTCGGTATAATAATTTTGGGTTTTTCGTTTTTGGGCCTGTTTAATGGGGTAAATTTTGTTTGTAAATTGGACTATTTTTTAAGGATAAAAATTAACTTTTTTAAACTCAATCAATGAATTCATAATAAATACTACTAACTCCATTTTCAATATTTCAAGATCCACACGCTTCCAAAAAAAAGCAATGCAAAATTGCAGATAACGTTGACTTGATGACTTCTATTCCGTGACATTAGTTTTTGACTCAGCCAAAAAGTAAAACAGATCTATATTTTTTGTGTTTCACCGAGTAGCATTATGCTACATAGACTACACACAGTCACACACTACAAACAGATCTATTTGTTCAGTGAATCTAGTAGCATACGTAGTAGACAGAGAGACTAAAAACAGTAAAACCAACAACTTCATGAACTCATTTCACAAAATCAGAAAAAAAAATCAGAAAGGGAAGAAGGACAACAAAAAATAGAAAAGATAAAAAGAATACAGTACCTTAATCACCGCTGCTAGCTGCCGTTGGTTCGCCGATGGTTGCTTCCGTTTACCACTGGATTTCGCCGCCGTTGCTGATGGTTCGCCCCGATTGGAGATGGAGTTCGCCGGTTCGCCGCCGCTGCTGTAGATGTCGCCTCTTAGCCTTAGGTTATTTTAGATTTTTTGTGTTTTAGACTTTAGTCTCGTTACTCTCTTGAAAATTAGAATTAGGATTTTTAGTTTTTTACATTTTAGGAAAATGCAAATTAGGAATATGAAAATTTTTAAATATATACAATAAACTAATTAATTTATTATAAATTTAGTCCTATTTTATTTACATAAAAAATGATTAAAATCATAGAAAATATATCGGAACTATACACTGACTATATAATATAAATTACTTACACATGATTTATATACTAAATATACATTATGATACACTCAAAAATTAAATATAATTTGACTATACATGAAATATACACTAAATATATATGTATATACAATGAATGACCATTTTTTTTTAATAATTATATTGGCCGAATGACCACCGAATGTAATTTGCCCGTAGGAATATGCTGCCCAGTTCAGTTGGGCTAATTTTAATTCATATTTGGGCTTGGGCATTTGGGCCTATGTATATAACACATATATGTATAATAATTTTTTTTAAAAAGTATTATAAATTTCGGTTTAAATCGAAAAACCGAATTATGTAACCCCAAAATCGAAAATCGAACCAAAATATTAAAATTATAAAAAATAAATCAAAATCGAACCGAATCGAAATATTTCAATTCGGTTCGATATTTTAATTTTTCGGTATTTATGCCCACCCCTAGTTTTCAGTAGGGCTGGGCATAAAATACCGAAAACCAAATTACCGAACCGAACCGGCTATTTCGGTATTTCGGTATTCGGTATTTCGGTTCGGTATTCGGTACCAAAATTGATATTTCGGTATTTCGGTTTCGGTATTCGATATTTCGGTATTCGGTAAATACCGAATACCGAACTTTTTAATTTTTTTTTATTTTTTTTTTACAAAAAACTGGATAAAAAATTACCAAAAAAATAAGAGTATAGTAAGAGAAAACTATCTCATTTTTTCATTTCCCTTACCATTTTCATTTCAACTTTCCCACGTTTACCGCATATTATATGCACACTTACACGTACATTATGGATAACTGCTAAAATTTAATTCACGTACATGTAAAAATTATAAATTCTAATTTCAAATTTATGCAATTGATTAAGAATTCTAATTTCACTTTGCATGATTCCCACGTTAGTTATCTACATAAATTGTTTGGTAGTTACATTGAAAACGAAAGATTCCAACTCTTTCATATCTTTGCATGAACTAATTAATAATTAGTGCAGTGATGTAGAATTTTTGGATAATTCAAAGAAAAACATATGTATAAAAATTATGTATGATATATTAGAGATTTTTGTTTTCACTCTTTTTCATTATTTTTATTACATTGTAATATATTTTTTATTCTGTATCGATTCATAAATTATTTTCTCTTTGTTTACGATGTATCATTTCTCCTCCGTAGAATGTGGCTTACGAGCAATTTTGATTTCGATATTCGGTAAGTTAAAATGCATATATTACTTAATTATGGTGTAGTAATAAAAATGTAAGTTAAGATATGTATTCTTTAGGTTAATGTAAATATTAAATGCGGATAAATTTTTATTGTATATTAACTATTAAAAAAATATGGTATTACCGAATACCGTACCGAACCGAAGTTTGATTTACCGATTACCGAATTACCGAACTGAAGTTTGAAAGTTCGGTATTTGGTATATACTTTGAATTACCGATTACCGAATTACCGAACCCAAACTTTAAAAATACCGAACCGAATACCGAATGCCCACCCCTAATTTTCAGCTTATAAGCTGTTTTAGATAAGTTAAGTCAAACAAATTTAATTATTTTTAGAGCTTATTTTAAGCACAAAATAGCTTTACGTTGGCCAGCCAAATACTCAAAAAAATCTGAAAACAACTTATAAGCAGCTTATAAGTTAATCCAAACGGGCTCCTAATTTCCAACTTCTTACAAGTCTTTTTAATTAATAAAAAAAATCATTATTTTGTAGAATTTAAATGTATTTAATATTATTTTCAATATTCAAGTTCTTTTTATTAAATATGATTAGTATGTATATGGTTGAACTTAGACTAATTTTTCTATTGTCAACCAGAAGCAACAACATAAAAGTCGAGATTATAAACTAATTTTTCTATTCTCAACAACTGTTAATTATATCAAAAAATTTATTATTATTATTATTTTTATTATCATCATTATTATTATTATTATTATTAAAATTTAAATCAAATAAAATATTAAATATTGGTATAATTAAATTTTAACATGATCATTTGAATATATTAAAAAATAAATTCAAATAAATTAAAAAATATTTCACTAATTAAAACATAAATTAATAGTGTATAAACGTAAAATAAAATAAAGAATTTATCGTGTAAAAATGAAGAGTAAAAATTTTAAAAATTTATTTGTGTTATTTTAATAATAAGAATAAGAATTTTATTCTTTAGTTTTACACAATAAATTTTTTATTTTATTTTACGTTAGGCTTAAATATTTTGGGATGAGCTAATATTAAGAATTTGAATAAATAAAAAATTGTCTTTTAGAACAAATAGAAGAATTAACTAATTAGTAAAATAGTTCAATCCAATTAAATTTGAATTGAGAGTATTTTTAGATCAAAAGGTGAAAGAAGGGGTATTTTTGAACCAAAAGCAAATGTGAATGTATTTTTAGACCAAAAGGAGAAAGAAGGATATTTTTGAGCAATTTTCAATATATTAGGAGTATTCTTCACCTTTTTTCTTTATAAATAAAAAGCATAAATCTATAGCCAATAACAGATTCATGTACGAAGTGCTTTTAGAACTTTTCAGTGCTGAAAGTTATTTTTATAAATAAGCAGTTGAGTGTTTGGATAAAAGTGTTTATGCTGAAAATAAGTTGTTGATGTGTTTAGCAAATAAAATATAAGGGATATAAAAGTAATTTCCTTGGTCAACGAAAATAGCTTTAAGCCCTCCAAAAAAAGTTAGAATTTCCAACTTTTCATTTTTGGATGACTTTAAGAACTTTATGACTTAAATTTAGCATTTTAAGTTGATAGTCAAACACCATAATAAACTAAAAAGGACCATCCAAATGGGATGAGCATCTTAATTCGGCATATTCCTAAAGGCGACTAGAAGCATTGATAGATTAGAACAATTCTATCGAAGAAATGTGGCAGTGATGAACTAATTGGGTCCTTTTCCCCAAATTAGCTATATTTTTTTAAAAAAGTAAAAGTTTTATTATGTTAGGTAATATAAAGTCTTATTTAGATATATAGTGTGATTTTTCCTTAATATTTAAACTAATTCAAAGTCCAAAGCATGGTTTTGGGCCAATTTTAATAGAAAAATTACTTAATTACACAAACATTCCTACCATATATATTAATCTACTTTATAGTTTGAAATTATTACATATTGTCTCACTAATTAATAATATCATACCAAATTTCAATTAAGATACACCACGCCTTCCTATTATTTCAAAATCTCCAAGTTGCATTTCAGCTTCCCTCTCTAGAAAGCCCTAAAAATATGCCCCTTTTCTGAACCCTAACAAATTATGGCCGCTTTGGCCGCCGGCCAACCATCACCGACGGCTACACCGCTAACTACGAACCATATGAACTTCCCCCTCCTCACTCAAACTCGTCGTGATACTCAACCATCTCTATCATCCACTTCTTCCTCACCAAACTTCGCCCAAATCCTTATGCATGGAACCTCTCCTAAAGCCAAAGGTCCATCCATACCAATGAAAGAGGTATCGTACCTTGAGGGTACCCCGGTGGTGCGCTGGACAGCCACAGAAGTGTTAAGAATGGAGCAGATGGAAAATGTACAAAATGCTATAGTGGGTAAGTTTTCTTATGGATGGCCGGAGTTGCAAGAGTTGAGAACAATCATCCCTCAACAGTGTGGAGTGAAGGGAAAGTGTGATATCGGTCTCTTGAGAGACAGACACTTACTGATAAGATTTTCTCTAATGGAGGATTTCATCAATATTTCCTCGAAGGGTGCCTATTGGTTGAAATCTAAGGATGGTTCTACATATCAAATGAGGCCATTAATTTATACTTCTACCTTTAAGGTTGAGGAAGAAACATCAATAGCCATGGCCTGGATCTCTTTCCCGAATTTACTCCCAACATATTTTGTGAAAGAATCGTTATTTACTTTGGCATCTGCAGTTGGGAAACCTCTAATTTTGGATATGGCTACCATAAATAAAACTAGACCCAACTGCGCAAGGGTAAAGGTCCAGGTAGATTTGCTATCTGATTTACCTAAGTGTGTGCTGATGGAAATTGAAGATGAGAAGACTAAGGACATCAGAGTTGAAAAGGTAAGAATACAATATGATCATTTGCCAAAATATTGCACACAATGCATGTTACAAGGACATTCAATTGATGACTGTCGAGTCCTGCATCCTGACCTGGTGGCAAACACGGCAAACATCAATGAAGCTGCAAAGAAGAAGGGGAAGGAACATGAGAAGGGATACGATACAAAAAGCAGAAGACAACAGGGATGGACACGCCCCTACCAAATATATGTTCCTAAAGTTCTATCAAGTGGGAAAGTTGTTACTTATCCAGGAAAAAAGGAAAAAGGAATAAACAACAATAAGAAACATGGTAAATTGGGGAGTGTTGTTTCGACCCATAATAATTTTGCTGAGTTAGGAACAATTTTGGAAGAAGAAGCTGATAATGTAGAATGCAAGGGAACAGATGAAAAGAGCAAGGAGGAAACAAGGCAGATACTAAAAAATGAGCACGAAAGTGAGAGTGAGGTGACTGATGAAGGTCTCTGTGTTATTAATGAAACAGAGCCTAACAAGAAGGAAATTGAATCGACTGATCTTTCTAAGAATTTTGAAGAAACAAGAGCAGATTTACAACAAGTAAATAAAGATGGTATCAGTACTAATGAGGAAGACATACTTTCTGACAATGGACACGACTCAGGATTTAATTTGGAGCAGACAAAAATGATCCCAGTCAATGAAATGCAGGGGATAGAAACAAGTGGGAATGATATGCAGATTTCAACAACAGGCAAGAAGGAGTTGGAGAAAAACCAGACTTCAAAGCTTGCACATTTGGATCACAGCCACGAATTCTATCTTAATGATACAATGAAAGATGGTGATCTGAGCATCTCAATTGACAATGGAATAGGCTCATTTCCTCCGCAAAGGGAAGTGGGCATGGATTTAGCAGTGGCACAAGTGGAAATGAACAGCTCTCAGTCATCAATCCACCAAAGAAAATCTTCTCCTTTGAAGGAACTGCATGATGTGATCTCTCATCACATACATGAGGCCACTGAGGTGCAAAATGTAGAGGACATTTTCTCTAAAAGTGAAGAAGAAGATTCAGTGGAGCAGATTTTAAGCACTGTGGTCAAAGAAGTAGATCTTTCACCAAGGTCTAAGCAACAAAGTCTCAAGAAAGGAAAGAAACAAGTAAACATAGATGCTATTCCCATGAGAGTGGTGTCAAGGAGAGGTTGTAAGCCAATTTTTAAATAATGATGAAGACACTATTTTGGAATATCAGATCTGTGAAAACACAAAAAGCTTTTCACAGAGTTCAAATGTTACACAGACATCACAAATTTTCCATTATAGCTTTAATGGAACCTTTTCAACACTACAGGCATATCCAGGCATTCAGAAGAAGATTAGGCATGACACATGCCCACTACAACTGCAATGGTAAAATTTGGTTCTTTGTAAATGAAAATATACATGTAGACATTATACAGGATCAGGAACAACAGATTACTGTAAAGCTTTTTTGCAGGAATTGGAAAAATCACTTATAGTAATAATGATCTATGCAAAGTGTGATCATCTTGATAGAATCAGTTTATGGGATAGTCTATACAGTCTGGCTAATCAAATGGAACTACCATGGTTGGTAGGTGGAGATTTTAATGTCATTATGAATGAAGATGAGAAGATTGGTGGATTGCCTGTTTTCCCACATGAATATGAAGATTTTGCATTTTGTATCAACTCATGTGAACTTCTTGAAATAAATTATAAGGGCAGCATATTCACTTGGTGGAATGGGAGGACAGGTAGTGACTGTATATTCAAAAGGCTGGATAGGATGATTGCAAACTCAAAATTACAAGATTGGTTTGCACACCTGGAAGTGCAACATCTATCCAGAACTGGCTCAGACCATGCTCCTTTACTACTTACTTGTGGTGAATTTGCACAACACATAAGGAAGCCTTTCAGATTTTTAAAATTCTGGACAGAACATGACACATTCTTGGAAGCAGTTAAACAAGCATGGAAGACAGATTTTGAAGGAAATGATTTTGTCAGTTTCAAACTGAAATTGAAAAATGTGAAATCTGCTTTAACTCATTGGAGTAGGGCTACTTTTGGTGATATCTTTAAACAAATAACAGTAAGAGAAGAGGTGGTAAGAATTAAAGAGCAATATTTTGAAGATGATCCTACTCCTGAGAATAGGATGGTACTACAACAAGCACAAGCGACTTTAAAAAAATACCTGCATTATGAGGAAGAATTCTGGAGGCAAAAGTCACATATGACTAGTTTTGCAGAGGGTGACAGGAACACAAGATATTTTCATAATATTGTGAAAGGTAGGAGGAAGAGATTACAAATCAGAACGATTAAAAATCAATAAGGTGCTTGGGTAGAAGGGGATTCACTAATAGCAGAAGAAGCTTGCAGTTTCTACCAACAACAATTCTCACAAGAAGCTACCATTCTTGATTTCAATCTGCTAAAACATGTTCCCAATATGGTGGATCAGGGAACTAATGATCAACTGGTAAGCATACCAACTTTAGAGGAGGTGAAGAAGGCTATTTTTGCATTAGCTCCAGACAGTACTGCTGGTCCAGATGGGATGACTGGTACCTTTTATCAGGTGTGTTGGGACATAGTAGGTATTGATGTGCACAGAATGGTGAAAGCCTTTTGTGATGGCCAAACTCTTCCTAAATCAGTAACACATACCAACCTGGTTCTGATACCAAAGAAGAACAACATTGAAACTTTTGCTGATATGAGACCAATCAGTCTCAGCAATTTTATCAATAAGGTCATTTCTAGAGTGGTCCAGGATAAACTGAAAGGCATCCTACCTTCTATAATATCTCCTAATCAGTCTGGATTTGTCAAAGGCAGAAGTATCATTGAAAATGTCCTCCTAACTCAAGAAGTAGTGACGGACATTAAACTAAGAGGAAAATCAGCCAATGTGGTACTCAAGCTTGATATGGACAAAGCATATGACAGAGTGTCATGGAGTTACTTAATCAGAGTTTTAAGGAAGATGGGATTTGCAGAAATCTTCATAGACATGATTTGGAGGTTGATAGCAAACAACTGGTACTCTGTACTAGTTAATGGTCAAACACATGGTTTCTTCCACTCCACCAGGGGGGTGAAACAAGGAGACCCTCTCTCTCCTGCTCTATTCATCTTATCTAATGAAGTTCTATCAAGATCATTAAACTCTTTATTTGAGCATACTGAATTTAGAAGCTATGGAATGCCCAAATGGAGGGAAAATCTGAATCATCTAGCTTATGCAGATGATACAATAATTTTTTCTTCTGCTAATACTACTTCTTTAAAATTAATTATGCAGGTGCTACAATCATATGAGCAATTGTCAGGTCAGCTCATAAATAAAAACAAGAGCTCCTTCTATATGCACAGTAAAGTGTCTAATGATCTGATACAACAGATGGAGAATATTACTGGCTTCAAAAAAGGTACTTTTTCTCTCATATACTTGGGTTGCCCTATCACTCACTCAAGAAAAAGGAAGGCTGACTACAATGATCTGATCAAGAAAATCAAAACGAAGCTGCAGAATTGGAAAGGAAGATTATTATCATTTGGTGGAAAGGCTGTCCTGATCAATAATGTATTAATGAGTATACCAATACATCTATTATCAGCCATCAAACCTCCAAAGTGTGTTATCACTGACATGCACAAAATCTTTGCAAAATTCTTCTGGAACAATAGTGAGGAAGGCAGAAGAAGACACTGGGCATCTTGGATACATCTGTGTAAGCCAAAAGAAGAAGGAGGAATAGGATTTAGATCTTTATTTGATGTATCAAAAGCATTATGTGCAAAATTGTGGTGGAAATTCAGAACAATAAATACACTATGGGCAAATTACTTATGGATCAAATATTGCAAAAGAGATAACCCTCAGACTGTGCAGTGGAAGGGGGTTCTCAAGTATGGAAAGCTATGATAGAGGCTAGAGACAACATAGAGCATGAAATATGGTGGGAACCAAGGAGTGGAACTGCAAATATATGGTTTGACAACTGGACAAAATTAGGGGCTCTTTACTACATCATCCCACAAGATTTTGTAATAGATGAGAGTGTTCAAGATGTAAAGCAAATTATGTTGCAGGGTGGTTGGAATATACAAAAAATGCATCAATTATTTCCTACTGATATTGTGGATCATATACTAGAAGACTTGCAATTTCATGAAATAAATGAAGATTGGGATAAACCAAGATGGATGATGACAACATCAGGTAAATTCAGTTTAGGTACTGCATGGGAGTTACCGAGGAGCAAAGCAACCAAATCAAATGAATATAAAAACATATGGATACAGGGGTACCTTTTAAGATATCTTTCTTTGTATGGAGGTTGTGGAAATATAAAATACCAGTTGGAGATGTTGTAAGAAGGATAGGGATCACTACAGAGGCATCATGCTTTTGCTGTGATCAAAGACAATATGAAACTGTGGATCATCTTTTTGTTACAGGAAATTTTGCAAAAAAAGTTTGGAACTATGTTAAAAATGCTGCAGGCATCACAGCACAGTTCCAACAACTCAAACAACTACTACAAATCTGGTGGAACACAGAGTATCCCTCAAAGTTCAGTAATATTTTTAAAGCTATTCCTTTGGTTATATTGTGGCAGATATGGAAGTAGAGGAACACAGTTATACATGGAGGGAAGATGTCCATCAACAAGGTGCTATATGAGATAAACATGATCATCTATCATTTGTGCAGAATAAGGTTCCCAGGGCAACAAAATTTACCAAGATGCATACCTCAAATTCTTCAATTTTTTGAAGAATACAGGCCTAGAATTATAAGCAAAATAGTGAAATGGGACTTTCCTAAACAAGGATGGTATAAATGTAACACTGATGGAGCCTCCAAAGGAAATCCTGGACCAAGTTCTCTAGCATTTTGCATTAGGAATGCTACAGGTGATCTCCAGTATGCAGCAACAAAAAGAATACCAGATGGTTCAAGCTTGGTTGCAGAAGCAAGAGCAATACGTGAAGGGCTCCAATACTGTGTTACACACACATTGCTGCCAGTAATTTTGGAAACTGACTCTTTGACTATGAAAATGATCTTAACAGAATAGTGGGAGGCTCTATGGAGTATATCAATGATCATAAATGACATCTCAAAGCAGAGGAGGGATAAGGAAGTGAGGGTGGAGCATGTTTTGAGAGAAGGAAATGGACTGGCTGATTTTTTAACTAACTATGCTTTTGATTTTGCAGGAGATCATCACTTTGACAACTTTACTTCACTCCCTGTGAAAGCTAAGAGAATTTTAAACACAGAGAAAGTACACATACCATACATGAGGATTAGACCAGCCAAAGATCATCACATATATGCTTATTAGCAAATGTGAAGACCAACAACAACACACAACATCTGCATAACAGCAGATAAACTGTGGAGCTGCGATAATGGATAATATTTCAATTCTTCCCAAGATGTTTGCAATTACATCACAAGGAATATGGAGGATTTCTACTCCATCCTGGAAGCCTGAATAAATATTCTTTTGACTTTGAATCATAGCACCTGATGAGAGTTTATAGGTGTCGAAAATGGTAAAAAGTCAAGGCCAGAGGATCTGCAGCAGGATACTCTCCATACTACTACATTGGATGTAATACTTTCATCACCTTCTATAATTTTCATATTAGGATAGTTATTTTGAACTTTCATTTCTTTTACCTTATGTACTGATATACTCCTATTTTAATATACTACCAAAATTTTCTTTGGTAGCCAAAAAAAAAAAAGATACACCACGCCTTCAGATTTCAAGTCAGATACATATATCAAAGATACTAGATATATGTTTCTTTGATACTAGATGCATTCTGAAATACATATACATGGAAAGAGAGGGAGCGAGAGAGGGGAGAGGCGAGCGAGAGAGTCAGTGTATCCCAGATACATGTGAATCACATTAGATATATCTCAGATACATTTCAGATTCATTCTGAAATA
This sequence comes from Solanum dulcamara, assembly GCF_947179165.1. Taxonomy (NCBI): domain Eukaryota; kingdom Viridiplantae; phylum Streptophyta; class Magnoliopsida; order Solanales; family Solanaceae; genus Solanum; species Solanum dulcamara. The sequence goes on along the minus strand of NC_077244.1, from coordinate 4,938,206 downwards.
GAGATACATTGGGAGAGGGGCGAGCAAGACAGAGAGAGAGGTGAGAGAGAAAGGAGAGTAGCAAGCGATAGAGTTAATCTATCTCAAATACATGTGAATCACGCTTGGATTCAATGTAGCTGGAACAAATTACATGTATCTAGCAAAGTAAATATGGTACAAAAGATAATTTCAAAAAACTAAAGTGAAGACACATAATTAGGCACTAAACTAGTGGATTTGTGTTTGCTCAATTTTAATTCACAATTAATGCCCCAAGTCTTTTCCCAAAATTCAGACAAAAATGACCTGTTATTTTCAACCAAAATTGGCCCAAACCCGATATCTCAAATCAGCCCCAACAAATCCAACTCGTTAATCTATATGACGCCCTCTCACCAACCAGATGGTGACACATTATGGAGCCAAAGAAGCACAATCTAAGTCTTCTCGGGTTGAATTGAGGCCTCATTTATTTGCACTTAATAAAGGTCTAAATATGAACAAGTGCATTTGTTTTGATTAAAATTTAACACTTATCTGGTCTGTTACAGAATCATATCATTAAAATTGTGCAATATTGTATATATGATAGTCTAGCTTATTTATAGGGATTTGATTATCTAGTTACCATAGTTAGTTAGTACTCTTCATGTATTTATATCATTGTAATCTTTGAGAAATAAAAAATAAATTCTTTCCATACCTTATCGACACTATGGTATCAGAGCCTTGTCGGATTTGAAAAGGTGGTATGTCGAACTTCACGATTGGTTATCGTCGGAATTAGCCACCGCCTTATTTCTGATTCTTGTGACTTAAAATATAACTTTCACCATCCTTCTAGGGAGAAGCATCTCCCTTTGTTCCGTCATTACCCATAATCTGGTGCCCGGAGGAGACATAAGTGGGTCTCTAGTGCAGGCTTCACCACCAGAGACTTTCTAGTTAGAGCCACACGTGGAGGCGCGAGTGTGGACCAATCGTGATTTGGATTCTTGATTTGGCATCGCCTTGTAATTTCCGACTGACTTATGGCAGTCTTCTAATCATTGGACCAAGTTTTGAAGAATAAGCATCAACAATCAAGTTCTGCGATTTCTGATCATATTTGAGTTAGAATTTCTTTGTTCGCTGCTTTGATCTGTTTTGAGGCACAAAGTTGTTTGAATTTTCTTGCTATTGTTCGTATTTTACTCTTCACTGTTCAATTGGTTTTACATCTGGATCATTTGGTCATTTCATATTTTAGTTTCTGGACCATCTCCTGAACAACTGATGTTTCAGTCTATTTGTTTTGTATCTTAAATTTTGTTGGGTATCCCTTTCAATGGTTTATGTCAATTTGAATTGAACCCTTTGGCTGAGAGTTGGTTGCTTCACTGTTAAGACCTTTATATGTGAGTGGAGCTCTTTTTGAGTTGAGTTAAACAATCAGACTTGTTGGTATGGACATAACTGTTGGGATAACATTTTGGTGCAGAGCTTTGGCAAGTTCACTATTATTCTGATTTGATTTAGTGAGTTTGAAAAAATGACTGCTTCTAGTCCATTAAATGATAAAATGATTTTGATTTCGGTAGAAGAATTTGCTAAATTCTCTCAATATCAGAACTCAGTGAAGGAATCTACTTCAGTTAATGTTTTTACGGAGTCAGATAAGACATGTCTTATCACGTCTTGAAATAAATGGGTGATTGATTCAAGCGCAAGAAATCACATGACAGGTAATCGTAATGTATTTTCTAGCTTTCAATCATATAAAGCACACTCTCTGATTACTGTAGCTGATGGATACTCTTGCAACAATGTTGGATATGAGATTGTTAAACCAACCTCATCTATTACCCTGACGTCTCTATTAAATCTACCAAAGTTGGACTTTAATTTGATTTCTGTTAGCAAAGTCACTAGAGACCTTAATTGCTACATATCTTTCTTTCTCGATCATTGTTTGTTTCGTGATCTTACAACAAATGAGGTTATTAGTAAAAGACATTTATCTGATGATCTCTACATTCTTGATGAATAGGTATCTTAGTTAGTGGCTTGCTCAAGTGTCGTGTCTCTATTTGAAGCACATTGTCGATTGAGACATCCCTCTGTACCTCTGTTAAAGAAGCTTTGTCCTCAATTTCAGAATATTTCTTCACTGGAATATGAGTCATGTCTATTTGCAAAATATTATCGCAACTTAGTAGGTCCAAGGGTTAATAAGCGGGTTGAGTCGGCTTTTGAGTTAGTTCATTCTGATGTTTGTGGATTATGTCCTGTCATTTTAAAAACTGGACAAAAGTATTTTGTCACTTTTGTGGTTGATTTCTTTCGGATGACTTGGATTTATTTTATGAAGAGTGGCTCTGAAGTATTTACTCACTTTTGCGCCTTTTGTGCTAAAGTTAAAACTCAATTCAATGCTCTGGTTCATACTCTAAGAAGTGACAACTCTAAAGAATATATGTCTGAGTTGTTTCCGTCATATATGAGACAACATGATATTCTCCACCAGTCTTCATACATTAATACACCCTCTCAAAATGGAGTTGTTGAGAGGAAGAATAGATATCTACTTGAGACCGCTCGGGCACTTTTATTCCAGCTAAAGGTTCCTAAATAATTTTAGGCAAACACAGTCTCTAAAACTTGCTTTCTAATCAATCGCATGCCATCTACTGTGCTTGTTGGTAATACACATTACAATGTTCTTTTTTTTCCTAATAAGCCACTATTTCTAGTGGAACCTAAGGTGTTTAGAAGCTTATGTTATGTTCGAGATGTTCGATCATCTAATACTAAGTTAGATCCTAAGATATTGAAATATGTTTTTCTAGGCTATTCTCGCCTTTAGAAAGGGTATCAGTGTTATTCTACTAAACTTGGCAAATATCTTATGCCAACTTATGTCGTATTTTTAGAGACAACACCATTCTTCTATGCACTTCCTAATTCTACAAGTCGGGGGGAAGGGGAGAGGGGAGATGAGCGGTTAGCTTATCAAGTCACTCATATTTTGACAAGACAATTTGATGTTGTTCCTCCATCTCTTAGAAGAGATCACCACCCAACTATTGTACCTTTAAGTACCCGCTCTAGCTGTGGTAGCAAGACCGCCTATTGTTCAAGTCCACTCAAGGAGGCGAGAGACTGATGATACTTGTCATACACCAGTTCAGTCACCTAATCCTTTAGAAAATCTTGACTTTCCTATTGCTCTTCGCAAAGGAACACGCACTTGTAAATCCACATATTCTATTGCTAATTTTATTTTCTATGGTCGCTTATCAGCTATGTCTAGATTTTTAATTACTTCTCTAGACTCTATCGATGTACCTTATACAGTGAATGAGGCTTTAAACCATACTGGATGGTCTGATGCAATGCTTGATGAATACATGCCTTAGAGAAAAATCACATATGAGATTTGGTGGATTTATCGAAAGGAAAGAAACTAGTGGGATGTAAGTGGGTCTTCATAGTTAAAGTCAATTCTGATGATTATGTAGCAAGATTTAAGGCCAGACTTATGGCTAAAGGATATGCTCATACATACAACAACAATAAAAACAAAAACAACCCAGTAAAATCCCACAATATGGGGTCTGAGAGGGTAAAGTGTACGCAGATCTTACTCCTACCAAGGTAGGACGACTGTTTCTGAGAGACCCTCGGCTCAATAGAAACATAAAAAGAGGTCAGATAAGGCTAAGAAGTTCAAAGCGATATGGGAAAGCAAATAACGAAAACGACACAGATAAAATAGAGTAACCAAAGTACAAAAAGTAATAGATAATAACAGAAATCAGAGCACAAGAAATTATAGTGCTTTAATGCGCCTACTAATACGGAAGAATAACAAGATGATGTACTAGACTTCTACCTTAATATGAGTCCTCCACACCATCTTATCTAAGGTCATGTCCTCGGTAAGCTGTAAGTGCGCCATGTCCTGTCTAATCACCTCTCCCCAATATTTCTTCAGCCTACCCCTACCTCTTTTGAAACCATCTATGGCCAACCTCTCACACCTCCGCACTGGGGCATCTGTGTCTCTCCTCTTCACATGCCCAAACCATCTCAGTCACATTTCTCGCATCTTGTCTTCCACAGAGGCCACTCCTACCTTGTCCCAAATAACCTCATTTCTAATCTTGTCGCTCCTGGTATGCCCACACATCCATCTCAACATTCTCATCTCAGCAACTTTCATCTTTTAAACGTGAGAGACCTTAACTGGCCAATACTCCACCCCATATTACATAGTCGGTCTAACCACCACTTTGTAGAACTTGCCCTTAAGTTGTGGTGGCACCTTCTTGTTACATAGCACACCGAAAGCGAGCCTTCATTTCATCCACCCTGCCCCAATGCGATGTGTGGCATCATCGTCAATCTCCCAACTGCCTTGCATGATTGACCCAAGGTACTTGATACTATTTTTCTTTTGGATGGCCTGGTCACCAAGCCTAACTTCCGCGCCAACCTCCTGAGGTATCTCACTGAACTTGCACTCTAAGTACTCTGTCTTGGTCCTACTCAGCTTAAACCCTTTAGACTCTAAGGTATGTCTCTAATTCTCCAGCTTAGCGTTAACTATCAGGACTATGTCGTCCACGAAAAGCATACACCATGGCACTTTACCTTGAATTTGTCGCGTCAATCCATTCATCACCAAGGCAAATAAAAATGGACTAAGAGCTGATACTTGATGCAACCTCATCACAACTGGAAAGTGTTCTTAGTCCCTTCCTACTGTCCTTACCTTGGTATTGTCACCCTCATACATGTCTTTGATCACCCTAATGTACGCCACAGGTACACCTTTAGCCTCCAAACATCTCCATAGTATCTCTCGTGGAACTTTATCGTAAGTCTTTTCTAGGACGATGAATACCATATGCAAGTCCCTCTTCCTCTCCCTTTACTGCTCTACCAGTCTCTTCATAAGGTGGATGACTTCTGTAGTTGAGCGTCCCGACATAAATCTGAACTGGTTCTCTGAAATAGACACGTCTCTCCTCACCCTCATCTCCAACACTCTTTCCCATACTTCATAGTATGACTTAGAAGCTTGATACCTCTATAGTTGTTGCAGCTCTGGATATCCCCCTTGTTTTTGTATAGAGGGATTATTACGCTCGACCTCCATTCTTCGGGCATCATTTCCGTCTTAAAGATGACATTAAATAACCTAGTCAGCCACTCCAAACCTACCGAGCTCGCGCTCTTCCAAAATTTCCCCAAGAATCTCATCAGGTCCAGTCGCTCTTCCCCAGCCCATCCTACGCACAACACCCTTAAACTCTTCGACCATAATACTCCTGCAACACCCAAAATCGTGACGCCTCTCTGTATGTTCTAAATCTCCCAACACAACCTCTCTATCCCCTTCTTCATTCAAGAGTTTATGGAAGTATGACTGTCATCTCTGTTTAATGAGGGTCTCCTTTACCAATACTTTTCCATGCTCGTCCTTAATGAACTTAACTTGATCCACATCGCGTGCCCTTCTCTCCCGCGCCCTGGCTATCCTGAATAATTTCCTATCCCCGCCTTTCTCTTTTAGTTCAGCTTAAAGGCGTTCAAAAGCTGCCGTTTTAGCCATCAAAACCGCCGACTTCGCCTCCTTCCTCGCTATCTTATAAGTTTTCCTATTTGTCCACTTCTCCACCTCATCTTTTCTTTCTATCAACTTCGCATACGTCATCTTCTTGCTTCCACCTTTCCTTGCACTTCTCCATTCCATCACTAGTCCCCTTGATGCCGACCACAGCTACCTATCGAGACTCCCAACACTTCCCATGCTACAACCCTAATACAACTATCCATCCTATCCCACATACTGTTCGCATCCCCACTACTATCCCAAACCCCCATATCCTTCAATTTCTCTCCCATCTCCAGGGTACTAGCCGTGGTCAAACTCCCCCATCCGATCCTAGGTCGGTTATCCTCGACCCTATTCTTCCTCGTCATCTTGATCCCTAAATCCATCACCTAGAGTTTATGTTGGGTCGTAAGGTTGTCGATCGGAATGACCTTACAGTCTTTGCATAGACCTTTATCATCCTTCCTAAGGAGTAAAAAATCTATCTGAGTCTTAGCCACCGAACTATGGAAGGTTACCAAGTGGTCCTCCTTCTTTGGAAAACTCGAATGGCTATCATCAACCCCAAAAGCTATTGTGAAATCTAAAAGTAAAACTCCTTCTCCATTTCTGTCTCCGAAGCCAAAGCCTCTACACATATCATCATACACTCTCAAAATAGACCCGATGTGCCCATTGAAATCCCCCCCCCCCCCCCGCGAAAAGCTTTTCAATAGGCGGTATGCCTCCCACTAACTCGTCCAAATCCTCTTAAAAATGCCTTTTATCCTCCTCGCCTAAGCACGCTTGCGGCGCATAAGCACTAATAATGTTCAACGTGATCCCTTCAGCGACCACCTTAATCGACATCATCCTATCAGTGACTCTCCTAACCTCCACCACCTGATACCTTAAATCACTGTCTACTAAAATGCCTACCCCATTCCTATACTTTGATCTACCAGAGAACCAAAGCTTATACCCGTCTACCTCCTTAGATTTGGAACCTACCCATTTGGTCTCTTGGACATAAGCTATATTAATCTTTTTCTTCTTTAGAATCTTGACTAGCTCTATGAATTTTTTTATTAACGTCCCAATGTTCCGAGAACCTACTCTAAGTCTAGACGCTCCTTTAACCCACTTACCCCTTCTTACCCTCTTCCCCGTCCCCGTCCCTGAGTGAGAACATGACCCTAGTCTACCATCACTATCCAAAGCCACGAAAATGTGTATGAACTAATAAATTATTCATAGGTCTAAACTCCGCAAACTATAACTACAACTATATGTGCAAAGAATAGATATGGAAAGATATGGAAACCAGATGTACCAACTCCAATTGAAATGAACCTGGTTGCCGCCGAAAAACACAGTTAACATCGAAGTACTGTTCACGTCGGAGTTACTGTTCACGTGGAGTTACTGTTCACGTCTGACAATCAACTTATGTTTAACCTTATTCAATATAAAGAAAGGAAAATTTGCAAAAGTAACTTGTAGCAGAAAATAGGTTGTGGGTATAGCAGAAAATTGTCCTCACACTTCACAGAAATGAGAGAGTGACACAAAGATTTAGTGTAAATAATTTCCAGAATTTGTGTGTTGGAACTAAGAATGTTGTCTGACTTTAAGCAATCTCCAGCTACCGCAATCTCCAACTCTCATCATATGTTAAATCATATGCTCATACATATGGGGTAGATTATTCAAACACTTTCTCTCCAGTCGTCAAACTCATTTCTATTCACTTGTTCATTTCTCTAGCTGCTTTTGAGAATTGGCCTTTGCATCAGTTAGTTATCAAAAATGCATTCCTTCATTGTGATTTGTAAGAGGAAGTGTATATGGAGCAACCACCCGATTTTGTACTCAGGGAGAGTATGAGAAAAATTGTCATTTAAAGAAGTCTTTGTATAACTTGAAGCAAAGTCCATGAGCTTGGTTTGGAAAGTTCAGTGAGGTAGTTCAAGATTTTAGGTTGATAATAAGCAAATGTGATCATTCACTCTTTTACCAGCAATCAACAGTTGAATCTATTCTCCTAGTTGTATATGTTGATGACATTGTCATCACAGGAAGCAATTATGCGGGGATTTCTTCCTTCAAGTCTTTCCTACATGCTAGTTTTCAAATGAAGAATTTGGGCCTGTTGAGATACATTTTGGGAGTAGAAGTAAGAAGAGAATTTTTCTGTCGAAGAGAAAGTATATTCTTGACCTTCTTGTAGACACTAGAAAGTTGACAGCCAAACCTTGCAGTACTCCAATGGTTCCGAATGTGCATCTTATGCCAAATCATGCTAATCTTTTTGATGATCTAGAGAAATATAGAAGGTTAGTTGGGAAGTTAAACTACCTCACTGTCACTCATCTTGATATTTCTTTTGCGGTAAGTGTTGTTATTAGCCAATTCATGTCTGCGCCCACGACCAAACATTGGAAAGCTTTGGAACAGATTCTATGTTATTTGAAATGAGCCCCTAGACTTGGCATATTGTCTGGTAATCAAGGTCATACTTGTATTGAGTGTTTTGCAGATGCTGACTATGTTGAATCCAAAATTGATAGGAGATCAACTACAGATTATTGAGTCTTTGTTAGAGGGAACCTAGTTTCATGGAGGAGTAAGAAGCAAAGTGTTGTATCTCGATCCAATACAAAATTTAAATACAGAGCTATGTCATAGTCTACATGTGAGATTATGTGGATATATCATCTGTTAACAGAAATTGGCATAAAGCATCATACACCAGCAAAGCTCTGGTGTGATGATCAAGCTGCTCTTCATATTGCCTCAAATCCAATATATCATGAGGTGGAATGTCATTTTATTCGTGAGAAGATTCAGGAAAAACTGATTTTCATTGGTTACGTAAAGACAAGAGAGCAACTAGCTGATTTGTTCACCAAAGAGTTGAATGGAACTCGAGCTGATTACTGTTGTCACAAGCTAGGCATGATTATTATCTATGCTCCAGCTTGAGGTGGAGTATTACAGAATCATGTCATTACAACTGTGCAATATTGTATATATGGTAGTCTAGCTTATTATTTGCGTTATTCGTTATATTCTTTCCCATAACGCTTTGAACTTCTTAGCCGTGTCTGACCTCTTTTTATGCTTCTTTTGAGTCGAGGGTCTCTTGAAAACAACTGTCCTACCTTGTTAGGAGTAAGGTCTGCGTACACTTTACCCTTCTCAGACCTCACGTTGTGGGATTTCATTGGGTTGTTGTTGTTGTTGTAGCTTATTAGTAGGGATTTGATTATCTATTTACCATAATTAGTTAGTACTCGTCATGTATTTGTATCATTTTAATCTTTGAGCAATAAACAAGAAGTTCTCTCCATACCTTATCGACAACATGGTCTAAATATGTCTTAATCATTAAAATCTTGAACAAAGTCTAATTATCATTATGAGGTATTCTTGTGTGAATAATATTCACCGCCGCTCTATCCACAATCATCAGCCATCACCACCACTATCATTGTCTACCACCATTACCGTCGTCAGCCACTATTACCTTCATCAACCACCAATCACTTTTATCATCACAACTAGCATTGTGGCCATGACCACCAATACATCATCAACCACCACACATTCTTCAACCATCAACATCAAACCGTGAACTAGTAACATCAATCAACTACTCTTCATTTGGATATGGCTATCATTAATAAAATTAGATAAGTTGTGCTAAAGTTAGGGTCTTGATTGATCTTATGGCTAATTTGCATGATCATGTTAGGATGAATACCGAAGATTTTAAAAAATGAAGCCCAAAGGGAAAAAAGGAGAAACGAAGGGTAGAACAAAAGAAAGTGGAAGAAAATCAAGCCATAAAAGAACTGTAGGGACCAAATGGTCTTTTTCTAAGAAATTGGCTAGTGAAAAAATTGTCGAGAACCCAAATGAACGAAATGTTGTCAAGGGTAAGATATGTAAAAAATGAAATGGACAAAATATTTCTAATCCACTTTAATCTTCTAAAATCAGAAAGTACATATATAGTTTTCTTAGGATTCAGCTGATCGATCAGCTCAACTTAGACTATTTTGAATTTTTGACCCATTTAAGCTTCAACTACTGCATTTCATACCTTTAACCTTATATTAGCTTCCCTTTCAAACGACGAGGTTGACTCGAAGAGGATTGTTGGGTTTAGCCCAATTTAGATATGGAAAGGAGGAAGTCCAGTTTGAATCGGATGGGAAGTTCATGTAAACGAAGAACTACAAATCAATCTTTATTCTAAAAATTGTTTAAACTTGTGCTTCTTTGGATTGACGTATGACTTCTAATTTATAAGTCAAAATTCACAAGTTAGAAATCTTAACTTATGGTTTCTGATTTATTTTTATCATTTTAGATTAAAACTAAGTGCTTATAAGTATTTTTTTTAATTTATTCAACCAGTTCAAAAATGCTTAAAAACTATTTTAACTTAAAAACAAGCTAATCCCAATAGGCTCCTAATTAGTTCATCAATAAGCTCTTGAATGCAAGTTAAAATCACATTATGCCCGGAATGAGACAAATTAGCAGGAAGATTTTTAAGCACATTTATTGATTTTTTCTTTCCTTTTATCATTAGCAATTGATCAATCTTCACGCATAAATAAAAAATTCGAAAAAAATAAAAACTATTTAACTATTTAACTTGCACCAACATTTTCTCCAGATGCATGTTTTTGAATATCGAAATTAAAGAAAATTAGAAGTGGCGTGCACAATGAGATTCATATTTTTGAAATTGCATTTAACTGATCTGAGTTACGCCACTCTCTTGCCATCAAAATATTACTCCCTCTATTCCATATTAACTGAATTTCTAAGGTAATACACATATTAAGAAAAATATTCAATGACAAAATTTGAAACATATTTTCCTCTATTACCCTTTTGTTTAATCAACCTCATAAAAATGATTAAATGTGAAATCATAAGTACAAGTAATCCTTTATTGGAGTATAACATTGTAAGTAGTGTAGTTTAACTCCTAGAAAATTACAAAACTTCATTAATGAAAAGGGTAATCATGGAAAAAGTTTTAAATATTTCTCTTGAACTTTGAACAATTCAACTATTTTGAACAATGAAAAATGCTTTAGAAATTCAGTTAATATGGAACAGAGAGAGTATCTTTTTTGTTGGTGTTTTTTTTTTTTTTTTTTTTCCGGGAATAGACCCTACACGAGGCTCCCACCTCTCGTGCGCGGCCAGGGGTTAAGCCGCTCACCCCCAAGCTGTATTATACATAAAACAGAAAAAAAATACAAGGAGGGGGCATAGACCTAACCTCCAATCCTATGGTGGTTCATAAGCCGGCCATCCTACTAAGGTCAGCCAACTCATTTCCGATACATGCACACGAAAAGAAAACCTAGAAACTATGCACCTAAAGGAGAGGACTCCTCTCGACACAAAGAAACTAGGAAAGCATAAATAAGGGGGGGACACTGTAATTGGGTGCTCAATTCAAGGGTGCAAAATGAAATAGTAAATCTTGGAGGCTTTTTAATCCGTTTGGTCTTCCTCCGTCTGAAGCTGGGCAGGCCGACTCTATCTAGCATGTAGTATCCTCGAGTACCAGGAGGTAGCTGCTGGAGGGTGGTGTAGTGGCCTGGAGTGGTAAGAATGTGACTGTGCTTGGAGAGAGCATCCGCAGTGAAGTTTGCCTCCCTGTATACATGCCTGCAAGAAAAGAAAGCAAATAATTTGGAAATAACAACAAGGTCATGAGTTACCTGGTGAAGGCTCCACGGAGGTTTCGTTTGATGATTGCTCCATTTAGTGAGCAACTCCGAGTCAACTTCTAGGATAACGTGCTGAAAGCCCTTTTGAATGCACCATTTAAGCCCATAAACTATCGCCTCTAGTTCGGCTTGATTGTTGGTTCCCTCCCCTAACGGTATGGCATAGGCGAAGATGAATTTACCCATGTGATCTCTTAAGATTCCACCCCCCCAGTTGGCCCCGGATTACCCAACGCACTACCGTCAGTGTTCAGCTTGACGAAACCTAGTTGTGGCTTAATCCACGAGACTTGGGTGATCTTCATCTCATGAGTACACTTATCTATACAGGAGATGGTGTGGATCCAGTTCGAGGGCCAATGGATATAGGGGTACGCGACTCTAAGGAGATTTGAGATGTCCTTGAAAATTGCAAATTTCACTCTCGCCAAACTAGAACTCTTCCCCCCGTATTTGCTCGCGCACCTATTCTTCCACAAATTCCAACATATAAATATTGGGGTGGAGTGAAGGATAAGTTTGTGAGCTTCTGTGCGGTACTTGCGAAGCCACCAACTCATAATAAGCTCTTGAATGCAAGTTAAAATCACATTATGCCCGGAATGAGACAAATTAGCAGGAAGATTTTTAAGCACATTTATTGATTTTTTCTTTCCTTTTATCATTAGCAATTGATCAATCTTCACGCATAAATAAAAAATTCGAAAAAAATAAAAACTATTTAACTATTTAACTTGCACCAACATTTTCTCCAGATGCATGTTTTTGAATATCGAAATTAAAGAAAATTAGAAGTGGCGTGCACAATGAGATTCATATTTTTGAAATTGCATTTAACTGATCTGAGTTACGCCACTCTCTTGCCATCAAAATATTACTCCCTCTATTCCATATTAACTGAATTTCTAAGGTAATACACATATTAAGAAAAATATTCAATGACAAAATTTGAAACATATTTTCCTCTATTACCCTTTTGTTTAATCAACCTCATAAAAATGATTAAATGTGAAATCATAAGTACAAGTAATCCTTTATTGGAGTATAACATTGTAAGTAGTGTAGTTTAACTCCTAGAAAATTACAAAACTTCATTAATGAAAAGGGTAATCATGGAAAAAGTTTTAAATATTTCTCTTGAACTTTGAACAATTCAACTATTTTGAACAATGAAAAATACTCTAGAAATTCAGTTAATATGGAATAGAGAGAGTATCTTTTTTGTTGGTGTTAGGAACAAATTTAAAACTTCACGTGCAACTCACGTGACTAAAATGTGAGAGTTGTTCACTTCTAAAGATATTTGTGATGTTTATTGATTAAAGAGATATCTTAAAGTTGTAACTTTTAAGTTTTGTATATAGTTTATTTCAGCCAATTATGACACGTAAGGCACAGAATAGTGCCGAGATAGAAATTTGTGATTGATTGAGATACACAATAATTAATTCCGTTATTGAATCTTTGTCTTCACGTTGGTTATCATTTTCGTTGAAATAATATTGCATGGCAAAATCAGAGTTTTGAAATTATACTATTGTTTTTAGTTTTTGATTATTTCTTGAATGCAAAAGTCATTAGTTAGGAGATTTTTTTTTTTGGTTAATTTTTTTTGCTGTTAAGTCATTTTATTTATAAATCACAAATAAACAAGTAAATTTTACCTAAATCTCATAGTGATTCTTCCCAATTATATTTTATTCATACTCTTTTAAAAATTACCCGAAATTTCTTCTTTTTTGTCACTTTTGGATACATCACGTAAAGTGATGTATTCGACGTCCTGATACACCACGTCAGTGATGTATCCGATCGATACATCACGTAAAGTGATGTATCTGACTTCTCAATACATCGCGTAAATTGATGTATCCGACCGATACATCACGTACAGTGATGTATCAGAGAATGAGAGAAAGTAGAAATTTTTGTAATTTTTTCAAATGGTAGAGAATTTTAGAAAATATGATAAAACAAAATGTGTATTTATGTATTTTTTTCCAATAAACAAAGCACAAAATTCGGCCCAAGTTCAAAATTACAAATCATATAGGGCGGGCCCACTTTCCTAAAAGTTTCTCTATATAAGTGTCTCTTTCTCCCCTTTGATGCATCGCCACAGTACATATGCCTCTTTCCCTTCTTTGCCATGTTTCCGCCTTGTTGTCGGTGTAACTCTACTCTTCGTTCTCTTCTCCTGTGGGTGGTGCCATCTCTATATCCGCTCATGATGCCTTTTATATTATTAACACAAAAACATTATCGGGACCAAGGTATCTTTCTTCCTCTTTTCAGTTCTTCCTCCGCAAGTTTCAATCTAACATTTCTTTGTCTTTTCAGGAGAAAGACTATTTTTGTCTGAAGATGAAGCACATGAAGGTAGCCATTCGGAGTTTGAAGCTCATTTCCTCAAGAGTTTGAAGCTCTCCTCCTGCACTTAAAGCTATATTTGATGCCGCTCCTCTTTCACTTCAATGGTGTTTTTGTGAGCTAACCACGATTAGATTCTTTGTTTTAGCAGCTGTAAAAATGTGTATGTTATACCACCCTTTTATGTACATAATCATGCTGCTTAAAATCACCTCCATGTATGCACCACACCTGCTCATCTATTTATGCATGTTTGAATCTTTTGGTGGTAAGTCTTAACGAAGGGATCTGTGCTTTTTCAGTGTTTATAATTTTCCTTCCAAGTGTTGGTCCTTGCTGGAATAAACTAAATATCTTTAGCATTGTAGTTCGCAAGTTTGTTACCTTCTCTGTAGATGTGCTGAGTAGTTACCTCAAGATGCTTCATTAATTGTTGTATACCCTTAAAATAGTCAGCTAATTCCCAAGGCACTTTCCAGACTTCTTTAATATTATTAACTATTAATAGAGAATCTGATTCAGGTGTCATGTTGTTTATCTGATCCACCACACAACATTTTAGCGCCTCCAGAATGGCTCTCATCTCTGCTTCTGTGTTAATTGTGAGCCCAATACCATCTGCCTCTGCATATATCAAATCACCATAGCTATCCCTCAAACAAAATCCATATGCACTGCTTCCTGGGTTTCCTTTGCATACACCATCTGTATTGCACTTGAGTGTTCCCTCCTCTGATAACTCCTATTTCACTTGGTTTGTTAGTCCCCTAAGATTTTGATTATACCTTCCCAATTCTCCCTTGCAATCTTTATCCATGGGTACTTTCTTTTCGTCCTGAATTGTATACTTTGGACCACTTGATAAATCATACTTTGAAATGACATCTCCCCACCATGCTTTCTTGCATTTAATCTTCTTCATAGAATTTAAATAATCAGGGCTAGTATCATCCTATATATCTCCTTGGGCCTTGATTGTACCACCACATCATCATAATGTGATGTAGATTAGCTCCTTCCACTGCCATACCTATAAATTTAGCAAAATGCTTCCACAACTTGATAGCTATGGGAGCTGTTAGAAATAAATGTTTCATAGTATCTTGATGATATTTGTCACAACACCAATATCTAGATACCAAATTGATCCTCATTCTCTGTAGGTTATCATCTGTGGGGATTCCGCCTTTACACATTCTCCACAGGAAAAAAATGATTTTTAACGGAATTCTCTTATTCCAAATGAATCTGAAGATCTCCCTCTCATTCCTTATATGTCTCAACAGATCCCAAGTTGATTTGACACTAAAAGTGCCACTTGAATTTCCCATTCACCACACCTTGTCCCTTCCTGTTTCTGCTAGTGTGGGAATAATGTTCTCTGCGATATATCTTACCATGTCCTCTGATATATGTTGACTCAGCTTAATATTGTTTCATCTCCCTTCACAGATAAATTCCTTTACCTCTATCTCTTCTTCTCCATTGCTCCCTTATTCTAGATAGTATAAAGCCCATTGTTTTGTTCAGTTGTCAAATCAAAAACTAACTTTGCCATTCTTGATCTGCCACCATATATTATACTCCATTTCTTCTATAATTCCAATCATCTTCTTCCATACATGTGATCTAGCAGTACCTTGAGCAACGATATGATGTTTTTTTGTACAATAATTATTCCACATAAGTATGCTGGAATGAAGTTGGAAGTAGGAAAAAGTGCATAAGTATGCTGGACGTTGTGAACAAACGAAATCAAAGTCGTTCTAGCCAAGTTAAAGTTGTTAAAGTTGCATAGTGTTGTTATGATTGTGGTGTTGTCTTTGGAGATGGTTTAATTGCGTGTTGCAGGGCTAGAACGTGGGTCAAAAGAGGTGTGGGTACTGCTGGTTGCATAAGTGGCATGTCTTAGCCATAAGTGGCTTGTATATGAAATGTGGGCATAATCCCATTAATAAAGCTTCGAGTATGATTCTTAATTCTTATCCACTTCTTGAGGAAAGAACTCCAACAATAATTGAGCTACTGCCTTTCAAGTCTTCTATCTGATGAAAAGTCGTACATGTAAAGCCTATCCCCTCTTTCCTTTTGGCATGTCTTAGATGTAAGTGATGAATGGGATGTGCTTTGAGGGTGATTCCACTCATAAGCTCCGAGTATAACTCGTGACTTGTATTCACCTCTGAATGTTAAAAGTCTTAAAGTAGTTAAACCACTACCCTAGAGCCTTCGATATAATGAATAGTAATTGAATGCATAAGCTCCTAATACTAAGGATTCTAAGATGACAATTGTCTCTGGATCCACGAACTGTTTAGTCTTGCCTCGATACATGTCGATGATTCCTGAGGCTCCACTTAATATGATTCCTAATGACCTTTAGAGGGCACTTAAGACAATTATTACCTTGATCTTCAAGTGACGGTTCACTTGACTATTTCATTGAATCTTAGATGATAATTTTACTTGCACATGATTACTCGCTACTCTGCTCAGGCATGCTGTTAATACATCATTCACCGCGTCCCATGAAGGACCAGGCACGACCGCGTCCCATGAAGGGCCGGGCATGATACATGATGAAATGATTATTCACCGCATTCCATAAAGGACCGGGCACGACTGCGTCCCATGAAGGGCCGGGCATGGCATGATGATATATACGATGATATGATACCGTATACGATGATACGATTTTGTATACGATGACCCGATGAAATGACAGATTCACCGAGCCCCTCACTAAAGGGCTAGATACAATATTTAGACATGCATATGAAAACATAGTGACACATTTGTAATGCCGAGTCCCACAACAGGCCAGGTATGGTAGGTGATGATGATACTCATGATTCCATTTTATAAGATGCAGGTACAGTAATTTATTAATTTTTATGCTTGTTCCCTACATCCCTATGTCAGCTATAATCTACTTGTGGTATTTTATGCTTTACCTACTCAATACATATATCATACTGACTCTCTTTTCTCCGCGGGGCTGCATTTCATGCCCGCAGGTACAGACGCGTATTTTGGGGATCCACCGGCTTAGGATTCCACTCAACAATTTGGGAAGAGCTCCATTGTATCGGAGCTTAGCTTTTGGTACTGGCCTTTTGATGTGTATATTTGTTCATTCAAGGGTACGGCGTGGGCCCTGTCCCGTCATATGTTATCGTTAATACTCTTAGAGGTCTGTAGACATGTGTGTGGATTGTGTATATATATGTGTGTTCCATTATGTCCATATGACTTATATTTTGGGACGTTCCCTTTGTTGTGGTAGCCTTGTCGGCTTGCCTGTGTGTTTATAATGGGACGACCCCACATGCTATGATAGCCTCGTCGGCTTATGTATTAAGTTGCCTATTGTTAAGTTGAGACCCCTCAGGAGACAGGTTGTGCTGATACGTGATCATACGATAGGTGTACTTACAATTAACATGGGTATACGCGAGTGTCCAGTTTGGACACCCATCACAGCCTACGGGGTTGGGTTGTGACAATAGTAATCTTGTTGAACTAGGTAACTTAAGGTGCATGACAAGAGCTATCTGAGTCATGACTTGGAGCTAGCGATGATTGTGTTTGCTTTATAAATTTGGAGATACTATCTTTATGGTATCCATGTTGATGTATTTACCAGCCACAAGTGTTTACAATATGTGTTTAACCAACAGGACCTGAACCATCAACAAAGAAGCTTGAGTTGTTGAAGGATTACGATATGAATGTGTTGTACCATCCGAGAAAGGCAAATATGGTTTCCGATGCTCTTAGTAGGCTGTCTATAAATAGTGTTTCCCACATTGAGAATGAAAAAAAGAAGTTAGTTCATGATATTTATAGACTAGCTCACTTGGGTGTTCGCTTGGTTGATTCCAAGGATGGTGTTATTATTATCCAAAATGGTTCGGAATCATCTCTTGTATTAAATGTTAAGGCAAAGCAAGATAATGAGCTGACCTTGATTGAGTTGAAGAAAGTTGTTGTCGAAAAATCCATTGAGGATTTCTCCAGAGGGGGAGATGGTGTGCTTCGCTATCAATGTCGTTTATGTGTTCCCAATGTTGATGGCTTGAGGGAGATGATATTGACTGAGGCTCATAGTTCACGGTATTTTATTCATTCAGGATCCACAAAGATGTATCAAGATTTGAGAAAATTGTATTGGTGGAATGGTATGAAGAAGGATATTGTAAAATTTGTGGCTAAGTGTCCTAATTTCCAACAAGTGAAGGTTGAGCATAAAAAACAGGGAGATTTAACTCAAGACATTGAGATTCCTACTTGGAAGTGAGAATACTTGAATATAGACTTCATTACGATTTTGCCTCGTACTCGTAGGCAACATGATTTGATTTGGGTTGTCGTTGACCAAATGACTAAGTCAATGCATTTTCTTCCCGTTAAGACATTTTATACAACTGAGGATTATGCTAGACTTTATATTCGAGAGCTGGTTAAGCTTCATGGGGTTCCATTGTCTATCATTTCGAATCGAGGTACTCAATTTACTTCTCAGTTTTAAAGGTCATTTCAAAAGGGTCTTGGTACTCAAGTCAAGCTTAGTACAACTTTTCATCTTCAAATCTATGGTCAAGCCGATTGGACTATTCAAATTTTGGAGGATATGTTGAGGTCTTGTGTGATCAACCTCAAAGATAATTGGGATGATTATTTTTCATTGATTAAGTTTTCTTATAACAATGGTTATCATTTGAGTATCCAAATGGCTATGTTTGAGGCTTTATATGGTAGGAGGTATAGATCTCTGATTGGATGGTTTGAAGTTGGTGAGGTTGCTTTGATAGGTTCCAGATGGTTTGTGAATCTACGGAGAAATTTAGACTCATTAGGGAGAGGTTGAAGACTGCTCAAAGCCAACAAAAGTCTTATTCGAATGATTGAGTTTACTTGAAATTCTAAACTATGAAGGGTGATGCTTTTGGAAAGAAAGGAAAGCTTAGTCCCGGTTATGTAGGCCCTTATCAGATTTTGAGCCTCCTTGGCAAAGTATCTTATGAGTTGAATTTGCCTTCGAAATTGGCATCGATGCATCTGGTGTTTCATATCTCTTTGTTGAAGAAGTGTGTTGGTGATCCTACCTCTATTGTGTCATTGGACAACATTGGTGTGAAAGAGAGTCTATCCTATGAAGAGGTTTCGATTGAGATTTTAGATCGTCAAGTCCACAAGTTGAGGAATAAGGAAGTTGTACCCATGAAGGTTCTTTGGAGGAACCAACTATTTGAGGGTGATATATTAGAAGTTGAAGCCGATACGATGTCTCTTTATCCTCATATCTTTCCCTCCGTTTCAACTTGAGGTGCTTAGTTTCCTCATGTTCACTCTTTTGAATTCATGCGTTTTAGTCACTCTCATATTTTTGTATGCATACATGTTCATGAAATGAGTTTTAAAGTCATGTTTTTGTTCGGGGTTTGATTACTCCTTGGTTTATGCATTTTTATGTGTCGCTGCATTCATGTAGGTTTGTTGTGTCTCTTTTCCTACTCTATTCATGCTAACTTGAGTCTCATTCGAGAGCGAATGTTCCCAAGGAGGAGACATTGTAAGACCTCGAAAGTTGAAAAGTTAAGAAAAAGGCAAATCTCATAAATTTGCAGCTTTTTGGATTTTTATGAAGTCCTTCACGGACCGTATACAAAGTCTTATAGACCGTAGGCCCATCCGTCTGAAATCCACAGGAAAGGGGTTTTAGAGAAAGGGTTATATGGACCTTGTATGGACCGTCAAAGGAACCACGTTCCGTAAAGGGGTCTCATGGAAGTGAGCTTGGAAGTTGAAAGCTAAGGCAAGGTCCCACGACAGGGACCACGGACCGTGGACACTTTCACGGACTGTAAGGTGGTCTGTGAACTTGATATTACAAGAGCCCAAGACTTATCCCTTTTCCACTGATGATTATACAGTCTGTGGGAAGTTATACGAACCGTATAGGGGGGGTCGTTCACTTATTTTTAAAGGGGTATTTCAGACTTTTCTCCACTCTTTTATATCAAGGTTTGGATGTTTTTAGGCTATTTTCATATACCTATAATTACCTAAAACTCTTTGTTAACTACTCATTCTCTCGAACATTCTCCCAATCAAAAATCTTCTCTCTAAAGAATTCTCTCTAAAGCTTCTTCTTCAAGTCAAGTTAGGGTCCAAGCTTCAAATCAAGTTCAATATCTATTGCATTATGGCTTTGATTACCACGTAGTGTGAATTCACCAATGGATTCCATTCATCCATTGGGTCCCAAAAGAACTCAATTCTCTCAATTCAATTTTACCCAATTCAAGAGGTTTCATGTCAATTCTTCATGGGTCCTTTTCAATTGATTTCAATTAATATTTTTTTTATCATACATGAATTTAATATGATACATGATTATAAATTTATTTCACATGTACCCATGCATTATGTCAATGATTTTTATTATGAACTATGAATTTATGATCATAAACTTATGATGGATTTATGAAAAGCTATGAATTACGTTTCAAGTATGTTTTCAAGTATGAATGAATGAATTATGAAAACCTCACAATATTAAGGAATCATGATTTAGATGCTTAGAAAGATAAGTGTCTATATGAAAAAGTTATGAAATCATGATTTAAGGAGCTATTTTTATGATATATTTTATGAATGTGGATTGGTACATGTTTGCCTTTCCTAATGTTAATGATTTACTTATTTTGCTGAGATTAACTTCGTACCGAGAGGACTTTGTGGTGGAGACTTGGTAAGAGAGTCTCTAATAGCAACCCCTAGTCCCAAATTATGTGCCCCCGTAGGTTTACCTTTATTGGCCAAGCTAGTGGATCCACAAATAACAAATGATGTTGCATTACAGAGTCTACCTTGGCAAGTAGCCTCTCTCTTCTTGGTATGGGAGTTACATCTAATTTCATGTTATAGCTCACATGGTATTAAATGTCAGTTAAGGTTAATATCCCACAAAATGACTAGGATATTATTATAAGCTCTTAAATGATACTTTTATGATGCATTGACCTTATTACATGTTTTTTAAAATATTTGGTCATGCATCACATGTTCATGCTTATTATGTCTGTTTATTCATGATTATGCATATTTCTCACATACTTAGTACATTTCATGTACTAACGCATACTTTTGCCTATATTGTCTTATATTATAGGTCATGACGTTCCTGCTCCTTCACGTGGTTAGTTGGTGATCTACTCTTGCTTAGATATTTTGGTGAGTCCTCATATTTCGAGGACGAACCTGTTATGTTATTTCTTTATGTTCAGACTTATGTTCTTTTATGTTTGGTGAGCTAGGGCTTGTCCTATGCCCCGTCTAAAGTTAGCAGATGTATGTCTAAACTATATGAGTATGCTTAATTTCAATTGACTATTATTATTGAATTCTCTTATATCTAGATTCTATGTTTTGAGACTATCTTCCGCATTTAAAGTTTATATTCCATTTCCCATCTCTAAGTGTCATGCTATGTATGCTAAGAGGCTTGGTTGGGGTCTTTCGAGATTCTAATTATCGTGTCACGTCTAGGGCCTAGCTTGGATCGTGACAAATGTGGTATCAGAGCATAATATTTTAAAGAGTCCTAGGGTGTCTAACAGGCTGCGTCGAGATCACGTCTAGGGCCTAGCTTGAATCGTGACAAACTTGGTATAAAGCACAATATTTTAAAGAGTCCTAGGTTGTCTAACAGACTGCGTCGAGATCACGTCCAGGGCCTTGCTTGGATCATGACAATCTTATTCTGATTCTGTTGGCCGGTAATCCTGTGGTATTTGCTGGGAAGGACTTTACTCTATAGACTTTTATTGTTATTTAAGGCCCTCGTAGCAAGGCTATCATATAGAGCTCTGTTCCTTACCTCACACTTCTCAAGGCCTCCCTCATCCTTGTTCCTAGTGATAGTGTCCCAATTGACAAGGTGGATTTTTCTTTTTTCAACAGTGGTTCCCCAAATAAAATCTCCTTGGATCTTATTAATAGATTCAGTGACTTTAGTTGGGAGGGAAATGTATTGCATGACATGTGAGAGGATGCTACTGAGAGTGTCTTTGGCTAGAACAGTCCTTCCAGCTATATTCAGGAATTTGGTCTTCCCACCCGTAAGCCTATTATTCATATTGTCAGTTATGAATAGCAAGTACTGTTGGTGGGACTTTTGTGGAAGATAGGAAAATCAGGATATTTCCCAAATGAATCACTAGGGACAATGTCGAGCATGTTAGAACAAGTGTTGGTGATCTCAGTGGTATTGTTATGGGAAAAGACAACTTTAGATTTACTAAAGTTAATCTTCTGGCTTGATAGAACCATGAAGGTATTCAAGGTGTCAATAATTGTGAAACAGTCCACAGAGTCAAATTTGGAGAAGAGGGTAAGGTCATCATCAAAGAAAAGGTGGGAGATCTGTAACACCCCAATTTTTTTGCTAAGATTCAGACCATCCTTCATGTACGTATAGGATTGTACTCGATGATTTTAAAGTGCATGCATGAGTTAGCATCAATTCCTAAGTAATTGACGTGTGTTAGATGTGATTTAGGGTCATAAGGGATCCCTAAAACCAAGCCAAGTCCAAAGAATTCGTCTTGGCTAAGTTTTCGAATGAGTTCGTATAAGGGTCAACTTCCAACGACCATATCTTCTAGAATATAACGAACTGGGTGGCCCATAACCTATCAAATTAAAGGTCTTTGAGTCTTGTTTTCAACTCCACCAATATTGTATTTGTTTGAGTTCGGAGTCAAAAGTTATGACTATTTTACTTTAGACTATCACTGCAGGGTTTTTAGCCCGTTTTTTAGATTTTTGATGAAGGGCAATTTGGACATTTTCCCCAAACATTTATACACGGACTTGGAACATTTTTGGGTCAAATTCTGCACAGTTTCACCTCCAAAGAACCCTAACTTTCACCCTCTTCTCTCTCAATTCATCTTCAACAAGATTTTCCCTCAAAAAAATTCAAGGATTCAAGCTTCCCCTTTGAAGACCTAACATCAAGGTTTCTTCAAAATCTACACTAAGGTATGTAAGGCTACTAAAAACATGAATTGAATTCACCATGTGACCTACATCTTCTTTGAGATTGAATTTTCATAGGAATTAGGTTTTCTTGATAGATTTATGTCCTAATGAGTTCATACATCTATTAACTTGATTTTGTTATGTTGATATTGATAAGTTGAGAAATTGATAAATGCTTCATGTTTGATATGAGTTGATTGATATGAGTTGTTATACATATTTTGTTATGTCTAAGAGTTGATTGATATGAGTTGTTAAACATATTTTTGTTATATAGCAATAGAGAATTAGCTTGCATTAACTTGGAAATCCGTTGGTACGTTACAGTTTAATTCAATTAACAAATGATGGAGCATAGAAAGAATATTGAAATGTTGGTTAGGATGTTTTCATTAATTTAATACCTTCACAGATCCAAATTGCTAGAAACAAGATAGGGACAATATTTGATTAAATCTTTTAGTTATACAACATGAACCCAATTTCTGTGAGTTGATGCCTCAATGGAATTCCATTAGCATTATGAAATTAATTTATATTTAAGAAAAAGTTATATTCCTATTAGTATATTCATATAATACTTCCACTTTGATATGTATCTTTTAGAATATTTAATAATATAGAAAAAGCTAAACTTTATCATTTATTTCCTAATTTCACGTGAAGTGTTTGGTTTGGTTTGGTTTGGGACAACTTGGATCATTATTAAATAATAATGTTTGGCAAAAGAACTTTATGGAAAGACATTCTTTCTAGTCAAAAATAATGACAGAAAGTAAAGTAAGCAAGCACATGACATATGAATTGACAAGGGTCCAAATGAGACTGGTCGATATGATTAGATTGAATTGATTGGATAGAGTTTTATGAGCATTGAGTCTTGGGAGTAGTATCGAGCACCGAATTGGGTAAGAGTAAGTAATAACTCGAATCCAATAACTACGTCGCCAAACGTAGGAAGGGATTGGACCGTTAAAGTCGAATATTTCCCAAATTACTGTCCTGATATAATAGGACTTGATTGGTTGTGGATCCATGATTTATTGATTCGTTCTTACCCTGGCAAGGTATGAACGGACGTGGCAACAACGTCGGCTTGTTGTACTATCACTGGCTCATAAGTGATGGTTGTCGGATAAGAGAAACTCCCATATAGGTCTTGATAGTACTCTGAGTCGAATTGGGATGGATTGGGTTGAATTGTATGGGATTGGTCTTGTCTAAATCATATATTCTTGTTTAGACTCAAGACATCTTGATTGAGTTGTTTCTTCTTCTAAGTTGAGGTTCCAAGTTGATTTGATTTTACCTTGATGTCTGTTTCATTGGGCCATTTTACATACTCGTACATTCCACGTACTGACGCCAATTGGCCTGCATCGTTTCATGATGCAGAGACAGGTACTAGAGATCATCAACAGGCGCACCGTTGAAGATCTATTCACTTTCAGCTAGTTGGTGAGTCCTCCTTATTTTCGGACGATACCACAGTTATCTTTTCAGCTTTGAGTTAGTTTTTCTTTATTTTGATTTGTGGTAGCCATGAATTTGTCATTGGCACCTCTTATATTGTTGATAGAGGCTTCATAGACTAGAGTGTGGATGATGTTGAATTATTTCGTTGTGACTAGTTTTATTTTTGCTAGTTGTTGAATGGAGATGTGGTTGGCCTTTGGCCTTATTATGAATAGTATTCTTATGATTTGAGTCTTCCGCTGATAGAATGTGACTGAATGAAAGTGTGATTGGACCAAGTGGTTCGCTTGAAGTCCAGAAATGGTTTTCGAGTACCGGCCACATCTAGAGTACCCTCCCGGGGCGTGACAAGATCTTGGGCCCACTAGTGGTTAAACCAATGGGGGTCCATATTTTATCCTGATTCCACTACCTTTCCTCTGTCCCTAAATATCCATTGTCCTTTCTCTTTTTATTTTTACATATATTATCACTTTTCCTTTACTTAGGTATAAAATTTAATGGGATCTTGCATTTTGTTCATCAACTAATCCCAAAAGGATACCTCAACATATTTACATCTTTAACATGAAGTTTGTTGCAAGATTTACAAGTTGCACGACGATTTCAAGATGTGGAGTAATGGCATGAATCACTTCAAAAATATCATTTGATTAAGGTGCTAGTATTTTGGAGCAGCTCTTTAGTGAAGAAGATAACTGTGAGACTATAATAAGGTGGTGGCATGAGTGGTTAATATAAGGGGCAGGCATTAGGTTCTTCATTTCTTTCAAATTTCACCTTTTTGATTTTTGTTTTTTCACCCGTGCACATGAAATTACCAAATTGAATTAATTTGGTTTGATTTTCTAATTCAATTTCGAATCCATCATTTTTTTTCTCAGAAAAAAAGAAAAAGAAATGGCGATTCACTGCATGGAAAACAAGAAGACACAGAGATATTGCGCACACACTTAATGGAGATTTGAGAGACTCACATCAAATATGAGGGAGTAAACAACTAAAACTCGCATGTTGAGAAATGAGAAAGAAAATATTCTCAAATTTCACAATAAGTTAAATAAGTTTAGCAGTGACAGAATAAAACCTCATTATAAGATAAAATCAGGTATAGAAATAACCATCGGAGAGCTATTGTCATTGCCCCTCAAGCAGCTTGGTTAATACCAAATTGCTCAATTACTCCACTATCCTCATAAGAGGCCAGAGAACCATGACAATAACTTTTGTAGTCATACCCAAAATTGGTAAAATATTGTCCAAAACAAAATTGGAAAAAACATATGCAAATAAACAAAACTAGTTCATTCGTGCTCATTAAATGCACAAACTCACTTCTTTTGAGCAGCTTTGGTGACCTTGGCACCAATTGGATCTTTCTTATCAACATTCTTGACAACATCGACAACAACAGTTTGCCTCATGTCTCTCACAGCAAAACAACCTAACTAATGTTTTCTTAAGGGTTGTGCAAAACCTTATCATGACAAATAAAACGGAACGGAAGGAGTATTAAGTGAAAAAGAAAATAGGTAACTGATGTCACGTCCTTAGTCTTTTACTAAGCACACGTGCAGCACTTGACAACTTGCTCACGTTCTTGCGCTACTTGCTCACGATCTTGCTATGCCAAGTCAGCCTAAGACTCTAGGAATTGCTAAGAGAATGGAAAAGAGAACAAAAGAGGATTACTAGGAAAGATTATATTGTAGAGAACTTTGATTTTTGCTTGATGGTTCTTACAAATGGATGTCCATATATTTATACTACTAACTTAGGGAATAATATGCAAATAATAATTATTGAGTAATTCCCTACATATTTACCATTAAGTCGCTTCTCTAGAATACTCTCCAATCCTAGAAGATTCCAAGGACTTTCTATGTTAATCTATATTATTCTAGGATCTACCATGGGAAATCCCCACATTTCTCTAGAATATTCCACTAAGTCTAGTCTTCTTTCCTATGTAAGTTTCCACATAGACAACTTCATGCCATGTGGTGCCTACACGGTTTGATGATGTGGAGGGTCATCACACTCTCCCCCACCTGATATTGTGATGACTGCGGCGCATTGTTATTGTATAAATTCTCGAATCTTGTCTTTGAATTGCCACAAGTCTTCCTACTGCTCCCATGTGGCTTCTTTTGGTGATTGTCCCTTCCAATGGATGAGGAACATGGTGGTCGCCTTTTGCCCTTGTCTCCGTCTAGACTGATAGTCAATGATATTCTCAATCTCTCGATCATGCGATGCAGTGATAGTAATGGGTGTACGACTCGATTGTCCTCTGCTTGGATCATCCTTGTCTTCATGGTATGGATTAAGCATGCTGGCATGGAAGACAAGATGAATCTTAAGATGTGAAGGCATGTCAAGCTTGTATGAGATCTTGCCCACCTTAGAAAGGATCTTAAATGGGCCCTCATATTTACGAAATAAATTATGGTGCATGCCTCTTAGCGTCTTAAACTATCTTGGGTTAAACTTTACCATGACCATATCGCCAAATCGATAGTCCATGGGTCGCCTTTTGCTATCCACAAATTTCTTCATCCATTTAGCTGCCTTGTTCAAATAGAACTTAGCAGTGTCAAGCTGCTTCTCCCATCCTTTGGCCATATGATAAGCTCCAAAGCTCTTTCCTTCAAATGCGGCTGGTAGTGAATGTGGACTTTGAAGTTGTTGACCTATCGCTAGCTCAAATGGTATACGCCCTGTGGATTCACTCCGCAGCAAGTTATAAAAAAATTGGGCGATGTCTAAGAGCTTTACCCAATCCTTCTAATGTGCGCTTACATAATGCCTCAAGTATCACTCTAATAAGGCATTGACCTACTCTGTCTGTCCGTCTGTCTACGGGTGAAAACTAGTAGAAAAGTATAGTTCCGTGCTAAGTATGTCAAACAACTCTCTCCAAAATTTCTAGTGAAACGAGGATCTCGATCACTGATGATATGCCTCGATAAGCCTCAATACTTCACCACATTCTTGAAGAATAGCTTGCGGCTTCCCTGGCTGTGTAACTTGATGAGGCGGGCATAAAAGTGGCATATTTAGAAAATCTATTCACGACCACCATGATAGTGCCATAATAGTCGGACTTTGGTAGGCAAGTGATAAAGTCCATAGTCACGCTCTCCCATGGACGCTCTGCAACTGGTAGTAACAGTTCTCCAGGCTATCTCTATTCAACCTTGTCTTGTTGGCATACAAGACAAGTCTGAACATAGCACTCTATATCCTCTCATATGCGCGGCCAGTAGTAGACCGACTCAACCAAGGCTCTAGTGTGACGTTGGCCTGGATGGCCATCCCACAAGGTGTCATAACTCTCCTTCATGATACGTCACCTAATATCTCCAAACTTAGGCACGTAGACTCTTCGTCTAGTGGTGAGCAGCAGATTATTCTCCACCCAAAAGCATCTTGTCTTCCCTTGGGTAGCCAACACCATGTGTTGCTTGGCTACTGGATCATATTGCATACCCTTCTTTATAGCGTCTCGAATATCCTAGCTTGTTGTAGTAATGGCAGCAAGTTCGGCTTTTCGGCTCAAGGCATCAGCCACAATGTTACCCCTGCTCGTCTTATACTCTAGTACATAATCAAACTCGGCTAAGAAGTTTTGCCACCTAGCCTGATGCGGTATAAGTTCTTTTGCGTCTGAAAGTAACTAGTGACCACATTATCAGTCTTGACCACGAATTTTGATCAGAGCAAGTAATGTCTCCATGTGCGAAGGCAATGCATAATAGCAGTCATCTCTTTTTCTTGCACTGTGTAACGTCGTTCTGTCTCATTCAATTTGCAGATCTCGAATGCTATGGGATGCTTATCCTGCATTAAGACACCTCCAATGGCAAAATAAAATGCATCTGTATGTACCTCGAATGTCTTGGTAAAGTGGGGTAATGCCAAGACTGGCTCCTCTGTCACAATTGTCTTAAGGCCTTCAAATGCCTTTTGACAATGTTCCGTCCAAACCCATGGCTTGTTCTTCTTTAGCAACTCGGTCAGTGGTGCTGCCTTGGCTGAATATCCAATGATGAATCGGCAATAGTAGTTATCTCAATTCAATTACCTTTGTAGTGCTTCCCACTTTTGGATAGCTCGTACTTTAGCCTCGTCCATGCGTAGCGCACCATTGCTGATGACATGGCCCAAAAAATATACCTTTGCTTGTGCAAACTCGCACTTCTCCCTCTTAATGTATAACTCATTCTCCCGCAAGACTTGGAAAACCTTTCTTCAATGCTCTATGTATTTCTCCAAGGTGTTACTATAGATGACTATATCATCTAAGTATACTACCACGAACTGAGCAAGATATGGATGAAAGATCTTGTTCATGAGGGTGCAAAATGTAGCAGGTGCATTGGTTAAGCCGAAGGACATTACCATCCACTCAAAGGCTCCATATCTCGTCACATATACTGTCTTTGGCTCGTCTCCTTCCGCAATGCGAACTTGGTAGTAGCCTTTCCAAAGGTCCACTTTGGTAAAGTACTTGGCTTGCCCAAGTCTATCAAATAGGTCAGCTATGAGTGGGATCGGATACTTTTTCTTCACTATGACTTTATTTAGTGTCCAATAGTCTATGCATAAGCGCAATGATCCATCCTTCTTCTTTTGGAATAACAGCGGCACGCCAAAAGGTGCTTTCGATGGACGGATATGACTGGCATCTAATAGCTCTTTCAATTGTTTCCTGAGCTCCTCTAACTCATGTAGTGCCATACGATAAGGAGAAAATGCAGGTGGTTTAGCTCACAGCTCCAACTCAATCTTATGATCTACCTCACACCTAGGAGGCAGGTGCTTAGGTAGCTCGTTAGGCATCACATCTTTATTCTCTTCTAGTAGCTTCTCTATGCAATGTGACAGTGTCTCCTGGTAGCCCATGTCTTCCTCCAAGCTTGCAATGGTTGCCATGAATATCGGCTCCCCTTTCTTGAGCCCTTTGACTAACTAACTGCATAGCCGAAAGTTGTGCTTGGCTCGGTCCATGCGGCATGCATAGTCACGGTAGGCACCATGCAAGCTCCTTCTCGTTTCATTACCAAGAGACGTTGGAGGTAGGGGTCGATCATAGTATGACAATGTCTAAAGAACTCTTGCCCTAGAACAATATCAAAGATACCCATTGTTGTAGCGGTAAAGTTTTTTGTACATTTCCAACTGCCCCACTTGACACCAACACCATTAGCAACACCATGAGCATTTTAAGCCTCTGCATTCACGGTCTTAACACAAGAGTTAGTTGGAGCGAGCTTCAACTCGAGTCTCTTTGCTACAGCCTCGGTCATAAAATTGTGGGTTGCTCTAGTGTCCACCAGTGCATGAGCCGGCTTGTTGTTGATGGTGAGGTCCACGTACTGATTTGCATTATCATCGGGTTGGATATGTTGTTTCTTGACAGCTCCACATAGTCCTATCGTACCTAACTGTGCAGTGCAGTACCCTCTTCTTGCTTTTTCCCCTTCTGCTCATGCACTATGGCACTGAGGCTCTTTAAGTCGGTACAGTTTCTGAAATCGTGTGGTCCTCTGCATATGTAGCATCCCTTCTTCTTGGCATGTGCTTTCTTCTCGGTATAGCTCTGGTGGCTGCTCAACTTCTTGAAATCATATTTATTGACCTCTTGAGTCTTTGGGCGTTGCTGGTAGGTCTCTTTGCTTTTTCCACGGTCTCCCACACCTTTAATGTTGCTACCTTTCAACTCCTTGCCTTTACCCTTATCAGACCTTTCATGTCGAAAATCCATCAAAGACTCGGCCTCTACTATGACTTGGTCTATATCTGTGACTTGTCGGCGTTCCAACTCCTGCTTTGCCCAGTTTTGCAACCAGTCCATAAAGTGGAACAATAAGTCATCGCTAATGAGGTTGGGAATTTGGAGGATAAGGGTGGTGAACTCCTTGATATAATCGCGTATGCTCCCTGTCTGCTTCAGCTCTCGAAGTCTACGTCTTAACTCGTACAAGATATTATTTGGGAAGAACTGCCTCTTGAACTCGGTGTTGAACTGATCCCATGTGCCAATAGTGCATAAACCTCTCTCAACATCGGTCGACTTTCGTCTCCACCATAGTAGGGCAGTCTCTGACAAGTACAACACTGCGGTGTTGATCTTGGCATCGTCTTCCCTCACATTTTCATGTCGGAAATAGTTCTCTAAGTGCCAAAGAAAGTTCTCTACTTCTTGTGCATCACGAACCCCTTTGAACACTGGTGGTTTGGGAGCCTCGATCTTAGCCTCCCTTGTCACGACAACATTTTTGGCGATCTCAATTATGCTAGCGTTGACCTGCTCTTTGAGTGTCTCTATCTTTGCTTCATGGCATCGATAGTGCTCAACACCTCCATGAGTCTGCACTCTAAGGTACCGATGGTCTGTCTCATCTCTATCTCAGTCTGTGTACGCCCATCCAAGTCATTTCGGATGCTCTCAATCTCTTCAAGAGTATATCCCTCAAGAATGCTTAGAGTGCCCTCTACTTTCCCCAACCGTTGGCCAAATATCTCCACGACATCCATCCCCACATTAACCTTCGTGACCCACTCCCTACCAAGCGAGACGTCCTCGGGTAGGACCTCCGCATCATCCTCGCTCGCCTTAGTGGTAGAAGGTTCTTGGGATGTAAGCCCCCTTCATTTGGCTCAACCTCGGGCGACATCTCCTGGTTCTTGTTGGCGGCATTCCTCTTTTTCTTGTAGCCATTCTTGCCGGCGGCATCCTGGATGACATTAGCTTGGGTGTTAGTAGCGTTGATTTCTCCGTCGTTTGACATTCCCTTAATTGTAACCTGGCTTTGATATTACGTTGTCACGTCCTTAGTCTTTTACTAAGCACATGTGCGGCACTTGATAACTTGCTCACGTTCTTGTACTACTTGCTCACGATCTTGCTATGCCAAGTCAGCCTAAGACACTAGGAATCGCTAAGAAAATGGAAGAGAGAACACAAGAAGATTACTAGGAAAGATTGCATAGTAGAGAACTTTGATTTTTCCTTGATGGTTCTTACAAATGAATGTCCCTATATTTATACTACTAACTAGGAACTAATACGCTAATTATAATTATTGAGCAATTCCCTACGTATTTACAATTAAGTCTCTTCTATAGAATACTCTACAATCCTAAAAGATTTCAAGAACTTTCTATGTTAATCTATGGGAAATCCCCATATTTCTCTAAAATATTCCACTAAGTGTAATCTTCTTTCCTATGTAAGCTTTCACATAGACAACTTCATGTCACATGGCGCCTATGTGGTTTGATGATGTGGCAGATCATCATAGAGCTATACTTTGTTTAAAACAAGGAAACACATTAATGATACTCCTATATATTTTTTGAGTCTCTTTTACGGATCTGGACAGTTCTGCGATCAACAAGTAAATGTTCATAGCAAGTTTGATATGGTATTCTGAATAACAACCTGTTAATAGCTGGTTAACTTGAACTGAGAATGTAAAAATAACTTTAACACTATCATATATATATATATATATATATCATAGTAACCTACTAATATTGGTGAAAATTCAGTCTACTCTACCTCAATTCACCATTTGGAATTACCATGTAAAAAATCACTCACATTAGAGCATATGGCTCATTGGAAAATTTGCACAACAAATAACAACCACTAATCCTCAAGGCTAAAATTTAATCCCACAGTTATAGAACTGAGCTATTAGAACCAACTCACCATCCTTCAGCAGAGGCTTATTATAAAACATGTAAACTTAAATGCAAAAGAAGGCAATGAGTAGAAAACTAAGTCTCAATTTTAGGTTAACATAAACAGCAAAAATCCTGAGCCACCGTGGAAAACAAACCAAGGCACCTCAACAAAAGCAAATGAAAACGGACTCAAAATCATGCTCGCCACCGTCTGTCAAGTACCCAGTTCTGAGAATAGTTAATTGACATACAAGGCAGAGAACTAGGACCTAATAAGCAAATCAAAGACCAAACTAAAGCAGAACTAAATAAAACATAGTCTAGATAGCACACTCGATGATAATAGATAGCATTGGAAACACCAGCAACATTACATTGCACTGTTCACTTCTTCTTCTGGGCAGCCTTGGTTACCTTGGCACCAGTTGGGTCCTTCTTGTCAACATTCTTGACAACACCGACAGCAACAGTTTGCCTCATGTCTCTCACAGCAAAACGACCCAATGGTGGGTACTCAGCAAAGGTCTCAACAACCATGGGCTTGGTCGGAATCATCTTAACCATACCAGCATCACCAT
Organism: Solanum dulcamara; assembly: GCF_947179165.1. Classification (NCBI taxonomy): domain Eukaryota; kingdom Viridiplantae; phylum Streptophyta; class Magnoliopsida; order Solanales; family Solanaceae; genus Solanum; species Solanum dulcamara. Next base: position 4,905,705 of record NC_077244.1, on the reverse strand, counting down.
TCTTCAAGAACTTAGGCTCCTTCTCGAGTTCCTTACCCGAACGCCTGTCAATCTTGGTCAAGATCTCAGCAAACTTGACAGCAATGTGGGAAGTGTGGCAATCGAGCACTGGTGCATATCCATTTCCAATCTGCCCAGGATGGTTCATAATGATGACCTGGGCGGTGAAGCTGGCTGCCCCCTTGGCTGGGTCATCCTTGGAGTTTGAGGCAACATAACCACGCTTAAGATCCTTAACAGCAACATTCTTAACGTTGAACCCAACATTGTCACCAGGGAGTGCCTCCTGGAGAGCTTCATGGTGCATCTCTACAGACTTAACTTCAGTTGTCAAACCAGTAGGGCCAAAGGTCACAACCATACCAGGCTTGATTACACCAGTCTCTACACGACCAACAGGAACTGTTCCAATACCACCAATCTTGTAAACATCCTGAAGTGGAAGACGGAGGGGTTTGTCTGATGGCCTCTTGGGCTCATTGATCTGGTCAAGAGCGTCAAGGAGAGTTGGTCCCTTGTACCAGTCGAGGTTGGTAGACCTCTCAATCATGTTATCTCCTTCAAAACCAGAGATGGGGACAAAAGGGATCTTGTCAGGGTTGTAACCGACCTTCTTGAGGTAGGAAGAAACTTCCTTCACAATTTCATCGTACCTAGCCTTGGAGTATTTGGGGGTAGTAGCATCCATCTGTGAAAAGACAACAGAATTACCATGACACATATCCTGCTTAAAACAACAATTAATTCTGCCTATCAATAAAAGCAAACCTTGTTACAGCAGCAAATCATTTGCTTGACACCAAGGGTGAAAGCAAGCAATGCATGTTCACGGGTCTGACCATCTTTAGAGATACCAGCTTCGAAACCACCAGTGGTGGAGTCAATAATCAGGACAGCACAGTCAGCCTGTGATGTACCAGTGATCATGTTCTTGATGAAATCTCTGTGTCCAGGGGCATCAATCACAGTGCAGTAGTACTTAGTGGTCTCAAACTTCCACAAAGCAATATCAATGGTGATACCACGCTCACGCTCGGCCTTAAGCTTGTCAAGCACCCAGGCATATTTGAATGACCTCTTGTTCATCTCAGCAGCTTCCTTCTCGAACCTCTCGATAACACGCTTGTCAATACCACCAAGCTTATAGATCAAATGTCCAGTGGTAGTCGACTTCCCAGAGTCGACATGGCCAATGACCACAATACTGATGTGAATCTTCTCCTTACCCATGATGCCTTAGAAACTGAAGAACATCCAAATAGCAGAAAACCAAGAATTATTTTTTTGACAATCATGGAAACCAAAAATAATTTCTACAAAGTAACAAATATTAAGCAGTAATGGTTCTCTTTGATACTGAGTAATGAGAAACTTAGATCTAACATAGAAGATAAAACATACTAGACCAGTAATATGTAAATTTTGCCATCAAGAAATTGACTAAGGTACATGTGGATAGGGTACAAGAAAATCATTCAAATTTTTGCATTTTAAAATAGTATTTTGAAAAATTCTGAGCATGTATTGTTGATAGAAGTGATATAGAGCAACAGTTGGGTAGTTTCCATGACGAAAACATTATTGACAGTCTATAACAACTAATTAGTTTCTTGACAAACTCACGACACATTTCTCCATCACAACAAAAATCTATAGAAAATTCACCAAAAAAAAATATTCAAAACATACAAATAGTAGTATATTTATTATTCAATTGATTTCCAAGTGCTGATATAAAAAGGATCCATAACAAGGAAATAAACATCAACAGATCTGGTGAAAACCAAATTAACCAAGGAAAAATGCTTAAATCGATTTTACATTCACACAACATCCAATTCAAATCTAATTTATAAAAAAAAAAACAATACTTATAATTCAGATATAAAATCACAGCGAAAATACGCAAAGAAGAAATGTATAGATCGAACCTTTTGAAGAGGAAGAACTGGCCGCGCAAAACAAATAAGCGAAGCCGTAGGGTTTGAGAAATGTAGAGTGTGATACTCTTTATAGCCCAGGAAGCAATGCTCCAGTAGGGCTCTTTCGGCATCCACTGCATACATTTACTTAAATGTCCTTGTGTTTTCTCCAATTACAAGGACGTTTAGGTTTGTACAAGGGCAATAATTGTAAATCCCCAAATTAGTTTAGAAAATGGAGATTTTGTCATAAATCCATTCAATTTTGGATCTATTTATTTATTGTATTACTTAAATATTGTACTAATGTATTTGTCAAAATTTGGAAACCGATGGTTTGTATATTCAATAAGACTCTCTACATTCTACTCTTAATATTATTTTGTTTTTATTTCTTGTTTAATATTCTTATATTTTTCTATTATTTTACAACATATTATCAGCACAAATTTCTAACCAACTGAAATATGCTTAAATTGGAATTATCTTTTTTCTTAAAAGTTAATCAATTTTCTTTTCGATTCAGTTTAACTTCATCATGTCGAATTTGTCAAAACTTGAATTTGTGGCACTTGACATTTTTGGAAAAAATTATTTTTCATGGATATTTAATGATGAAATTCACCCTTGCGGCTAAGAGTCTTGGTGATACAATAAGCCAAGGAAATGAAGCATCAAGTCAAGATAGAACGAAGGTTATGATTTTTCTTCGTGATCATCTGGATGAAAGCCTGAAAGTTGAATATTTAACAGTGAAAGATCCAGTTGAATTGTGGATAGGTTTGAAAGGAAGTATGATCACCTTAAGGCAACAATATTGTCACGGGATCGGTATGAGTGGATGCATTTACAGTTTCAAGATTTTAAAATCGTAATTGAGTATAATTTGATGTATTTAGAATACTTCTCAATTGAAATTATGTGCGGAAACTATAAATGATGAGGACATGTTGGAAAAGATACTAACGTTGTTCAAAATCGAACCAAAATCGATAATTCAAAATGATTTTATTTTATTGATTTATCAATAACGGATTATTGATTTAACGAATTTGGTAATGGTTTTGATTTGTTTTATTATCGGGGTATCGATTCTTTTCGGTTTGAGGTTTTTTCATAAAGGGTTAACCGATAATCCGGTAGTAAATTAAATAATTATATTTATATCATTTGGTATGTAAAGTCTTTGACTTAGAGTTTAGTTTCACACTTTTATTTTTGGTTGTCTTAAATTCTCGGTATTCTACCATGTGACGGTGTTTGCTTTTGAGCTAGATGAAATCTGTCAACTCATGTTTATTGTTCATTTGGTTTGTCACCTTGTTCTCTACGTGATTTTTAGTGGGGTTTTTTGAGTCAAATCTTAATGGTTAAACCGATAACGATCAATTACCAATAAGTCAATATTTTAATAATTCTATAACAGTTTAATATGTCTACAAATCGATAACCGTTAAGTTATACCGATAAACTGAACCAACCGATACACCCCTATTTGACAGTTTTTCGGCATTCAACTCCGATGGTAACATTTCTCCTCCCTTACATTTTCTTAATAACGATTTCTTTTCTATTCTTCCTACCATGATAGGAAATCAAACCAAAGCATGACAAATTAATGCAAGATAATGCTTCATGAAATAGAAGCACCTTGTGTTAAGGAACATTTTCATGATGATACAAATGAGGAAGCCTAATATGAAATGTTCTAGCAATTGGCCAGATATGATTAAATAATTGGAAGGTTACAGTCCCAAGATGAAGGTAACAAGAGTATTGTGGGATTTCCCACCAGTAGGCTGGCTAAAATACAATACACATGGGGCTTCGAGGGGAAATCCAGGTATAAGCTCCTATGCCTTTTGTTTGAGAAATGAAAGAGGAGATTTACTATATACAGAGGGAACTACTATTGAAAACACCACTAACACTGTAGCAGAGGTGAAGGCGATTCTAGAAATATGTAAACATAGCAGGCAAAAACAACACAATAATATAATCATTCAAACAGACTCTATGCTATTGTACAAGATTCTAGAAGGAAAATTGCCATGTCACTGGATAATCACAGAGATGGTGGCAGAAATCAAAACAGCCTTACAGGACAAACAACATATATTCCAGCACATTCTCAAGAAAGGAAATCAACTAGCAGACTACTTGACAAATATTGCAATTGATAAAGGAGGGTGCAACTGCAAGATTTCAGCAGTTTAGAAGTAGCAAGAAGAAAGATCATTAACAGTGATTAACTAAAATGTCCCTATTTGAGAGTAACTCCAGCGAAGGGATAGAGGGACAGGGAGGTTCAAAGTGTTAAGTGTTTTGTTTTTGATTGTTTGTTTATTTCTTTCCTAATCGATTGGGCCATGTAGGGAATGAGTTTTGCCCGAAATGGTGTAAGGTGGTGTTTATACTCATTACTTCATCAATAAAATATCAAAATTTAACCAAAAAACAAAAATCACCTTGTGTTAAGGAGTTGAAGTTAAAGATGTGCATAGAGGAATTAGGATTTTTTGTTGAAGAATATTGCTAAGCTAGGTTATTAACATGTCAGAATACATTGTACTTTTGAAAATTGTACGTTGTATAAGTACCTCATATATTTATCCAAAATCTTTTCTTATCTGACCAAAACTCATAAAAGAGTTTGGATAAATATGTAATGTGGCCTTTGTTTGTCAAAGATTTGGAAGCCACAAATGTTGAAATTTGGCAATCATATTTGTCAAAGATTTGGTATACTTGATAAGGTTCACATTTGACAATCATATTTGTCAAAGATTTGGCATACTTGATAAGGTTCACATTTTGCAACCATAAATGTCAAAGATTTGATAGCCACAATATTTGATATATTCACACTAAGATGTTGAATTTTTGTATCTTCAAATGATATTATCCATGACATCAAGCAACCCATTTTTTCCCTATAAATAGGGAAGTTGACTATTAGTTGAAACACACTTTGAAGCATGTGAAAACATTTCATTGCTTTCTTTCTTTGTATTTTCATTAAGAGTTATTTTGTAAGAGAGTTAGTGTTGAGAAACACTCGTGTGAACTCTTTCTTTGGAGTGATCTTGTGAGGTTATTCTCTTAGGGTATTTGAGATTAATTAGAGTATTTACTCTAATTTTGTACTCTCTTTTGTACTTGTTGATATAGTAAAATCCTCCTCTCCGCCTGTGGATTAGGCCACACCGATCGAACCACGTAAAATTTGTGTCTTCTTTATTTGCTTTTACTTTCGTTATTACCAACTTACTATTGTCTTTGCTATTGTCATTATAACATTATTTGATTAAATTCCGCATTACCCGAGTTCTCGATCCTAACAAAATATATGAGATACTCATACAGCGTACAATTTCCAAAAGTATAGTGTATCTGACATGTTAATATCTTAGCTTAGCATAGATAACTTATAACAGATAGAAACGATAGGACTTAGAAACTGCAACATGAATAGCTGTTTCATGTGGATTTGAGAATGTACTTGCTCATTATTTTGTAGAAATTTGTCATTGAGGCTGTATGGACAAGAAGATCTCAGAGTGAAACTGCAAATAAGCCCAACAGGAAATCATGGAAACAAAGGACAGATATATATTTGAGACTTTTTTATTAAATCTTTTCTTTTCAAAACGATTTATCCATGACAAAGTCATGCATCGAGGAACCAGCAAGGTGATCTCTGTTGCTACCACAAACTCTCGAGACTTGAGGAACACATTGCCATCCCTTATTGATAACGATGCTGCTAGGGTTATAGGCAAATTGATTGCAGAGCGATCAAAAGAAGTTGATATCTAAGCCATTGCATATGAGCCCCGGAAGAATGGGCGGATAGAAGGCAGACTTGGGATTATTCTTGATACTATTCAACAAAATGGCATCATATTTGTTTAAAATTTCACGTTGTCTACTTCTTACTTGCAATTAGCTATATTACTTATTTTTAGGATCAGTTATTCCCAACTATTAGAACATATACGTCTTCTTCTTTATTCTTCTGAGCTCATCTTTGTAACATATGATAATGTTACTTGCCAAAAGATTGTTCTGTTGCTGTGGTCCCGTCTTCCTCGGAGAAAATCCAAGGCTCTTACAAGAGCAAGATAGGACATTGTTAAATTTTGTGCAAATGAGAATGCCAATGAGTTTTAAATATTTGTTCGTTATAGAAAGCAAAGCGAGAGAGAGAGTAACTCTTATAATTTTATTTATCAGAATTCAGAATCAGACAACGGTAACAATAGAGAGACAATAAGTCAAATAATACAACATTGTGTTTCCTTCAAAAGAACAAAAATGGAGAGGGATAAAATAGAGAAAATTTTGCATAAACTTCTATAAAAGTGAAACATATAAAGATAAATCTTTTTGCTGAAGACACATAACAAACACCAATATGCAAACAATACTGATATACCTGGAGAGAATGGAATGACAAAAGAAAAGGTTAGTTAACAGTAAAATCATTTCGGAGCAGCCGAAACAGATCACACATTAACGCACGCCCAAGTTTAGAGTTCTCAATTACCATAACTCTTAATCGTGACGTCTCTCTACTAATGAATTCTCAGGCAGCAACCTGTAACGGACAAGAAAAATTTGCTAGAAATTTCAAGAAAAAGGAAATAAAAGATATGCAGAACCAAAAATTGATTATTTTGACAATCAAATAAAGACGGGGCATAATGGAAAGACAGAATATATGCCTATAAAAATCAATTGGGAATATATTTTAGCCATGTAAGAACGTTTACTTTAGGTCCAATGCTTTCCAGGAGTCTCTTAGCTCTGGTAGAAACTTTTATGACAGACTAAGTTAGAGAACTTTTAGTACTCTTCAGTTTTATTTTGTATAAAATGCAGATGAATTTTAATTGGATAAAAATATGGGTAATCGGATTCATATAGTCAACCCCAACTTATCAGAGACTGAGGCCTAATTGTTGTTTATACATATATATATAAGGGTGACAATTTCAGACCGTTTAAGTAAAATGACAATTTAGCCTATATTTATTTAAATGGATCACTCATATTTTTTAAATGAGTGAATTTCAAATGCTTATACAAATATGGGCAAAGTGGGTAAAATTTGGGTATCCATATAGACCCTTAGATCACCACTTATAATAAAAATTTCCAATTGCACTATTTGGAAGGTGGGTGGGGGTGGGGGCAAAATATTTTTCTTTTTGAAATTTTTTTGAATTTTTTTCTTTTTGAAATATTTTTGATTTTTTTAAAAAAAAATTGGGGGTGGGGGTAGGGGGTCTGGTAGGGAGGTTGCGTGGAGAGAAGATTGAAAAATTTATTTTTTTTGTTGAAATTATTTTAATTTAAAAACAAATTGTGGTGGGGTGGTACGGGGTCCGAGTGGGGGGTGGGTGGGAATTTTTTTTTAATTTTTTTTTAAAAATGGGGTGATAGATATAGGGCAGTGGGCAAAAAATTGGTTGGTTGGTGGGTGGGTGGGTGAGGTGTGGGGGTGGGGGTTACGGAGTAAAAGAAAAATTAAATTTTGTTAATGTATGAAAAATTAATTGTTTTAAAAAATAATAATTTAGGGGTGGATTGAGGTTTGTACGGGTTAGAGCAATATCAATCTTGCTTTAATTTAATGGTTTTTTGGCTTTAGGAGATTAAAGTGGGTTAGATGGTTTTTACCAAATCATATTTGATCAAATCCATATTTACTCATATTTTATATGAGTGAATTGTAATCCAATCCATTTTGGCTCAATCCATACTCAATCCATCCAAATCCAACCATTTGCCAACCCTAGGTATATATTGAAGATCTGTTCATATTATGAGCTCAATCAACAGCCAACCACAGTGAATCATCTATATACTCCATTATTAAACAATTCTCTTGGATAAGGCAAAATTTAGGAGCAAATCTAACCATACCAATCATGATAAATCAAATAATGTTCCATGAACTCAAAATATATGGCAGAAATTGTTTCAACTCTTTTTCGAAACTGAGAAATTGTTTGAACTTTGTAAGACAAGAATCATAAAAAAAAAATGCATAATGCATAAATATGTCTGTTAACTTGGCTTCATTTCACATTTATACCCTCCAACTTTGAGTGTGCACAAGTAGGTACTTAATCTTGTATAAAATTGAACAAGTAGACACACGTGTCCTACATGGCAAAATACACGTAGGATGCCACGTGGGACATAAAACTGTCATGTAAGATGCCATGTAGGACGAATGTGTTTATTTCTTCAAATTTTGGATAGTTAAAGTGCCTACTTGTGTACTAATAAAGTTAGAGGTCATAGTTGCCAGCTGAAGCCAAGTTAATGATCATAATTATGTATTATGCCTAAAAAAAATGACAACTATCCCGCATCACTTCAAACAAGTTCACAGGATTCTCAACACCAAGTGTTAATTTACTAATCTCATAATGTAGAAGAGATCTAGCTCTGCACAAGCCCTAGCATTTGCAACACAGGACATTTACCTCCTAGTTACACTACAAACGCCAGATATCATTTTTCATGCAAGTTACTAGGTCTTCATATCCTTATAACATTCACTAAACCATCATTAATAGTTTGCCTTCTCATTAGCTGGGGCAAAAACAACTTTAACTGCTTCAAATACTTCTCTAACAGGCTTTGCAACATCAATCTGAAGGCAAAAGAGATGTCAATTTATGTTTCATATGCAGAGTCTCTCTCTCTCTCTCTCTTCTCTGTGGTGGAGGGGAGGAAGATGGTAAAGAGGCTGAAAGATAAAACAGTACCTTTCGAACCTTCCCCTTGGACCGGTAATATTCAATAACAGGTAGACCAGATTCCATGTAAACATTGAATCGCTTCCTTATTGTTTCAATATTATCATCTTCTCTTCCCTAAAGAACAAAAAATTCAAAGTTTATGAGAAGAAAGCCAAAAATGATACTAGGAAAGAAGATTAACAAAGAAGAAACAAGAATACCATAAAGATTTAAAGAACTGTAAACATGAAGAGAACTCTTCTACCAAGATATTAATGTCTAACCTGGTTACGACCTAAAAGGCGTTTCTCCATCTCTTGTTCAGGACAATCAAAGAAGAGCACAAACTCAGGCTCAATTCCAGTCTGGGAGACATTAAAGTGTGATAGTAAAATTTTAACACTCTTTACTATATAGGAGAATCCTCAAGATGCAGCTAAAAGAAGGTGGTGTACTGAGAAACTCACGACTAACTCAAAAGCAGCACGATTCTCCTCATTCTGGGGGAAACCATCAATAAGGAATTTATCATTGTCATTTTCCTGAATTGCTCATTAGAGAAGCACAATTGTTACCTCTGATTGTACAATTTTCCCTTCTTTAATCATGTTCGAAATCATCGTCCTGTACATAAAAGAAATGAATAGTTTACGATGCTGACGCACAATAAGCAATACTCTAATAATATAATGAAATACAAACAAAACTATGATAGTTCAAACTCTATGCACCACATTCAAAAGCACAGTACTGAGGATTAATCCTTTGTGTGCAATAAACATTGCTTGAAGCTATTGAACAAAACTCAAAGATATGATGCAACTTAACAAACAGCTGTTGATCTACTACACAGAATGTTGGTTGAAATGACAAAGGGTAAAAAGTACAGAGAAAGATAAAGCAACACAATCAAACAACAGATATCCTACCCATTCTCGGAACCAGAATTTCTTTCTGCTCGGAGAAGATCACTAGCATTTACATGGGTGTACCCAAAGTTTTCAACAATATTAGTACACTGGGTGCCCTTACCACTACTGTCACTGAGCCTACACCCTGGACATGGCCGCCACTCAGAAACCATTGTTGGTCCCAAGCGAATCACTTGGCCTGGCTAACTCACTCAGCAGAAGACTTTAACTCATAAATAAACTTGGATGGCCAAAATAAAGCATGCAACTTAATAATCTTTACATAACATGTAACTCAAATGCGTCAAATGTATGAGACTTAACTCAATGATTCAAAACATACTCAAGAAAATAAATTGAACTCTATCTACTAGTCTATGAAGCCTCCGAAATACTGACTCTAAAATACGTACCGGGATAGACCCACGGCTACCTCAAACTAATAGTAAATAACTAAAAAGTAAAGACTCAAGAGCACCTCTGAATGTAAAGAGGTCTCACCAAAAGTTGGGTAGAAACTGATCTTCAACGATGCGCTGGTTGAGGATATCTATCACCTTTATTTACATCATAAAATGATGCAGGTCGAATGACGCTATGTACTGTACGAGTATGTAAAAAGGAAACTTACTCAGGATACTCAACTCTGAAAACAGATCAACTCAAATAAGCATGAAATATAATGAGAAACAATACTTTAAAATATAGCAATGCAACTCGGTGTATAAATTATAATAGTTTACTTCTTGAAGAGTTTCTCTAACCGACAACCACCACTTACGAGCTAGTGATGATACAACGAACTATTGTCGTTGCCACAGTCGTCCAATACTTTGCCAGGGTAAGGAACGCAAACTCATCTCTGGATCCAATAAAAGTCCTCTTTTGGGACAATGAGGAGTCGACCGGATGAATAGTACGATCCTATCCTACGCTGGCTACGTAGTTTATGGGGTTCGAGTTGTTCTATACTCTTACTCAAATCAGTGCTCAATACTACTCCCAAAATTTTAATTTATTATGCTCATAACTCAAATGAGTGTATTTACTCAATCAGCTCAATTAGTCTTTTTTGGACTTAGCTCAAAACTCAATTCTTCTCAACTCATCTCTACTCTTTAAAATAAACATAAACTCAACTCAATGAATGCATTTAAAAGAGACATTTGAGTTCTCAGCTCAATTCAAAATAGATGTTTAAAAATGTTCACATCATTTATACTCAATAATTCTCATGCTCAAATAGAGATTAAGAGACTTCTCAACTCATGCTCAAAGTGATACATAAAAGACTTCTCAAGCTCAACTAAATTTCAAAATGATAAATGAAAGGCTTCTCCAATTTCAACTCATGTTCAAGCTATTTTTCAATCCAATGATGAAATAGTTACTCATTCTTTAACTCAAACAATGCATAAAATAATAAATATATGATTCAACTAGGGTTCATCTAAATGCAACCATGAATCCCAAATCTCAAAATTCAACTCAAGAAACTCATCAAGATATATTGAATATCCCCAAGCTATATATAATCAACCCTTGCTTCTTCTCTTCTCTTTAGTTCTTGCTCTCAAAAGTTTTGGGTGCTTAATGAGAGAATAACCCCTTTGGAAACTGATAAGGGACGGAGTTTGGTCCCAAAAAATGGTGAATTAGGTGAGAAAAAGACCAAAATGCCCCTCATTAAAACTAAACACGGACAAACAAATTGACCTGTGGTGGAATAGGTCCTCATCACTGACTGATTCCCCCATAGCTCATTTTTTTCCAAAAAATTCTATGGTAAAATTTGAATGCGGACTTGGCACGCACTCTTCTGGTTAACATATTTTCACGCACCAAAAATCCTACCCAGGTCTGCGTAGTTCTTTTTTTCCCCACTTTTTCTCTTATTTCAACTAATCTTCGCTAGGATAATACGGGGTATTACAATATCTCCCCCCTTGGGATCATTCGTTCTCGAATAATGGTCAAGCTAGGAAAAATACTTGGGCACGAATGCAATGCAAGAACTCAAAGACTCAAGCTTTAGAATAACTCACTCAATTACTCAAACTCAAGAAGGTACCAACTCAAAGAGAGTACTGTGGTTAGTTATACTTTTTGGAAAGAAGAGAAAAAAGCACTTTATTTTAAATTAATGAAGATGAAGTTGGAAAACAAGATTGGAGCACTTTCCCAAATGTGGATTTAAAATGTTATAACCAAAAAATTGACATCCCTAGTAATCTTGACTTTTGGAAAGTGGGAGTTCAATCCATTCGTTAAGATCAACCGCAAACACAAAAGGAACAGAGGCACGAAGTTTGTGGTTAGGTGGCAAATAAATATTTGTTTTCTTACATTGTGGGAATCAAACACTCACAAAAAGGGTAAAAATTCAGATAGCCAACCAACTAAGCTATTAAGATTCCGACAAGGAAATATTTCGGCTATTTATTATTGGAGATTTCGTAAATCACAGATATTCATAAAATTAATTAAATTAAAAACTAAAAGAGGGAAATATGATACATAAGCTGAAACAAATTGTTACAAATAACACCATCGCTGTTATTTAATCTGTCATAGCATGTTAACATATCATTTATTTTAGTTTCTCAATGAATACTTATTCAATAAATTTTGTATAAGGGCTAATATTGTAAGTAGTAAAAGCAAATTAGGAAACCAATCAAATGGAATCTTTTAAATGTTGTTTGTGATAAGAAGTAAGAAAGTGAAGTATTAGTCACAAGGGTCATTTTAAAAAGAGTTAATAGTTAAAATCACCTTTAAACTTGGCACACTTTATCAAATGCACACCTAAACTATGAGAAGTGTTAATTACCCACTCAAACAAAGATTCTTGAAACTATTTACCCCCCCCCCCCTAAACTATGAGGAGTCTTAATTACCCCCTCAAACTTGAATTTTTGAAATTATCTGCCCTCTAATATGCCACATGATTTAAAAAAATTACTCTGTTTCAATTTATATGACTAGCTTTCTCTTTAAGTAAATTTCAAAAAAAATAACACATTTTTATATGTAGTAAAAAATTAACTTTAAAATTTTCATTTTACTCCTAATAAAATAATTATTGCTACACAAATATTTATGACTTATTTTAGACCACATCTTTCTTAAACTTCATTTTTGAGTCGAACTACATTATATAAATAGGAACGAAAATATTTTTTTTACTAAATATAGAAATATGTTATTCTTTTTGGAATTTACTTAAAAAGAAAACGAGTCCTATAAATTGAAACAGAGTAATTTTTTAAAATCATGTGGCATATTAGGGGGCAGATAATTCCAAAAATTCATGTTTGAGGGGGTAATTAAGACTTCTCATAGTTTATGGGGATAAATAGTTCCAAGAATCTTTGTTTGAGGGGTAATTAAGACTTCCCATAGTTTAGGTGTGCATTCGATAAAGTGTGCCAAATTTAAGGGTGATTTTAACTATTAACTCTTTTAAAAAATATTAATTAACTACCAACTAAAGACCTTCTTTTGGCCTTAGCTACAATATTTTATTACTACTTATCCTAATTCATTCACAAGAAGTCTCTATGAACATTCAGCAAAGTAAAATTCCAAACATAAAAGGTGTGATATATCAAATTTGGAATAGGCTATGAGATAAAGTGTGTGGTTGGTATGGAGAAGAATAAGTTTTAATCAAACGGGGACTGACAGAAACGTTGTCATAACCCAAAAACCGAGGTCATGATGGCATACATCCCCAATCTCAACCCGATGTGTAATCCTAAAAGTAAAACCATACGAGACTCCCCAAGGGAAGTCAGGCCACCCTTAAACGTAATAAAAGGATAACAATGAAATTATCCCACAACTTGATGTCATGAGTGTAAAGAATATCTAATACAATGATCGAATATGATGTATATCATAAGTCTTCTAATAATGATAAAGACTATAAATAAAAGCTAGAACTAATGGCGGTCTGAATCCCAAGACCTCACCAATAATCTGAATAGTGAAATAGCCGCAGGAGAAGAAGTTTAGCTGTTGCGCAGGATACCCTAACTAGGATCTGCATCAAAGGGATACAGAAGTAGGGGTGAGTACAATCCACATGTACTCAGTAGGTTTAACCGACTAGGTATAAGGAATTAATCAAAAGTTATGAAATAAACTAATGAATGCTTCCACCTGCACGCAGAAAAGTCCCACTCCGGCTACACTACTGCCAATTTATATAGAACAACGCAATTAAAGTAAACACATAAATACAGTTCAATGTCACAGTTAAATAAATAGGTCAAGTATCACATATATCAATGCAATGCAATGCAATATGATAATGCAATGATATAATGATACGATGGGATCAAGGTTGTCGTACAACCTATCGTATACACCTGCCGAGATGTGATACCAAGCAAGATCCATGGGGTGTCACAGACCATATCACAATCTCAATGTATCAACTACCTCGCTGTAACACCTTGAAAATTTCTATGCCAAGACCCGAACCACTCGTCATGTGCGTGTAGGATTGAATTCGGTGACTTCAAGTTGTATATATGAGTTAGGATAAATTCCTAAGTATTTAAAGTGTATTAGATGTGATACAGGGTCATAAGGGATCCCTAAAACCAAGTCAAGTAAAAAGAATTCTATTCGGCTAAGTTTCCGAATGAGTTCGTATAAGGGTCAACTTCCAACGACCATATCTCCTCGAATATAAAAAATTGGGTAGACCATGACCTATCAAATATAAGGTCTTTGCGTCTTCTTTCCAAATCCACCAAGATTGCAATTTTGGGAGTTCAGAGTCAAAAGTTATGACCAGTTTTCTATAGACTATCACTGCAGGAATTTTAGGCCTGAGGCTTCAGTGGAGCCCGATGCCACTATAGAGCCAGAAACTAGCCTCAGTAGTTTGGCCCTTGGCGCGGTGCGCCACTATAGCACCTGCAGGGTTTTTAGCCCATTTTCCAGATTTTTGATGAAGGGCAACTTGGACATTTCCCTAATATCTATACATATGAACTTGGAACATTTTTGGGCATTTTTGCAGTCTTCCACCTCTTCAAAACCCCAAAACTTCATCCTTTTCTCTCAAATCATCTCCAAACAAAATCCTCTCAAACTCAAGGATTCAAGCTTTCCATTGAAGACCTAACATCAAGGTTTCTTCAAAATCTACTCTAAGGTATGTAAGGCTACTCAAAACATGGGTTGAATTCACCCATGTGCCCTACATCTTCTTTGAGATTGAATGTTCATAAGAATGGAGTTTCTTGACAGATTTATGTCCTAATGAGTTTTTACATCTATTAACTTGATTTTTTTATGTTGATATTGATGAGTTGAGAAATTGATAAATGCTTCATGTTGATATGAGTTGATTGATATGAGTTGTTATACATATTTTGTTATGTCTAAGAGTTGATTGATATGAGTTGTTAAACATATATTTTTAAAAAACTTAAATATTTTGAGTCTCTTTAATTGATGATTTGGAGTCTTGATGAGTCCCCAAAAGATTGGCTAAATGAATGGAGAAATGATTGGAAAGGATTACATGTTGTCATAAATGTATATCCAAACTACTCTTGAAAAATATGATTGGGATTGATCGGATAGTATGATCGGTGAAGAAATTTGATTGTGATAGAATTGATGAATTGACAAGGGTCCAAATGAGACTTGTCGATATGATTAGATTGAATTGATTGGATAGAGTTTTATGAGCATTGAGTCTTGAGAGGAGTATCGAGCACCGAATTGAGTAAGAGTAAGTAATAACTCAAATCCAATAACTACGTCGCCAAACGTAGGATGGGATTGGACTGTTAAAGTGGGATGTTTCCCAAATTACTGTCCTGATATTATAGGACATGATTGGTTATGGATCCATGATTTGTTGATTCGTTCTTACCCTGGCATGGTATGAACGGACGTGGAAACAACATCGGCTTGTTGTACTATCACTGGCTCATAAGTGATAGTTGTCGAATAAGAGAAACTCCCATATAGGTCTTGATAGTACTCTGAGTCGGATTGGGTTGGATTGTATGTGATTGATCTTGTCTAAATCATATTTTGTTTAGACTCAGGACATCTTGATTGAGTTGTACCTTCTTCTGAGTTGAGATTTTGAGTTGATTCGATCCCACCTTGATGCATGTTTCATTCGGCCATTTTACATACTCGTACATTCCACGTACTGACGCCATTTGGCCTGCATCGTTTCATGATGCAGAGACAGATACTAGAGATCATCAACAGGCGCACCGTTGAAGATTTATTCATTTCCAACTAGTTTGTGAGTCCTCCTTGTTTTTGGAGGATACCGCAGTTATCTTTTCAGCTTTGAGTTAGTTTTCCTTTATTTTGATTTGTGGTAGCCATGAACTTGCCATTGGCACATCTTATATTGTTGATAGAGGCTTCATAGACTAGAGTGTGGATGATGTTGACTTGTTTCGTTGTGACTAGTTTTATTTTTACTAGTTGTTGAATGGAGATGTGGCCGGTCTTTGGCCTTATTATGAATAGTATTCTTATGATTTGAGTCTTCCACTGATAGAATGTGACTGCATGAAAGTATGATTGGACCAAGTGGTTCACTTGAAGGCCAGGAATGGTTTTCGAGTGCCGGCCACGTCTAGGGTACCCTCTCGGGGCGTGACACTCGCCACCCAGCTTGTGGCCAAGGACTCATGATACTAATATCTCATCCACTTGCCACCTACTCGTGGTCAAGGAAATATGAAAGGTGTCACATTTTCTTTCTCACAATTCTCAACTTCTCAATGATCAATGATAATATGAATGAGGATGAATGCATTCACAACATATAAGGCATGGAGGTAAAGTTCAACTCAACATGTAGTACAAGGTTCAAAGTTCTCAAAACTTAACCTAAACATGATATTCACACTCAATAGATAGTAGTGGGAAGAGAATACTTCAATTTAAGTGTTCACCCATTTCCCCAACAATATTTCAATACTCAGGCATGCTTAAAATTCCTAACTCAACCCCTCAGGCGGGCATTACAAGTCAAATAACCTCTTCACATCTCTAACTCAGTTAAGTCATGAATTACACAGTCTCAATCACTGATAAAATATCACATAAGACCCTCATATGGGAAATGCAACACATATAACCCCCCACACAGGCATCACAATTTAATTTAACAATTTCAAATTACACTACGACCCCATCCCAAAGTCTACAACATAGAATTTAACTAATCACCCCAATTCATTCCCAAGAAGGATGGCCAAACCTACCTCAATTGCCGAAATCGCACTCGAACGCAATACCGGACAAACAACCTTTGAATTCAACTCCCGAAATGCTAACCCACTATTAAGAATGAAACATACGCATCATAACGAGTCCAATGACACCCATATTGATATGTTTCAGAACTGGGAGTAAAATAGTCCAAAAATTGATCATTTTTGAAAAGGGTCAAATCTGGACTTTTATTTAAAAATCACGTTCTACTAGCAATAGGGAACTTATGGTTGAAAACCCCATAAAAATAGAGTTAAAAACAAGTTAGAAATCACCATTTTCTTAAATTCGAATCAAGAAAGAAACAAGAAGTTTTAGAGTTTGAAACTAAAATTTAAGAGTTAAAATCATTAAATAATTAATGAAAAAGGAAGGTTTTAGGTTAAAAATTACTTACCTAACGATTTTACTCGAAAACCTCTTCTCAAAATTGTTCCGAGAAGCTCAAGAACGCAAAAATGGTGAGATTGAGGTTTCTCCCGAAGTTGAACACTGTTCAGGCACGAATTGTGCATCGTGATCGCGAGCCACTAATTCTCGCGATTGCGAAGAACACTGGAAGGATAAAACCATCGTGATCGCGAACTCTCCTCTCGCGACCGCGAAGATATATGCCCTGACACATCGCGATCGCGACGCGATCGCGATGAACAAGGGAGATCTGCACCAGAACCAGAAACAACGGCTGAAACACAATCCAAAATGCTCTCGGTTGGACCCTCAGAAATCATTCAAGGTCCGATAAAAATAAACCGGATATACTACTCCACTGAATATGACATTCCAAACTCAATGGAATTGTCAGATTTCCAAAAAGAATTATTTTTGACCAAAATACCCTCCCGGACCCCTTATTGGCCTAAAACTCAACTTTTGGCTTAAAAACTCGAAACGGCGATTCAGGTCCCGGGGCTCTAAGTCAATGTCAACTAGATCGAACTCGATGTTCCGGACTCAACGAAACTAACAGAATTCTTGTCCGACGCTTGGATCTCAAAACGTTGACGGAAGTCAAACCAACTCATTTAAAACCTCATTTTCAACTTAAGACCTTAAATTCACATATCAACCTCAAATCTGACGCCTCCCCTAGATCAATTTCCATGTTCCGGAGCTGATGGGACTGACGGAATCCCGTTCCCAGGCCCGTAGCTCCAATTGGTACCGAAAACTATTTTTCACCTCTTAACTCTATAAAACTCAAGAATTTACCTAATTCACTAACTATTAAGATTTTAACACATTCAACAACACAAACAGAACAACTAACACTCGGGGCACTAATGATAGGGGTAAAATGGTAATTTCACACAAATTTCCAAAAATGACCCTCATGGTCATTACAAATGTGGCCCGAGAGCCCAAATGGCGAACGACCTGACTATGATACTATGTAAAAAATATGACATCTAGTGTAACTCAACCCCTGAAAGCTAACTCATGAAGAGAGGATTGCTCAAGTCCATATAAGCAGACCACCAGTCCATTCCCCAACCAATGTGGGACTGCAACCTGCTCTAACAATCAATGTTGCTTCTTACAACCGTGATTAAACAGATAAACTACTTGTGCAGAATTGAAATCTTAACATAACTAGCATAGGTAATCGAATAACATACAAGAGAGTGGACTGTCCAGTTCACATTGTTCCAACTGTTTGTCTAGATTTTGCTGCCGTTTAGCAAAATCAATCTTCGACAACACATTCTTAAAGAAACATGTTGAATGGTCTTGTTGTTTCAGAAATGACATAAATCCTCACTGATCATATTGTTACTCCATTTAAACTCGTCTCAATATGAAGAAGAAAAAATGGAATTATAAAGATTATCTATTGTACTCTCTTTTAAGCGACAACTTGTCCATTATTTGGTTACAACATACTCCACTAAAATGGCCTAAAAGATGTATAATCTTTCACAAGCATTATCGTTTAGCTTCTAGCAGTAGATATTGAAAAACGTGAATAGAAATGTTGCTCTTATTTGATGAAACTTATATTTAAGAGTTGGTGAACTTGCAGAAGATGGCACAAAATGACATTGACAATGTGTTAGATCAGCTAAGATGGATCAAGTATGGAGGGGATTTGGATACAATCAGGATTGGTCTAGTTGAGATACTTGAAATAAACCTAAGATTTTTTAGAATCTTTATAAAGTACCATCAAGTTCTTTTTCCTAATTCGTTGGCCGAATTCACAAAGACGGCCAAATCAGTTGTGGAAATGCTTCACTTAGTTTTTCATCGAATTCCAGATGAACACAAAATTAATCTTCATCTGGAAAGGCTAGAATTACACTTGCTAGAATCATTGAAGGTAATACCATTTTAAGGTACAATTAGGAGTTGAATGATTCCTATATCTCGGAATATATGGACTGGATCGGAAAGAATCTAAATTATGTACTGATGTGCCTGGAACTCACTCCCTCAACTAATAAAGAACACGTTGTAAGAAATCGAATTATAAAGCAAGTGAAAATCATTCAAAAGAAAATGAGATTTTTGAGATTCTTATATGCCACAGAGATAAATGGTTATGTCGACCATGAGAAGCTGGAGTGTTTGGAGACTCGAATTCGATTCATGGCTAACAATGTGGAATAATTTTGTGGTGCTGTTTTGCTTAGCATTTATAAACCTCCGTATCTATTATGCCCGATTGTGCTAGTGGAGCTGGAAATGAAGAAGATTTTTCTTGGTGAACTAAAGACTTCAAAGTTTACTCAATCAAGAATTTTCAAGGACAAGAAATTACCAAAAGGATTTTCACATCA
Organism: Solanum dulcamara; assembly: GCF_947179165.1. NCBI lineage: Eukaryota > Viridiplantae > Streptophyta > Magnoliopsida > Solanales > Solanaceae > Solanum > Solanum dulcamara. Next base: position 4,886,059 of record NC_077244.1, on the reverse strand, counting down.
TCTCCACAGTCTTCTGATGTACCTCAGAAACAAAAAGCTCGATAACTTTCCTAATAATGTCTCTGCTCCAATTATTGATGTGGCAATAGAGTTCTTGTTGGTTTTCCTTAATGCTGATGTGTCAAATCATGCTATTGATGGCAACTAGTTGAATGAGGTTATGGAAAAGATTGGAGCTATAGTGAGTGATGTTCTATATGTAATTCAAAAGCTTCTTCCTAGCTCTATAACCAAACATGACGCTAGCAAAATACATATTTGCTTGATACAGATATTGGAGAAAACAAAAGATCTGAAGGGACAAGTGGAGACGTACTACAAATCCTTAAAATTCACTCCATCTCAGTTTCCCACTGCTGGTGGATTGTGTTTTCTGGAGTCTCTTTTAAGGAAATTGAATGAGATGTCGAAATCTAAATCAGGTTTAGATTTTATGATGAAACCTCATATTGGTAGTTTAGAGAAAGAGCTATCATCTCTTACACCCATATTACAGGAGGAGTTGTCATCTTTGTTATCCATTTTCAGAGAAGTTCCAATGGTGCACCATGAACATAAAATTCCTAAAGATCTTCAAAGGCATACTATCAATTTGGCATATGAAGCTGAAGTTGCCATTGACTCTATTGTTGCTCAGTATAATGTTCTTTGGCATATTTTTTGCTCACTTCCTGCAACCTTAAAAGAGATCAAGCACATTTGTGAGAGGTGACTGAGATGTGGTCGGCGGATGTTGCTCTTAAGCTGTGTTATGTGATAGCATCATCTAAACATCTGCCAACTCGACATACCAATCCTGTGAATGAGGAGGAGGTAGTGGTATTTGGGAATGACACAGAAACGATAATTCAGTAACTGATTAGAGGTACAAATGAGCTGGATGTCCTCCTAATTGTAGGCATGGGAGGACAAGGGAAAACAACTACTTCTAGAAAGGTGTACAATAATGACATAATTATTTCTTGATTCGATGTTCGAGAATGGTGCATCATTACCCAAAGATATAACCTGAGAGATCTATTACAAGAGATTTTTAGTCAAATTACTGGTTCAAAGGATAAGGGAGATAAGGATGACATCCTTGCTGACAAGTTGAGGAAACACCTAATGGGAAAGAGATATCTCATTGTCTTGGATGATATGTGGGATGGTATGGCATGGGATGACTCAAGGCTTTCCTTTCCAGATGTTAGAAATCGAAGCAGAATAGTAGTAACATCTCGACTTGAGAATGTGAGTGCGCATGCCAATTGTCGCAGAAAAATGTATTTCAGCAGGAAGGTTGCGCCCCTGAACTACAAGAAGTTGGTCTAGCAGTTGCAAAAAGATGCAAAGGATTGCCTCTAGAGGTTGTCTTGGTAGCTGGAATAATCAAAAGGAAGAAAATGGAAGCCTCTTGGTGGGATGTGGTTAAAAAATCTCTACTTTCCTTTCTTGGTGAAGCTGAACGATATAGTCTGTCAGTTATGCAGTTAAGTTATGATAACTTACCTGACCATTTAAGACCATGTCTTCTTTACATGGGGATGTTTCCGGAGGACGCAAGAATTCCAATGTCTAAATTGATAAGTTTATGGATTGCGGAAGGACTGAGAGACTAATGGAAGAGGCAGCTGAAGGTTACTTGATGGATCTCATCCACAGTAACGTGGTAATGGTTTCAAAGAGAAAATATAATGGTAAAGTCAAAGACTGCCAGGTTCATGATGTGATGCTTCACTTTTGCTTGGAGAGGAGTTGAGAAGAGAAGCTTATGCTTACAGTACAAACTTCTGAATGGAAGGAAAGTCGAGTGTGCTTCAATTAAGGGATTTCACTCATTCCGAAGAGTGGTGCCTTCCTATAGATATCACGCACGCTGCATAAATTAACTTAAGTTCTTGAACTGTCCAACTTACATATCTCAAGGTGGGATATCTCGGAGGAATCCTTTCCCCTTCTTGAAACACTTGTTATAAAAGGGTGTTGTGAACTTGAGGAGATCCCCTTTAGCTTTGCAAATATTCTAACACTTAAAAAGATTAAGTTGATGTACAACGAATCTCTAGAGGCTTGAGCTGAGAGAATTAAAGAAGAAATCATAGAGAATGAAGGATGTGACCATCTTAAACTCATCATTATCAAAGTAAGTAGAAACAATCTCCTATCCTATGTGCTGCTTTTAAGTAGAATTTGATAACAATGTGTTTAAGTAGATAATTAATGTTTTCATGTTGTCACAACCCAAGTTAGGCCCTAGACGTGACACGGCCATAGATAAAATTATAAATGTGGAAGGAAGTATCAAGTAGATGTCTCAATAGAAGAGAATCAAAACATAATCTCCAAAAAAAGGGGGAGCTACATACTCATAATAGTCTAGACCTGCCTCTACTACTTTTAGATGGGGCATAAGACAAGTTCCTAGCTCACCAAAACATAAAGAAAGAAATATAGTCTGAACATAATAAAAGACATAGCGGGTTCACCCTCGAATCATGAGGACTCACCAAAATAGCAAAGCAGAGTAGATCGCCAACTAGCCACGTGGAGGATGAGAGTCGAACTCTACATTATGAGACAATGTAGGCACAAGTATGCGTTAGTACGTGGAATGTACTAAGTATGTGAGAAATATGCATGAACGTGAATAAGCAGACATAACAATATGAACATGTGATGCATGACCCAAATATCTTAAAAAGCATGAACTAAAACTTGAAAACATTTAGTGAGGTCAATGTATCATAAAACATCGGAAGAGCTTATAAGAAGAAGATAGTACTTTGTGGGATATTAACTCTAACTGATATTTAAGACCATGTGAGCTATAACATGGAATCCGATGTAACTCCCACATCGAGAAGAGAGAGGCTACTTGCCAAGGAAGATTCCATATCATAATCATAATGTGCTATATGTGGATCCACTAGCTAAGACAATTAAGGCAACCTACGGTGGCAACGTAGTTTGGGACTAGGGGTTGCTACTAGAGACTCCCATACCAAATCTCCACCACAAAGTTCTCTCGGTGCTTAGTTAATTCCAACGGAATAAGTAAATCATTAACATTAGGAAAGGCAAACAAGTACCAATCCACATTCATAAAATACATCATAAGAATAGCTCCTTGAAAATCATGATAATAACGTATTTATATGGACACTTACCTTTCTAAGCATCTAAATCATAATTTCTTCATATTGTGAGAAAACCTTTCACAATTCATTCATTCATACTTGAAAACGTAGTTCATGGCTTTACATAAATCAATCATAATAAATATCACATGGTCTTTCACTGTGATTTCTTTGTCAAACTGTTGGTTTTATCTTTTTTTCTGTTATACAAAATTCTCTGTTTTGAGAGGTAATAAAAAGTATTGATTTGAAAATCACAATCTCTATCTTAAAATTCAATACATATTGGATGGTTTAGAATAACATACAAGAGCAGACGGGTCGATTCCACCTAGTGCTGACTACTCACAAGCTGGAGCCTAATCTTCTTGAGTGTTAAAAGAGCATCTTCCATGCTAATCCTTGCATCAGGTGCCACTAAACTGCAGCTCAAAGCTAATTTCATGATAGATAACAAACATTGCATCTTTGCATCAATTTGTTCATCCCCTGGCTGTATCAAATTAAAATCCACAACCTTATGAATTCCACTTGGGAAGGAATCACTAACCCAACGTTGTATGCTCAGGTCTCCGGTAAATATTTCATCACTCGGTCTCCTTCTTGTAAACGTCTCCATCATCAAGATGCCAAAACTATAAACATCACAACTCGTGGATACTATTCCATCTTGTCCATACTCTGCAATCACGGTCAGAAATGATCATAAAAGCTTCCTAGTTAAAATGGAATATGTCAAAATTAAGAGTATCAATCTATACCTAAGGGAAAAAAAATTGTTTTGAGTATTTAAACGATATGAGAAATTTCTTAAAACTTCTAATATACCTGGAGCAATATATCCAATGGTTGCAATTGTCCTTGTTTGAACAAAGGCCTCCCCTGCACCTAACAATTTTGCAATGCCAAAATCACTCACATGACCAACCATTTCCTGATCTAGCAAGACATTGCTTGGCTTCAAGTCACAATGCACCACAGGTGTTGAACAGCCACTGTGGAGATACTCTATTGCAGATGCAACATCTATCGTTACATCTAATCTCTGCAATAAATTCAAGAAAAAGTTGTGGGAATATAACCATTTATCGAGTGTTCCATTGGACATGTATTCCATCACTAGGGCCTTGAAATCAAGGTTGGAGCAGCTGGTGATGACTTTAGTCAGATTTCTGTGGCGAAGATTCCTGAGTATCTCACATTCTGTGTCAAAACTTTTGAATGCACCCTCCAGTTGCACATTGAATACCTTTGCTGCCAAAACAGTACCATCCTTAAGTATACCTTTGTAGACCTTGCTAAAACTCCCATTACCAAGCAAGTTGCTTTCATCGAATCCTTCTGTTGCATGTTCAAGTTCATGATAGGAAATTCTTTCATGCTCTATTGCTAGAGACACATCTGCTTGACCTGTATTCTTCTTTGTCTTTCTCAATCTTACAGATACATACGCAAGGACTAATACAAGAAATAACAGACTCACACCCAAAATGATGTACAAAATCAAGATTGTCTTTTTCCTCTTTGGAGATTGGATGACACATGGTGACACATTAAACTTCGAATCACCACAGAGTGCATCATTGGACAAGAAGGATTGATCTGTGGCATTTGCGAAAGGACCACCAGTGGGAATCTCTCCACTAAGTTTATTGAATGAGAAGTTCATGTATTTGAGATACACAAGAGCTTTTAATGACTTTGGAATTTCACCACTAAGATTGTTATAACACAAATCCAAGAATTCCAATGCCAACATTTTGCCAAATGAATCTGGAATAGGCCCATCTAACCTATTATGCGCCAGAGAAAAATTAACCAATTTATCTAGAACCCCTAGAGTGCTAGGAATCTTACCAGAAAAATTATTTTTTGACAAATCAATGAGTGTTGCAGCCTTTAAATTTCCAATCCCAAGGGGAATTTTCCCACTCAATAAATTGGATGAAATATTGAATTCTATGAGATCAAGAAGTCCACCCAAGCTTTCAGGTAAGCTTGAATTCATCATGTTGTAAGCTAGATAAAGATACCTCAAACTGGTAAGTTTTCCTAAGCATGGTGGCACGAAATTAGAAAAATTATTTTCTGACAAGTCTAGTGCACCAAGATTCTTAAAATTGCAGATAACATCTGGTATGGTTCCTTCTATATTGTTGCTTTGTAGGTAAAATTCTTGAAGGTTCAACATGCCTTGGACAGTATTTGGAATATGTCCAGTCAACTCATTATTAAATAAAATCATCTTTATCACTTCAGTAAGATTACCAATTTCTTCAGGAATGATGCCCTTAAGTTTACAATTCGATCCTTCAAAAATCTGTAGAGTGTTTGAGAAATTCCCAATAGATGCAGGCAAAACACCATCCAACGGATTATCACCAAACCAAAGTGCTCTTAGTTTCCTACAGTTTGTTAATGATGTAAGGAAGCTCAATGCTGAGTAGCTGAAAAATTTATTCCTCTGCAAGTTAAGAATCTCAAGGTATTCTAAGTTACCGAGTGATTCAGGAATTGGACCTGTGAAACTGTTACCTGAGAGATCAAGCAATTTGAGTCTTGAAGAATTTGAAAGTGAAGAAGAGATAAAACCACTCAGATTATTTCTTGCACAAACAAATTGTTCTAGGCTCGGCATTCCACGCCCTAAATCTGAAGGTAGAGTACCTGAAAGCTTGTTCACTCCAAGATCTAGTTTCTGCAGCATTGACACGTTGAAAATGCTTGCAGGGACAGAACCAATAAATTCATTCTGTGATAATCCCAACACTTGTAGTTTCTCAAGATTTCCGAGCTCCACTGGTATCTCTCCTGTCAATTGGTGGAAATATATGAGTACCAATTTGGCGGACGAGAGAAAATGAATAAAATTACATATATCTTGTAAGGAAATATCATACTACCTTCCAAGTATAGTGCTCCAAGTTCCAATATTTTAAGAGTTGTTAAGTTGGCTAACTCTCTTGGTACAGTTCCAATAAACTCATTTTCAGACAATGACAAGGCTTGAAGATTTCGGCATTTCTCTAGGCTTGTTGGAATAACTCCATCTAGGGAGTTGCGTGAGAGGTAAAGCCCTTTCAAGTTTGGAAGATGATCGCATATAGTTGTTGGAAGCTTACCAGTAAGATTGTTGCTTGTAAGAGCAATGATTTGCATTGTCGTAATGTTAAAGATTGATGGTGGAACAGAGCCACTAAATTGATTATGTTGTAGGTCTAGGATAGTCAGGTAACGAAGATCACCGAGTTCCCGAGGGATTTCTCCTTTCAGAAAATTTCTTTGCAAGCTCAACACTTGCAGCTTTGTTAGATTGGAAAGGGAAGATGGAATTTTTCCCGAAAATTTGTTGTTCCAGAGGTACACAGACCGTAGATTTGGTAACAAACTTAAAAATGATGGAATGGCTCCGGTGAAGTTATTGCTTGTGAAGTTAATCGATTTCAATCTGTGTAAATGAGCCAACTCTTCTGGCAAATCCCCATGGAAACTGTTGTTAGTGATGTCGAGGGAGATGAGAAATGAGAGGTTTCCAAGGTGTGGAGGAATGGTACCATGAAGTTGCATGCTAGAAATGTCTAAAGCAGTGACTCGATTGTGGCGGGAGCTGCAAGTGATTCCGATCCAACTGCAAACCGGGCTGGAAGAAGACCAATTGCTTGATAAGATGCTGTTAGGATGAGTAGAAATGTAAGATTTCAGTACAAGAAGAGCGGCTTCATCGGTGCTAATATTAGCAAGTGAAGTATGGTGATGGAGCAGAATGAAAACTGCAAGAGCAAAGAGAAAATTGCAACTGCTGTCCATAATTACTATGACATGAATGTTTCTCTTTTTTTTTTTTAACTTGTTGAGCTAAAACAATAATTGATAATACCACAAGTTGGAGCTTTGCATAGAAGTGTCAATTTTTAGTAGTACAAGTTGTATTGTGACCACAGGTTTGTCTCTATTTTTTCTTGTGTGAATTGAAATAGACACTTATGTCTCATGTGGTAAAGAAAGAAAGATATTTTTGAGATGTGCCCAAAATTTCAAATAAATGAAGAAAAATGTCAAATTACAAAGTCTATTGCCTTTTTAGGCAAGTTAGAAGTCCTTTAGGAAAGTTAGAAGTCCTTTCTTTCTGGTCACTTGGCTTTTTGCATTTATTAGAAATCCTCCTAATGAATATTACACACTTTGCACATCTTTTCTAATACAAATACGACTATTAGTCTACTTAGTAGTCTGTGAGGTTTTGGTAAGCATTGTGCTAGTGTGGGAATATATAACTGTACACAATCAAAATTGACCCTGAACTATGTGAAATAGACCACTTATATACTCCATTTCATTTTGGGATCAAAATGCCCCCACCGTTATTCCAAGAGACCACAAATACCCTCGAGATGACTTGCCAAGTGGGCATTCAAACTTAGTGAGTACGACATCGCATATCAACCCTGTACTGCTATGAAGTCGCAAGTCTTGGCTGATTTCAGTACATGAATAATTCAGAGGCTAAGAAAAAAGTGATACTTGACTATAGGGATAGTTACCAATATATACCACTTGGCAATCTAGTTTACTAAACATGACCGAAATATACCCTACATACACACCCAATGGTATATTGTGTGTATATATTGTGTATATATATGTATATTATATATAAGAGTGTGTAAATTAGTATTAAGTTTATACGACCTATACATTGTGTACATATTTTATAAATTAGATGCCTCAAAAGTATCGGGCTGTAATTTTTCCTAGATTATATGATTCGAAGGTAGCGAAACAAATTAAAAGGTAAAGTCAAATGTAGCCAAAACCCCTTATACGCTATCGAGGAGCATCTACAAGAATTGGAGAAGAAAAGATAAGGGCCGCAACCCAGAAACAAAAGGAATTATTAAGCAAAATGACTCTTCGGTCATAAATCCTTACCCAAAATAACCCAATTATCAATTGGAAAAAGAACACTTGTACCCAAAAAGGAAAACTATTTACAAGCGGCTACCCATTTCTTTCATATCCCCCTGTTTTTAACTATAAATCGCATTTACTGCTTGATACTATCAAATTATATATATACTCCAGTGGTATCAAAGAGAAAAAAACAATGCTTCAGTGAAAACACTACTCAGTTACTCCTTTACCATTAGAGTATATATATAACAGACAATGTTTCAGTGAAAAGATTGCGCAATTACTTCTTGATACCATTAGAGTATATATATACTCCGATAGTATAAGGATGAAGAAGCAGTGGTTCAGTGAATTCAACAAGGGTAAGCCGGTAAATAGTTTGGGTTGTAGGTCCAATTAGGATAAATAGTTGGGTTGAGTCCAATTTGGGTAACTACTTTCCCTAATGCGTCCAATTTGTGTAGTTTTCCCTTATCATTTTTTACCAAAAATGGTCATTCGACACATTTCAATTGCAAGCGAAGTGCAATTCCTAATTTCTTTTTCTTCTGGCCATTAATGGCTTCTTCTTCTCTACCTTCTTCTTCTTCCTAATTTCTTTGTTGTTTTTCCTCCTCCTCCTTCTTCTTCCATGTTCAAAGCTCAATTTAAAGGACGTGCTGAAAACATGAATTGTTTTGAGTGAATAATATATCAAAAGACTAGAAACATTGAGAGGAGGTCATGATATCTAAATTTTAGAATTGTTTAGAGGAGATTTAAGTTTGTTGGAATTTGAAAAAGAAATTGGTCTGCGATGTATACTTTATTGTATCAACAATGTATATAGATGTCTATACATCTCTGTTATATATAGTTATACATTTTTATACATGAGTATACAGTAGTTATACAATATTGATACATTATATATACATATTGATACAATATATATGGTCATTTTGTTAAAAATAATTTTTATTGCCAGTACATATATCGCTAATTTTGAGCTATTTTTTATGTAAATGAAAATTTGGCTATATTTGGAGCAAATGAAATTACTTTATGAAATTTACCCCCAAAAAAACATAAAGAAATAAACGACATATATCATATCACATATATAAGAGTTTGAAATCTAATTCAATCAATTCAAATATAATTCATGTATAATGCAACTTCCATTCATTGATAAGAAAAAGGGGAAGTGTGAACATGGAACTAATTGATAATAAAGTTCATATAATGAATTGAAATGACAACTGAAGTAATCCTCAAACTTCTACAGATTATTTAGTAAAATCAAACAACCAAAAAAGAGCAATGTGTAAACAGAGCAACTTATGAACCCTTTAGTAATGCAATTGGAAAAGCTTCATGAACACCATGGAGCATCAGCCTCCGAATCATCGAATGTGAATGCAGCACTTGCAGCTGGGCCTTCATCATTCAACTGTCGACCATATCCGTCCCAGGCAGATGAATGTGCAAACGCCACACCTGAACTTTGGATTTGGCTCATTTCATGGCGTCCGTTCAAATTTCTTCCCTTGCAAAATGCTGGCAAATACATCCCTGCCACAATATATGAAAAGTTTTGGACACATTCTTTTTGACACCTAAAGACCACACTTGCATATAATCATCTTTCAGTTCACTTGATGGTCAAAGTTAATGACATTTGAAGTTAGGAAATGTAATACCTTCTCCCAAAGCCAAATTGTAGTAAAGATCAACAATGTTGGGGCACTTTTGGTTGCATTGTTGGGAGCAAAGCTTAGAAGTGAATTTTGATTCAAGAAGTGAATCAGAAGAAATGCCAACAGAGTTCCTATTAGCTCCACAAGCACTTATGCACTCATCACTTTCAATCAAATTTGCTATGCCAATATTGGACACTAACACCTCTGAGGTCTTGCATTGGTACCTTGTTGTTCCCTCACCTGATTCATAAGTCTCCAAAGAGCAACGCTTCCCTGAGGAAGCAACTGAGTAGGCACACAATCCTATTGACAAATCTTCACACACAATTTCTCCTGCATTTTCAAATCATAATAATACGAAGTAGGATTTAAAATCGGTGGATTCAGAATTCAAATTTAGATATGGGGTGAAGTGCTGGATATTGGATTTTGACATGGATGTTTAACGTGTGGAGGGTCCTAAAAAAAATTGTACATGTACCCCCTTCGGACAAAGTCTATTTTTGTCTGAACTTCAGTCAATTCTATTTAAAGTTCATGCACATATGATTGAAATTCAAATAAAAATGGTAGAAGTCTGGCAAAATTGACCGAACTTCAGTGGCTAAATTTCCGGCAAAAATGACTAAAGTCCAAACATATTTGTTTGAACTTCAGGCAAAAATACATGAACTTCACTCATATATAATTTCAGACACCGTACATTGAATCAAAATCTGAACTTTTTGAATATTCAATTTGGTTTTTATATTATGGATTGAATTTCAGATTTTGAATTTGGAATTGCATATCGAATTTGGTGCTTTGAATTTTCGAATATCTGGAATTGGTATACCTTATATTTAGCCCTACCCATATGTCCAATACTAATACCCTACCCATTATACATTAACCCCATGAAAATTGTAGTTGGTGATAAAGGGGACGTACTTTGATTTGCTTGCAATTATTGTCCTTCTTAGTAAGTTTGACTTAAAAGGCTCAAAAGTCAAAATCAAAAATTTGAAATATCCAAATCAATTTAATTTAATACCCAACTTAAATATCCAATCTAATCTGAACTTATTTGATTGAATTTCAATTATAATTTCTTCAATTCGCAAATCAAAATTTTCATATTCAATCTGAATGGACCTTGTGCCCGCCCTTAGCTCCAGTTGAAATTAATTAATTTAGACACTATTATGTATTTTTGTATTTAAAAGTTTCATCAAAACATTCCCGCATGGCTAATATCATTATTAATACTTTCTCTGTTCTTTTTTAGTTGACTAATTTTTAAAATTAAATTAGATTACATTAATTCAATAGTTTAAAATAAAAATTTAGATATTCAAATATTACACGAAAAGTACTATAAATTATAATTTTTTTCATATCAATATGATGAAAAAAAAATACATTTTAAAATGTTAGTCAAAGTTCATATCATTTGACTCTCAAAAAAAAAATTATGACAATTAAAAAAGAATAGAAAAAGTATTATATTCTCCACATGGCTAATTTCATTATTAATAGTTTTAAAAAAAATCTTCAAAAAGTAATTTTCACTTACCATCAACTTTTCATATTATTTTTCATGAAATATTTTCGAGGAAAAATGACTCAAATCACAAAACATTTAATCTCATGGTCCTATTTTCCTTGCATTAGATAAACATGGAGTTGTCACCTAATCTAGCTTAATATAATTACAAATATGTTGAAGAGAAACTCGTAAGTCTCCTAAATTAGTATTTATTTACGTTTAAATACTACATATATAAAACAAGATATAGTACATTATACATACCATTACCAAGAGCTCCATGGACAAGAAGTGAGAAAACAAGGAAAATAGTGATGAGTTCCATATTTGGTAAACAAGAAAATTAAAGGCTATTTCTTCTTAGTGAAAGTATAGAGAATAATACAAGAAGAGAATTTGGTGATGAGAGATATGGAATAGAAAGGGGTACTTCTTTATATAGGCAAAATTTAGACGAGTCCAATATTTTTAGTGTGGTTCAAACACTAATAGAAACAGAGAGATTTTTTCAATCGTGAATCAATAAAATAAATTTGCTATAAATATAATTTTTTAAATTAATTTTTCACCGAACTAGCTCATTGAGAAAAAACGCATGATGAAAAACAGAATCTCATTGAAATATTGAAAAACTTTCTAATTTTTTCCGTGTGAAAACACTATTATTTTTCTTTTTCTCACTGATATTTTTCGATAAGAAATTTCAATGAAAAAATAGTGCTCCCTCCGTCGCATTTTATGTGGCACCCTTTTCGTTTTATTCTGTTCCAAGAAGAATGTCACCTTACTATTATTAGAATCAATCTAACTTTAAAACTTTTCTTTTTATGTGTATATCTTTAATGAAATGATTTACAACAACACAAATATCTAAGGATCATTTTAGACTACAAATTTTTAAAATCTTCATTTTTCTCTTAAACTCCGTATCAAGTCAAATGGTGCCAAATAAATAAAATAAAAGAAATATATTTTTTTTAGTAGTGAAATAATTGTTAATACAATATCAGTAGCGTAGACAGGATTTTCCACAGAAAATATCAGTCCCATAATTCAGTTTGTGCGTGGGTTTGGGACTAGGAATGTAGTGGTCTTAGATCATGTTCCAAAATGATATTTAACTTTATTCAAAAAGTGTATGTATATTATATACACATAATTTTTGGTTTTATTCATATTCTTTGTATCTTTGGAATTTGGCAAAATGAAAGCATTTTGTCTTCAAATTTTCTGCCGAATATTGGAGATCATTTCTTGTTCCTAATTACTTCCTCCGTTCTAAAATACTTTTCATAATTTTATTTTTTAAGAATCAAACGATATAAATTTTAATTAATATTTTAAAATATAATAATATGAAAAGAACTGCAATTTGTAGTATGTTTCGTATAATTTTTAAATTTTTAAATTTTAATCTTCAAATACTATATAATTACTTTACCTTTGAAAATTAAATATATTATCTCTCGAGAAGTAAAACGTGACAACTATTTTGAAATGAAAGACAATATTCTCTTACATATTTGCTCATATATAGAACCGGCAGAGTGGTGTGTCGGATTTGTTTCCTTTCCCTTGTTTCGATGAGGTCAATTTTTGCGGAACTTCCTAATTGCCAAATGTGTTTTTCTATTAAGTCCCAAGGTTCATTTTTTTCATTATTAAGAGGATCATAAATTTTAATTTTTTTTAAAAAAATCGAATCTATACACTTCTTTTGTCTTCTTAAAATCATTGCCTCTTTTTTCGTTGAATATAAAAAATGTATTCCTTCACGGAAAATATGTTGAAAAAGTTAAGGAGCAATCACTTGAATTTGTAGCTTAGGGAAATATGAATTAGTCTGTCCAATAATTTAGAATGACTCGAGAAGTTGTTAGTCATTCTGTAATCTATAGGGTTTTTTTATTTTAAAAAAATGGGTTAGAGGAAATAGGGGGGGGGGGGGGAGAGGTCACCAACCATCTAGGGGTGTATCGATCGGTTTGATCCGATTTTATATATTACTAGTTTGGTTTATTAGTTTTTAATTTGTAAACACGTTAAATTGATAATAACCAAACCACAAAGATATTCATTATTGAATAATCAGTTTTCGGTCCTTAATGATTCGATTTCGATTTAACCAATTACAAAATACTTTAATATTTTTTTTGCTTTCTCTTATTTTCGTTTGTTCATATATACACTACTTTCATGAATAAAAGTTTACACAAATTACAAGCAGAAGCAAATTTATTTGTGTTATTACTAAAACAAACTTGTTTTCTTTCTAGTTAAGTAGCAAACTTGAATGTAGTAGCAACAGAAGCGACCTCTCAAAAAGAAAAACAAGGTCGGTTCATAGTTTAAACTGATGGGTAGAACTCCAGCAAGCCAACGACTTTAGAAAAAAATAGCATTAAAACAACTATAAAATGTTTTAAAAAAAACGATAGGGTATGCATTTAAAATCTAAAACTGCTATTATACGAGCTCTGGGGTAACTCCACTTTTAAGTCCTAAATGTAATCAATCTCTCTTATTCACTTCTGAATGTCAAAACCCTTGTAGTAAGTTGAACTACTTTCCTTGAACTCCATAGATTGAGAAGTACTGGATACATAAGCTCCTAGTCCTAAGGACGATGTGACGACGGGTATCCCTGATTCTATGAACTATTAGTATTACTTTAGTACATGTCTAGGGTCCCCGATATCCTAAGTGGTGTAGGCATTAATAGCATTTAGAAGGCACTCAAGATGGAACCTTAAAATCGGAAATCGAATCGATAGCCAAATAAAAAATATATATACAAAATCGTTTAAAACCCGTTAACCCGATATCAATAAATCAATAACATTTTTTGAGGTTCCGTTGAACTAATTTCTGCACACCCCTACGACCCTAACTAAACCCTCCATAGAAGTTCAAGGAAGTAAAACTACATACTAGAAAGAGATGGGCATTCTCCTTTCTCTTTCTTGCTGGTTATTGATTTCGGGTTGAGATTTTACTTGCTTACTTTCGCTTTTCCTTCGGTGAGCTACTTTAGGTTTAAGGTAAGGAGCACTCCTAGCATAGATTAATTACCATTCTAACTTGGTTAAGAATCCATCTTTTTTCTGCCTCAATTGAGAATTGTAAGAGGTCAAGTGTCACACCCCGGGAGGGTACCCTAGACATAACCGGCACTCAGAAACCCTTTCTGGCTTCCAAGCGAACCACATAGCCTGATCACACATCCGTTCATTCATTCAATCAGCGGAAGACAAAAAAATAAAGAGAATATTCGGTGGGCAACTCAAAACATCATCTAACTCAAAGAATAAAGGCCATGGGCCAACAAATCAACTCTAATATTTGTCATTATAAATAATTTGACAAGAATAATTTAAGGAAAGAAATACTCAATCGATCCTTCACTATCTAGTCTATGAAGCCTCTATCACTACTATCTAATTGGTGTCAATGACATGTTCATGGCTACCTCAAATCAAATGAAAAGGGCTAACTCGACGCAAGAATAACATAAGCGGTGTCCTCCGAATGTAGGGGAGGACTCACCAATACGCTGAATGCGAATAGATCCCCAATAATGCTCCTATTGATGATCTCTTAAACCTGTCTCTGCATCATGAAATGATGCAGGTCCAAATGGACGTCAGTAAGTGGAATGTACGAGTATGTAATATGACAGAATGAAACATACCTCAAGGAAGAATAACATCGGTCCAAATGTCTCAAATCAGAAAGATAAGGGAGACTCAAATAAGGCGTCATAAGTCTAAAGTAAGAAAACATTTTTAGACAAAGACCAATCACACATCATACAATCCAATCCAATCATACACAATACAGTTCAATCAAATCGTATATCATCCGATTCAATCGAATCGTATACAATCGGTTCAATCCGGTCATATACGATCCGATCCAATCCAATCATATACCCTTCCATCGTACACTATCCAATCACATATCATATAATCCAATCCATCACACATCACCTAATCCGATCATATAAAATCAACTCAATAATCAACTCAAAGGACTCAACTCAATAACTATGCAAATTAAATTATGCAATGTTTTACAATTCAACTCAATCATCTACAATCACATTCAAACCAATCATATCAAGCACAATCCATTCAATTGGGAGTTTCTCTAACCGACAACCATCACCATATGAGTGAGTGATAGTACAACAAGCTGACGTTGTTGCCGCGTCCGTTCATACCTTGCCAGGGTATGAACGAATCAACCAATCATGGATCCAATCCAACCAAGTCCTATAATGTCAGGACAATAAAATGGGAAACATCCGACTTTAACGGTTCCATCCCCTCCTAGACGTAGTTTATTGGTTCGAGTATGGACTATACTCTTACCCAATTCGGTGCTCGATACTCCTCCCAAGACTCAATATGCTCATATCTATCAAGTGAGTAAGATACTCAAAATACTCATTTAGCCTCTTAGGACTTAGTTTCAAATCGACTCATTTAGTCTCATTGGACTCTTTTCAAATCGACTCATCTCAATCATCAAACTCTTCTCTTCAAATTTGATACCATCTCAACTCAATGGATGTAGAAAATATTATGTACATTTGAAATATAATTCCAACTCCTCAACTCAAACTCAAAATAGATACTTTAATGTAAAAATACTCAACTCATTTTAAGGCTCCTCATACTCAACTCATACTTAAACTCCTTTCTAAATCAAAGATAAAACTAATAATTCTTTAGACTCAAAATAGTGTGTAAATAGTTTATGCAAAAAGGTTCACAAATAATTTATTTAAAGCTCCTCCTCAAAAGATCATTTATTTTCAAAATATTCCTAAGACTCCAATCAACTCAAATTATGCACATCACATATCACAAAATCACATTAGACTCCAATCCACTTCATCACACAATCCTCATCAACATAACCTCTTCATTCACATCATCGTCAAATACCATTATTCACATCGTCATCAAACATCATCATCATATCACCATCATCATCAAACATTATCATCACATCATTATCAAATATCATAATCACATCAATCGTCAAACATCTACTCCAAAATCCTTATTTTAGTCTTATGTTCAATTTATGGAAGCAAAAGGACATTCTTAACTATCCAATTCATTCTTTTCATTCCAATCAATACATATATACACAAAACCATCCACCTCAACCTCAAGACAATTATGACAAAGAAATCTCATCTCGGGTTCATGTGAATGAAACATGAATCCATACTCTCAACAAACTCAACTCAAGAATATCGTCAATACCTATAAATCTATATACCAAGATCCATTTGTAGTCAATAATTATGAAAGATAACTATTTAGTAACTTAAGTCATTAAAAACATCAATCAACCAATAGTATCTAAAAACATTCTATAGTTTAGGAAAACTTTCAAGCAAACCTTCTTAGAAGGTTCAACTCTTTCACAACTCCTATCCAACACATCTATGGGCATATGGAAGAACTCAATCCATATTTTAGGTTAGCCTTACATACCTTAGAGTAGATTTTGAAGAAACCTTGTTGTTGGGTCTTCAATGGGAGACTTGAATTCTTGAAGCTCTTGAAGGCACTCTTTGTTGGAGAAGGATTTGGAGAAGAAGAAGAAGAAGAGAGGGAAATTTCTAGGGCTTTTTAGAGAGAGAGGGAGGACTGAAAAATGGTCCAAAAACATTCCAAGGATGGTGTATATATAATTTGGGGAAATACCCAAATTGCCCTTTCTCCAAAAATCTGGAAAATAGGCCAAAAACACCCTTGGCGCGATAGTGGCGTATCGCGCCACTGCGGCGCCAAGTCGAATAGGCTAAAAACCTGCACATTTGTTAGTGGCGCGTCGCGCCAAGGACCAAATTACTGAGGCTTGTTCCTGGCGCGATAGTGGCGCGTCGCGCCCTTACAGCGCCAAGCCCAAGTTTTCTGGCTTCTGGAAAATAAGCTTGAAAACCCTACACATCTCATGGTGGCGTGCCGCGCCAGGGACCAAACTACTGAGGCTTGTTCCTGGCGCGATAGTGGCGCGTCGCGCCACTGCGGCGCCAAGCCCAGATTTCCAGCAGTCACAACCCAGGCCTGAAATTTCGGCAATACTAGCCCATCTTAGGTTGGTCATAACTTTTGACTCAGAACTCCAAAATTTACAATCTTGGCGGCGTTGGAAAGAAGACTCAAAGACTTTTAATTTGATGGGTCATGGGCCATCCAATTCATCCTATTTTAGGAGACATGGTCATTTGAAATTGACCCTTGTACTAATTCGTCCGAAAACTAAATCGATTGGGATTTTTTTGGACTCGACTTGGTGTTAGAGATCCCTTATGACCCCTAAACACATCTAACACACTTCAATTACTTAGGAATTGATCCTAATTCATGTGTAAAATTACAAGTCCTCTGGTCCGAGTCTACACTCACGTGAAGAAATGTTCGAATCTTAGCGAAAAATTTTGGGGGGTGTTACATCAAGCTTAGCTCCCGAAGATAAAGATGAGTTAACAACTTATGAATGTGCGCTTGTCGGAAATCATCTTCAATCTTCGATCCCTAGTCCGGTGATTCGAATCATAGGAGCTAGTAATCGTTGATATGCTCATATATTGGTGATGTTATAGCTGTTGTGATCAACCAACTGAACTACTAAGATAAACATTGTTTTTAATTATTTGGGTTGATATTGTTATCACAAGGGATGATTATGAAGGTATTGGCCAACTTAAGCAACATCTTTCAAGCCAATTCCAGACTAAAGATTTGGGCATTTTTCTCGAACTAATATATATATATGGCTAAGACAACTTCTTTAAAGATTGGAGTTGAATAAATAAAATTGTTTTGTGATAATCAAGATGCACTACATATCGCTTCTAATCCAACGTTCCATGAAAGAACGCCAACACATTGAAGTAGATTGTCACTTCATTCAACATAAGGTTGAATATGAGTGCATTCTTACAAGTTTTGTCAACTCAAACGACCAGCTAATATAGGTTCTCATAAAATCACCCAGAGGATCCAGAATTGACTATAGTTGACGCAAGAGGAGCATACGGTTAAACTACAGCTTGAAGAGGAGTATTAGATGACTGTCACTAGATAAACATACAAGAGTTGTTTGTATATAGCCAATATAATTTCTTACATAGTCCACTTGGTGTCAAGCAATGTGGTGGCTAGCTAGTATGAGCATAAACAATCAATTATAATAAAGTACGTACGATATAATCACACACATACCGCATATGGCAAGAACATCTAATATAATCACACCATGATGATCACGTCTCCGTCATGTTGAAAATTCACACTTTAAGCATAACCTTAGGATAAGGTTCCCTTATGTTGAAAACATCATTCAGAACTGTTTTTGAGATTAAAGACGCTTTAAGCAAATTCAGGGCCTGCAAAAGTTAATATATAGTTAATGAGGATTCATTATATATAAATCTTAATAAATCATGCATGTTTAGTTCCATTGCTTGAATCTTTTGGCAGAATCCATAGTTACAAGACACAAGTTCTTGTGCACTCTAATATCTAGTCAATTCAATTTATCATTTGCTTGCAACCTTTTATGATGTGCTAAAGCCTCTTTACTCTGTACTAACTGATCGAACTCTGTGCAAAAGCCTCGAAAAGGATCACTATGAGAATCAAGTTTTTCTCCTTCGATAAGTGCATATAGGGAAGTGGGCTCTCGACTATTGGGAAAACTCTTAGTATTTTTTACTGAATTTTTCCGACCCGTTTTGGTGCACTATTGGAGAGGACATTGGTCCTCCATTGCTTTCTCAATCAAAAATGAAATTTAGCCTACTGAACAATTTCATTTATTACTTACTCATTTCTCAAGTTCAGAAATAAAAGTTTAGAATTCATGATTAGAGTTTAGAATTTAAGCATGAAATCTTCGTAATCTCAAAAGTTTATGCGTTCATCCACCACAATTTGCCGAGGAATACCCCAGAAGATATCCAAATATCTCGTAACAGATACTAAAAACAACAAATATGCAAGGACAATATTATATATCCAAATTAATATACAAGTAATTTAAGTAGAAGGCGTACCTCGTCCTTCCCAACAGTTACGATGCGTTCCTCCACATCACTGGTTGACACCTTCATTTGATTAAGCTGAGTTATGATTGAGGTAGGGGAAAAAGGAGTCACTAGAAGATTATCCATTATCATAAACGTTGCAGGTCCTTTCAAGTATCCTTCACCCTTTATAGTTTCCCCTGTTGGAGACTTTGGATCCAAAATGATGGCTAAATCACTTGCTTCTTCCTCATTTCCTATCGATGATCCCTTGGATTTATTAGTGTTCCTTACTATTTCTATATCCCCATAGCCATTGTATCTGTATTTCGGGTACTCCTCTCCCACCTCGAGAATATGACTGTCAAAACCAGAGTGTGGAAACAATTTCGGAGAGAGTAGCATATTTTTGCACTCTTCTGATTTGATATAGTTTTCCGAACTCAAATCAGAAGCACCCTTATACAAATTATCTATACATCCAAGTCTTGAGTTGCCACCTAGATGCTTTACTACAGCACCTAACGGGAATGCAAGGAAACTGAAAAGGAAGTCTACAAGCTTGACGCCGGCTTCCGCATACAAAACCTTCTTCTTACTTTTGCTGACTATAAGCTTCAGGCTCATACTATTTAAGTTTTGAGACATGGCGCCCTTCTTGTCTAACTTTGCTGTTTGGTTATCTTCGAACTTCGATATATCTTTCACCCAATTTCCCTGGCTATTCAGTATCATATTTGTCAAAGGCGTCTTGGATAGCAATGAGAACTTCAGCAGTTGCAACACCTAAATCAGGATATATATGCATCAAGTGATGAGGCAAGGAGGTTGCGGAAACCAGAATACCACAAGACGCAAATGTGAATTTTTGAAACCAAAAGAAAAGGCAAATAAAAATCCGAGTTGTCAAATGAAAGCTTCTTAACCAAGAAATTAGTAATGTGCACATTAGACACCTCCAAAATTTATGTGCAACGTCCACAAGACACAGTGGGGATGAGTTGAGGTGTCTAATGTGCACTCCTAAAGTTGGAGTGTTTACTTGGCAGTTGAGGCCAAGTTTGAGTGTCTTATCTATATATTGGTCAAGAGCAAAAAGGACACTACTGTCCTGCTGCTACACTGCCCTTCCATGCTGCTGCATTGTGCAGACATGGTACACTTGACAGCTGGATTGTTGACTCACGGAAAACGTATTAGAGGTACCAGGTCCCTTCATCAGATCTGTCAATTATCAAAATCATCTTTACAGCATTATAACAGAGTGCCTATCTATGTATTATGCCTTTCAATGAAGTGATAAAATTATGCTTGGTTAAAATGAAAACCATCAGAAGAAAGAGCGGACAATGTGCTAAAGGAAAGAGTTAAACACAAACTAAGTTGATAATTCCAATTTTTACTTCTTTTACTATGCAATTAGTTCTTCCTTGGCATTAGCCACACACTCGAATCGAGCTTCAATATGTCTTATTTAAACAAAGTTCAGCCTAGACATTTAGCCATAGAACACACAAAGTTGAGTAACTGTGAACAATCAAGTAAGACAATTCAGCTATTACCCCTCCCGCGCTGTACCTACTCTAGGCTGTACCTCATTGATTGTCTAATTTGCCACCATTATAATACTCAACTTAATTTTATCTCAAGCCTGACTAATAGTACATCATGAATTTTCAAACTAAATGAAGATGACAGACCAGATAATAACTTGATGGAGAAAACAATATATGAAGAATTGCTCTTATGAAACTATTTTTGAACAAGTTAGGGACTCCGAAAATAAGAACGGTATGCATAGTACAACATATCGGAAAAAGCATTACCTCCTTAATACTAACTTCTACAGTCTTTGCCTCGATTTCATTCTTGTCACTGACTCCGAGCTTTCCAAACAAAGCAGTTAAACTAGCAGTTGAGGCTGGAATTACCTGCAAATCATCTGTTATCATAAAGCTTGCTGCCCCAGCCTTTAGAAAGACTTCAACCACGCTGTCTCCCCCACAACTTCTCTTCTCTTCCTTGTCAGAAATTCCTCTCGGAGTTCGCATCAAACTATTACAGAGGCAGCACTGTGTATTCTGCCAGATACTGAGAAAGTTTTCACAGTGATAGTTAGAACAGATATTAGAACAGACAAACAACTTCCCTGCATTCTCCGAATGATCAATATTGAGCTTCAACTTTTCACACTGAACTTCTGATGCATTCCGTGGCATGATCAACATAGATTTGCAATAGCTTGTACGCAAGAACCTTGGCTCAAGCGAATAAACACTGGCATAAACGCGGCTAATTGATCCCAATTGAACCATATCTTTTTCAAGAAGTCTTAGAACAGTACCTAATGGGAGTGTCAAGAATGAGAAGAGTGTGTCAATGAATTCATGGTCCGACTCTGCAAAGATTACTCGGTTTTTGTTCTTGTCAATCATAACCTTAAGTTTGATAACCTGAAATTGAAGAATCCAAATGGTCATAACTTTAAGCATGCTTACAATAATTTGATATTTGCAACTCTCTCCACCCCATTCTGACATATAAGTTAAATACACAAAAACTATCATAGGTATCATTGTACCACAATAAGTCATGTTAATGTTAAGAATATCAATCGACCTTACTCCTAATCCAGTCGTAGATACTAGCTCATGAGTTGGGGATTGTCCTAAATCAACTTTGGTTATCAAGAGCAAGCACAAGATAACATGAGAACCTTATGTTAGGCGGAGGCGGATTCCGTATTTAAAATTTGAGGTTCTTAGAATTAGACTCATTGTATTGTATTTTTTAACTTATGGGTTCAAACCTACTATTCCATCTGTCACAATTTATGTGGCGCTTTTCTTTTTTTCGAGAGTCAAACAGTTTAAGTTTGATCAAAAATTTGCAAATGGAATCTTCAAAATATTTAAAAATATATGAAAAATTTACGGTCAAAGATAGACTCTTTTGAATCTCGAAATTCGAAAGGTGACACATAAATTGGGACGGAGGGAATATATATTTATTGCAATTTTTATAATTGTTTACATAGAAATTTATACTCTGCAGCGAAAGTTTTGGGTTCAAACGAACCCAGTGCTAGCGCCTAGCATGCTGCATCCGCCCCTAATGTATAGATAAACCAAGAATTAAAATGGATTTTGCTTTATACCAGGTTAAGAAAATGGATCTTTGACAAAACTCAACCTAAAAGGTAGTTCATGAGGCGAGAATTATCCAAAACCCTGTAAGCACTCAACCAGTGGCGTAGCCAAAAGTAATGAAGGGTATGGCCAGTTGAATACCCTTGGTCAAAAAATTATACCAAGGTCAAAAATTAGTTTCATATGTGTATATATTAAATGATCTTGAATACCCTTAACGAAATTTCTGATTTCATCACTGTGAGTCAACAACACAACAAATTCCCTTGAATACTTTGGCCTAACTCACTACAAAACCTAGCTCATGAGGTTAGGATTGTTCAAGATCATACGCGATAATAAGTTAACAACATCAATCAATGAGTAAATCCTGATAGTTAACACTGTATAATAATGTCAACATTTACTAGCTTGTAATTAAAGAAATCTGTCAATTTTGTTAACCAAAAAAATAAATAAAAATGGGAAAGAACTGACACAAATTAGAATACCTTAGGGTCTTCATCAGATTTATGGCGTCCGGCAGACATATTAACTCAGAATTTGAGACTAATGATTGAAAAAGTGAGTGAATAGAGTGACTCAACTTTACTGATTTATGTAAGAAAAAGAAAGACTTAGCTACGATTTTCCAAGTCTAAGATTCCATAAACTAAAGTTATATATCATTCGTTTTAATTTATTTGTCTTATTTTTTTTTAATTTATCTCAAAAAAATGTTTTTTCCCAATAATTTTTTAAATTTAACTTTTTATATGTCATATTTAATTAAAGTCATTAGATTAAAAGATATTTTAATATATTCAATGTATCTTTAATTTAATATCACAATATTCAAAAGGAAAAAATTATCTTATTAAATTTCGTATTAAATAAAAATAGGACTATTAAATTAAAACGAAAAGTGTATTTTTTTGGTTGTTGTGTAGGGCCTCTTTGAACTTGGGGCTAATGACATTTCCATTTAACATTCTTTTTTAAGGACTCCGTCCATTTTTATTTATATGTTTTTTTTACTAAAAGTAGATGGTCCTTAATATTTATCATTTTATTAAATCAATGCATAAATGATTTTATTTTCTATTTTACTCTTGTAAGTTACTATTATTCTTGAAAATATACACTTGATCAACATAGAAAAATTAAGTAAATAATTCATCTCCATTGGTCAAATTAATTAATCAAAATAAATTAATTCATTTTCATTGATTGAAAATTTGACTTTAAAAAAATATTACATAAGGGTAGAATACTAAGCTTACTTAGTTTATTAATGCACATAAAATCTAAAATAATGATATATAAATAATAACGGAGGGAGTACCTTTTAGATGTTATTTATAGGGATTTAGCTCCATTAATTGCACAATTTTGTCTTTGTATTTTAGTAATCAAATGTATGCTCGAGGCATAAGTTTTTTAAAGACAAGGAACATAATGATAAAGAGTAGTAGGGAAATTACAATTATGTAGTGGGTATTTATATTAATATACTTCTTCTATCTCATATTAGAGTACAATTTTGCTAAATTAATACTCGGTAATTAATAATCTCTGTAAGATAATATTTTTCTTTTGCCCCAACTTGAGCCAATAAAAAAAATCACTCATTTCGATAAGATAATAAAATAATATATTTTCAAAAGATCCCTATATAAATATATGATCTCATTAATATTATAAATTAATAATTCTTTATAAGTACAAATATATCCAAAACAATTTAGTGAAATATGATTTTGTTGTGTTTTATTTTTTTTGTTAAAATTTAAATCTAGTTGAAGCTCATCTTTTTAACTTTTCTTATTGTATCCAGTGTTCCTGTGTATGTGGAGTGATTTCTTTTGTACTAACATAATGTTTTACGTATTTGATCTGTCATTATTGATTTTGTGACATCTTTTAAATGAGAAACCACTTTTGGATATGATTTCAAGAAATTTCCTATGTTGCTTATATAATTTATTCCCTTGCCATCATACATTGAATGTTTTTAGTAAATATATAATTAATATTTTGATTATTAAGAAACAATGAACAATATGTATAATGAATTTATTTTTACAATGAATCATTAAATTCTTGAATTTATTTTATAATGAATTATTTAACAAAACAATATATTACAATGAATGATGCACATACATTATACCTTAATTCAATAATATGATACATAATTTAGTAAGATACAATGATTTTAATGTATTCATTGTACTTTATGGATAATAAATTCATTTTTATGTGAATTCAATAAATATGATACATAAATTAGTAAGATACAATGATTTTGATGTAATCAAAATTAATCTTTATTGAATCTCAAAACGTTCTTTAAATTAATAAATATTAATTTATTGATTAAATAATATCTCCACAAAATGATAATATTTCATGGTCCCATCTATATTAATTTAGTAAAAATTTACTATACTTGTCTATTTTTCTTTTACATCTCCTTAAGAAATTATAAATAAGGATATTTATACTAAATTACTCTTTAACTCTTTTTAATACACTATATTTATGTTTCTTATCCATCAATACCAAGATTAACCATGGAGGAATTTTTTTGGAATTTTATAATATTTATAGTTTCAAATTAAATAAATTAATTTTAATGGAAAAATGAGAAAATAAGATTAATTCTATCTTGATTTTGTAAATTACTCATTTTGTTCACTTTTAATTGTCATATTTCGCTTTTCGAGAGTCAAACTATAAAAACTTTAACCAATATTTTACAATGTATTTTTTCATCATATTAATATGAGTAGAATTACAACTTATCTTGTTATGATTATATTCGTTGTGTTATGTACCTGTTTGCATGTATCCCTTTTTTTTCCTGTTAAATTTTGGTATTTTATTGATGAAGTAATGAGTATAAAACATCACCTTACACCTCTTCGGGCAAAGCCCATTCCCTACATGGCCCAATCGATTAGGAACAAAATAAACAAACAATAAAAAATAAAGTACCTAACACTTTGAACCTTCCTGTCCCCTCTATCCCTTTGCTGAAGTTACTCTTAAATAAGGACATTTTAGTTTATCACTGTTAATGATCCTTCTTCGTTTTTGCTTATAACAAAGGGGGGAAAATACGTAGTCATTTTACATGTATGAATTACACAACTCAAGAAAAGCAGGATACAACTAAGGGGAATTCGACTCTCAAAGCTCCACCCTTAACTTTTCTAATCGAAGAAATTAGATTCGGGTCATCCAAGTGGATTAATCCAGATTTATTTTAATAATAAATATAATATATATAATATTTATATTTAATAGATAAAAAAGAAGAGACACAACTATTTAGATTTTTTCTGAATAATTGCGTCCCCTTAGGATTATAAAAGATTTCTTTTTTAGAGGAACAAGACATCCTTTCTCTTAAAGGAAAAAAGAAAACGACACATTCTATTTTCCTTCTTCCTTCTCCAATTTCTGAAAATTTTTATTGAAGATTTTTGTGAAGATTTCTTCTCCGAAAAAGGAGCAAACTTATGTAACATGTTATAGATTGTGATTTTTATACGGTGTAGTTCGTCTTTGAATATGATTACACTATTAGATTTATGAAACAAATTTAATGATCCTACAAATTATGTGTTTGAGTAGATTCTTCACTAATTAGGAAAAGATGATTATATTAAATTGTCATCATAAAAAAATAGAGGAGATTGTCAGAGTTTGATTTTAATGTATGCAACCCATCCAAAGTCAAGCAAGCAACACTATTTGGAAAAAAGATGCAATAAATCAAGAGATGAGATTGACTAAAGTGAATTAATTACTCAAGAAATATCTGATGCTAACTATGGTAACAAGTACCAAAACACGCACGACAACGATAGAATCAAGTACCAAGCTATATCGGATGAAATCAAGACCATGATATAATTAGGAAGTGCAATTACTAAACAGATTTGAAAGATTGAATCACAATCTTCTAACGACATCATACATTGAAAAATTGTCCCTTGTTGTTGGAAATGTATCAATTTTTCTTTTCAAGGATCAATTTTTTTTGGTTACCTTTTCCGTCAAAGGTAGGCCGAAGAAGTATTGAGGAGAGGTGATTAGACAGGACATGACACAGTTACAGCTTACGGAGAACATGACCTTAGATAGGAGGGTGTGGAGGACCCACATTAGGGTAGAAGTTCACATAGTCTCGTTATTCTTCTCTATTCATAAGCATAGTAGTGCATTACGATCTCTTGCGCTTTGACTTCTGATTTCTGTTATTTCTGTTATTATTTATTACTTTCTATGCTTTGATTACTCAATTTTACCTGTGACGCTTTCATTATTTATTTAATCGTTATTTGTTATTTGTATTTATTTATTTGTATTTATTTGTTATCTATTCGTTATTTATTTGTTGTTTTTCTCATAAAGCTTTTAATTTTCTATTCTTATCTAACATTTTTTTATGCATTTATGCTTTTACTGAGCCAAGGGTCTCCAGGAAACAGCCGTCCTACCTTGGTAGGAGTAAGGTCTGCGTACATTCTACCCTCCCCAGACCCCATGTTGTGGGATTTCACTGGGTTGTTGTTGTTGTACCTTTTCTGTAACACCCCTCAAAATTTTTCCTAAGATTCGGGCCTTCTTTGTACACATGTGGGGCTCATCGTATTTATTTCGAAGTACGTGCTTGAGTTAAGATGAGTCCCTGAGGAGTTTAAGAGCGTTGGAGGTGATGTGGGGTCATTGAGGACCCTTAGGACCGAGCTAAGTCCAAAAGATCCGTCGTGGCTAAGTTTAGGACGAGTTCACGTAAGGGTCGACTTTCAATGACCCTATCGTTTTAAAGACGTCAATCCGGGTGGCCCATGACCTATCAAATTAAAGGTCGTCGAGTCTTCTTTCCAATGCCACCAAGAACGTGGATTTTGGAGTTCGGGGCCAAAAGATATGACGATCCGAGGACGAACTAGCACGACAGGGATTTCATTTTGGCCTGGGTTACCACTGCTGGGGAAATGGCCCTGGCGCCGTAAGGGCGCGACGCGCCACTATCGCGCCAGGAACATGCCTCAGTAGTTTGGTCCCTGGCGCGACGCGCCACTAAAAGTGTGCAGGGTTTTGGGGCCAAATTCCCAGAATTTGGAACAATAGGCCTGGCGCTGTAAGGGCGCGACGCGCCACTATCGCGCCAGGAACATGCCTCAGTAGTTTGGTCCCTAGCGCGACGCGCCACTAAAAGTTGTGCAGGTTTTAGGCGAAATTGGCCTTGGCGCTGTAAGGGCGCGACGCGCCACTATCGCGCCAAGGGCGTTTTAGCCTATTTTCAGAACATTTTGAGGAGGGGCAATTTGGAAAGTTACCCAATTATATATATGTAGCCCTTGGCCTTTTGGGAACTCATTTGGCAGCCCTCACTCTCTCTCTAAAAAGCCCTAAGAGCTCCTCTCCCTTCTCTCTACTCTTCTTCTCCATTTCCAACAAAGGAGTCCAAGAAGCTTCAATATTAGAGTCCTCTATTAAAGACCCAACCTCAAGGTTTTCTTCAAGTCTTCTCTAAGGTATGTAAGGCTAACCAAAACATGGGTTGAGTCCACCCATGTGCCCTATTCTTGTTTTGAGGTTAGATGTCCATGAAAATGGAGTTTCTTGATATGGTCTAAGTTGAAGAGTTTTATCTCATATTTATTTAATTCTATATGCATTGAGGTTGTTGAGCTAAGAGGTTCCTAAAATGAGCCCTTAGGTGAGTATGAGATGATGAAGAAATGAGTTGCTAAATATGTTTTATTGGTCATCTTAATTATGTAGACTTGATAA
The DNA here is from genome assembly GCF_947179165.1 of Solanum dulcamara. NCBI lineage: Eukaryota > Viridiplantae > Streptophyta > Magnoliopsida > Solanales > Solanaceae > Solanum > Solanum dulcamara. The sequence goes on along the minus strand of NC_077244.1, from coordinate 4,857,824 downwards.
AGTATACTATTTTCTTAAACATGTTGCTTATTATAAAAATGTCGATTTGAAGTCTTGAGGATGTGATGAGTCACAAGGATTTTCTCAAATGGATGGAGGTAATGATTGATTTTATATCTAGATGATGTGTATATATGCATTTTAACACTTCCTTGAAGTTATGATTGAGATTGAGCATTGAGATTGAGACTTGATTGTGATAGAGTTGATGAGTTGACAAGGTTGTAATGAAACTTGTCGATGTGATTTGATTCAATTGATTGGATGGAGTTTTATGAGCATGGAGTCTTGGAAGAAGTATCGAACACCGAATTGGGGAAGAGTATAGTCCATACTCGAACCCAATAACTGCGTCGCCAAACGTAGGGGGGATAGAACCGTTAAAGTCGGATGCTTCCCCGAGAGATTTGTCCTGATATTATAGGACTTGGTTGGATTGGATCCATGATTTGATGACTCGTTTATGCCCTGGCAAGGTATGAGCGGACGCGGCAACAACGTCGGTTTGTTGTACTTTCACTGGCTCATAAGTGATGGTTGTCGGTTAAGAGAAACTCCCAAATAGGTGTTGATAGTACTCTGAGTCGGATTGAGTTGATTGTGTATGATTGGTCCCGTCTAAATCATATCCTTGTTTAGACTTAGGACATTTGATTGAGTTGTCACCCTTTTGAGATTGAGATCCCGAGTTGATTGATTATTTCTTGATGTTTGTTGTATTCGGCCATTTTACATACTCGTACATTCCATGTACTGACGCCATTTGGCCTGCATCGTTTCATGATGCAGAGACAGGTACTAGAGATCATCAACCGGCGCTCCATTGAAGATCCACTTACACTTCCAGCCAGTCGGTGAGTCCTCCTAGTTCCCGGAGGATATTGGGCCTTCCTGTACAGTTTTTGATTGCATTTTTTTGTTATTTAGATTGTCGGTAGCCATGGGCTTGTCATTGGCACCTTTTAGACTTGAATAGAGGCTTCATAGACTGAGATGTGAGGAGGTCGAGCGGTCATCTTGAGGATTCCTATTTTGATTATCGTCTTGATTGTAAATGTTTGGCCTTCGGCCCTTATGATATGAGAAGTATTTTCTTAAATTGAGTTTTTTGCTAATAGAATGTGCTTGAATGAATGAGTGATTGTACCAAGTGGTTCGCTCGGAGGTCAGAGATGGCCTTCGGGTGCCGGTTACGTCTAGGGTACCCTCCCGGGGCGTGACATTTTCCGTCAAAGACCTTCTTGTTTAGGGGTGGGCATAAATAACGAAAAATCAAAATACCGAACTGAACCAGATTTTTTTGATTTTTTGATTTAGGTGTTTCGGTTTTCAATTCGGTTTTCGATTCATATTTTTTTGTAACTTCGATTTTTCGGTGTCACAAATTTTGTATTTCGGTATTTCAGTTTAACCAAATTTACGCATTACTGTACATTGTATTTTTTCATTTTCTTCCTACAAGATTAAAAAGTTTGTTCTTCAAACTCTTGAATGAATTATTCTTAGCCTTATCAATACCATTTCAAATCACAGAATGCATATAATAGCCTTTAACGGCCCAACTTGGGTTGACAAAAAAAACACACGCTATTCTCCAACCATGGAAGATTTTCTAATGTAAACAGTCGTTAAATTATTTAACTGGTAAAGTTCCTGTCATGTGATCAGGAGGTCACGGGTTCAAGCCTTGAAAACAGTATCTGACAGAAATGCAAGGTAAGACTGCGTACAATAGACCCTTGTGGTCAGGTCCTTCCCCGGACCCCGCGCATAACGAAAGTTTTAGTGCACCAGACTGCCCATTTTTAGCAGTTTTATCACTAAATTATTTTTGTTTGTCATACAATTATATTTTGTATTTCTGGTAGAAAAGTTTTTCTTATGAAAAAAAAGCCTTGAATCTCATTATGATGTAGCTCAACTTAAAAACCAAACTAGCAATTATTGATTCATTTCTACATAATCTGTAATGTTCAAACGCATTAAAGCAACTTTGGGGTAGGATGGATGCTTCCAAACGAATAACATATATATAGTTAGTTCCGATTACAATTATGTAACACATGAATAACAATAGTAACAAGCTGGAAAGTTTCATGCAATAGTCCAAAATATACACAATTAGTGCAGCACACGCACATCATCTACTGTTAGTTATATCAACATGGAGGATCACTTAATTAACTTGTGGGGACCAACTAATTAATATCGCATAATAAAATACAATCGAAATTAAATAATTTTAATTTTTAAGAGTTTTTTTTCATGATACGAACTATCAATATATAATGTAGTAGCCATAGTACTTGTAAAAATTTATATAATTTAAAATTTTAAAAAGCCCATTAAGCAGGTCCATAACACAAAAAATCGAATTTAATAAATCGAATCAAACCGAATTATAAAAAATCAAAACGAACCGAATTGGTTTGGTTCAGTGTTCAGTATAACAAATACATAAACCGAAAATCAAAAAAGCTAAAATAAAAAAATTGAAACCGGAATTATCGAATGCGCAACCGTATTCTTGTTAGAGTATACAATTTATATGCAACAGAAGCACACCACAAGCTCACAAAATTACATAATAACTAAATAATATAACTTAAATCAGTTGAGAAGAATTACAACTAACCTTTCGATATTTCTACACAAATTGCTCAACATCAAAGGTCCAGAATTGCTTCTTTCTACTGTCTTCTACTATTAACCTCACTAATTTTCTTAAACCAGAACTAGTGTGGACAAGTAAGTGTTTCTTCCTTTCAAAAAAGGATCCCTTCCCCTTACATGCATCAACACCCTCTTTTATACCCATATAAGTTAGGCTACGAATTTCAGCCATTAAGTTAATTCAAGAGGGGCATTAAAGAGATAGTCAAGAGGCATAAAGAGTCATTAAAACCAAAACTTTTTTAGGGATAATGCGTAAGTACCTTTGAACTATAACCGAAATTTCAACGACAGACCGTAAGAATTTCATCTATTTGACATGAATTTGGTGCTCAAGTAATGAGCAAATATCAAGATTGAAGAAAATGACTATTTTTAAGAATTTGTAAAAATGATAGACAATTTGTTTTTATAATATTTAATTTCCTACATGTCATTGAAAAAAAATGTGGAATTACATGTGTAATCGATTGGATTGCACACACTGATCAGATGAAAAAATGGTTTAAACTACTGTGTTTTTTTTAATGAGTTTGAGAGTTCAGTTAACAAAGTGTTAAGGGGTCCAAAATATAAATACATACAAGTATAAGTGTCCATCAAACCATTTTGCCTTTTGATAATAATGTATTTGAAGGAATAATACATTAAAATAGAACAATTAAATTAAATTCCAACACGATTAAAAATTAAATATCAAACATCAAAATTGATTTGGACAACCGAAAGAAACAAAAATATATTTAAACATTTAAAAAGAATCTAGTCATGACATAAACAAGAATTTCTAAAAAATAATACTCTCTCTGTCCATTTTTACTTATCCACTATATTAAAAATAGATATCCAACAATATTTGTCTAATTTATTAAATTAAGAGATAATTTTAGCTTAGTTCCTAATTTTACCCTTTTCATTAATTAATGCTCCCTCTATTTCATATCAATTAAATTTGTGAGACAATGCATACATATTCAAGGACAAAGATTAATAATGTATAAATATTATTGAATGGAGGGAGTATTTTAATAAAATAAATTGTTTTCACTTTTCACAAACTTATATAACCATAGAATATGTAACTTCCTCAAATTTTACACCCATCCACTTGTCCGGACTTAGATTTTCCCACCACTCCAACAAATTTCAAATTTTCAAACACCACAAAACCCCAATCTCCCTTTCCTCCCTTATAAACAAACTCCCTTTTCCCGTCTTTTTCCTCTTCATTTCTCACACAATCCCTCGACTCTCTCTTTATATTTTTTGTTCATTCTCATCCTCCCTTAACAAAACTCCTTCATCTAAAAAAAATGCGTGAAATTCTCCATATTCAAGGTGGCCAATGCGGCAACCAAATTGGGGCTAAGTTTTGGGAGGTGGTATGCGCCGAGCATGGGATTGATTCAACCGGTGCGTACCATGGAGAGACAGATATTCAACTTGAGAGAGTCAATGTCTATTACAATGAGGCGAGTTGTGGGCGCTTCGTACCTCGTGCTGTTCTTATGGATTTAGAGCCCGGGACTATGGACAGTGTTAGATCTGGACCTTATGGTCAGATTTTTAGACCTGATAACTTTGTTTTTGGTCAATCTGGTGCTGGTAATAATTGGGCTAAAGGTCATTATACTGAGGGTGCTGAGTTGATTGATTCGGTTCTCGATGTTGTTAGGAAGGAAGCTGAGAATTGTGATTGCCTACAAGGTATTTTGTTTAAATGTTGGTGCTGATTGTTTTTTTATTCATTCGAGAAGGTGAAATTGTGATGTTGACAAGGTATTTGTTTAAATGTTTGTGTGTATTTTTCATTTGTTAATTCGTGTTGGTTGATTTGGATATTGTAAGTTCTATGGTTTTATGCATTTGAGAAGCTTAAAATTGTCTTTGCATAATAGGTGTTTGTTTAAATGTTTATGCATGTTTTGATTTGATTACTCATGCTGATCGTTTTTGATATTGTTCGTAAAGAAGCTGAGAATTGTGATTGCCTTAAAGGTATTTGTTTGAATGTTTATGCATGATTTCTTTTGTTAACTTGTGTTAATTGTTTTCGATATTGTAAGTTCTATGGTTTTATTCATTTAAGAAGTTGAAATCACAAACATTTAAACATAAGCTATGTAAAAATATTATAAATTGTGATGCCGCCAAGGTGTTTGTTTGAATGCTTATGCATGTTGTGATGTATTTTATTCATCACAAACATTTAAGCATAAATTGTGATGCCACAAAGGTGTTTGTTTGAATGCTTATGCATTTCATGATGTGTTTTGTTCATTTGAGAAGCATATAATCGTAATTGCTTATATTTATGTTTAAATGCCTGTGCATATCCTGATTTGTTTATCTCGTGGGATTACTTTTGATATGGTAAGTTCTATTGTTTTACCATTTCATATATATGCTTGTGATTTCTTTTTGATATCTGAATATAGCCATTTTTTCACACTTTAGGTCTGGTATGCGTATTTAGAGGATTTCTAGTTTTAGAGAATCTTGACTTGCTTTAAAAGATGAATGTTGAATGAATAAATGGTCAGTACACAGAGGGTGCTATGTTGGTTGAATCTATTCTTGACGTTGTGCACAAGGAACCTGAAAATTGCTATTTCCTAAAGGTGTTCTTGAAATGTTTGTCATCTCAAGATTTATAAACGTGTGGAGTTGGTTTAACTCTCACAAGTTCTAATGTTTATTGATTTCTTTTGTCTGTGACTATATTTTTTTTCCCGGTAAATACATAGGCATACATGCACCATTGTTGCTTATATGTGAGACTATTTGCAGGGTTTCAGGTATGCCATTCCCTGGGAGGAGGGACTGGGTCTGGAATGGGGACTCTTCTCATTTCAAAGATACGAGAGGAATACCCAGATAGGATGATGCTGACATTTTCTGTCTTCCCATCTCCAAAGGTTTCAGACACAGTTGTAGAGCCTTACAATGCTACATTGTCTGTTCATCAGCTTGTAGAGAATGCAGATGAGTGCATGGTTCTTGACAACGAGGCTTTATATGACATTTGTTTCCGAACCCTCAAACTTACAACTCCTAGCTGTAAGTATCCTCTCTTCATATCAATGACATAACTCATTTACTTAGGCGTCTAGTTCAACATGCAACAACTTCGAGCCATGGTGATGGAATCTTCAATATGTTATTGGTGTTGAATACTCAAACAAATGTTCTGATTAGCGCCAGTGGCCTCCCATTTATGCAGCCATTTCATTCTGATTAGCGCCAGTGGCCTCCCATTTATGCAGCCATTTCATTTTTTCTTTTCAGTTTCGTTTTCTTAAATCCTGTCTTAATTAATCTTCATGAAATGTGTTTCATCAACCGTTGAGTCTTCTCTCCCTCAAATTTCATTCATAACCTAACTTATATAGTGTATTTTTTGCTTAGCTGACCATAACTCATTTGGGATTGGGGGTTGGTTAATTGTGTTTGCTTAGCATCAATTAATATGAATATGCTTCATGCTGTGGATCACTTATTCTGCAACTTCTTAGAAACTTATCCTTTTGCTGATGATGCTTTTGTTTTCTAACAGTTGGTGATTTGAATCACTTAATATCTGCAACCATGTCTGGAGTTACTTGTTGTCTCAGATTCCCTGGCCAGCTTAACTCTGATCTGCGGAAACTTGCTGTGAATCTCATTCCTTTCCCCCGTCTCCACTTTTTCATGGTTGGGTTTGCTCCACTTACCTCACGTGGTTCACAACAATACCGAGCTTTATCTGTTCCTGAGCTTACTCAGCAAATGTGGGATGCAAAGAACATGATGTGTGCTGCTGACCCTAGGCATGGCCGCTATTTGACAGCATCAGCAATGTTTAGGGGGAAAATGAGCACCAAGGAAGTTGATGAGCAGATGCTTAATGTGCAGAACAAAAATTCTTCATACTTTGTTGAGTGGATTCCCAACAATGTCAAGTCAACAGTCTGTGATATTCCACCAACTGGTCTAAAAATGGCATCAACTTTCATTGGAAATTCAACATCAATACAAGAGATGTTCCGTCGTGTCAGTGAACAATTCACAGCCATGTTTAGGAGGAAGGCTTTCTTGCATTGGTACACAGGGGAAGGAATGGATGAGATGGAGTTCACTGAGGCAGAGAGCAACATGAATGATCTGGTCTCTGAGTACCAGCAGTACCAAGATGCAGTAGCAGATGAAGATGAAGGATACGAGGATGAAGATGAAGCATATCATGACTAGTATGCTTATGCCGGGAAATCTTATGTTATATTTTAAGTAATAGTTCCTTTCAACTGTGGATCAACTTTAGTAGTGAAGAGAAAGCGACTAAACTGTATTTTTGTCGAACTTATCACTATCCCTTAATTGCAAAATTGAATATTTTGTTGCTTTTGCTAAGATATTTGTGATTGAGTGATGAGAAAGCATGCTGTAGTTGGTATAAACTCATACTATTTACGTTATGTCCAGTATAATGACGCTGAGCTTGTTATTATTGCAGCAAATACATACTATAGTTGACACGGATACAATAACTTTTAGTATCTTGTTACTAACTCGTGTTTCAAACTTTCAATTGATTGTGTTATGTGGTTTCTTGTTGCCAATAGATATCCTCAAGGTTTACCCAACTGTGTACTGTATAGTTAGCTAGCATTTATATTAAAAACGTTTCTTTCAAATTGTGTAATGCTGACTTGAATGATTACAACATTGATTACAAATTAAACATAAAAATCTGAGCACCTTGGAAAGATGCAGTCATGGTTTTGTTAAACGTAAGAAAGCTTATTCCCTCGTAAAGAAACTTTAGAGCCTGTGTTCCCTTGTTATAAGTCATGTTGAATAAACTAATATGTTCAGCAGCCCACCAACCCATTTTAGAAGCTGCAAATCTCTGACTCTTAGTCCACGATTCCAGAAGTTGCACACCATTGTTGAAGCCATCAACCACCATTGTTGAATGAAAAATTCAGCCACCAATCACACTTTTAAGTCTATAAATAGAGCCTTATGTTTCACTTGTAAATTAACATAAAAAAAATCAATCTAGAGAGATTGATATACAATCTAGGAAGAGATTGTGAGAAAAAGAAAGTGTTTGGTGAGATTTTTTGTAGATAAATTCTTGGTGTAAATTCTCTGTAATTCTATTCTTGTGAAATAGAATTGTTTTTCCTCCTAAATATTCTTCATTGTGATAAGAGAATCACAACAACTGGTATCAGAGCTCACAATTCTGTGTTTGTCGAGAGATATCGGAACACAAAAATTTCAAATCGGAGCTGCATTTCTTTGAAAACATGATCGTCGGTATGTTTCAATCACTTCATTAGATTCCTTGAGTCGATACGAATTCAACGCAAATTTCCAAAGGCAAAACGGAGCTAAAACGAAAAAGTTATGGCCATTTAAAGTTTGCTTTGTTTTTGGTGTAGGTTTCTGCCGAGAGGAAGAAGAAAGTGAACAGTACCTGCCACATCATTCAACTCCAACCAATTAGAAGCAGCCACGTGGAGCCATTTTCTTGTCTAGTCACCCTGCCACATAAACACCACGTCAAACCCGGTTAACACCCATTCATAATAGATTTTTTGAAATTTATAAAATAACCCCTGGGGTTACTGAAATTATATTTCTGCCTCAAATGTTCAGTATATTTTTAGTTTAACCCCAATAGTTTGATGTAAATTTGAAAATTTTCTAGAAGCCCAATTTTGACCTAAGAAGAGTCAGTCCTACCATTTTTCACCATTCCAGACGCATTGGTGAGTTGCGTTTGCTGAGATTCTATTCCAATATTTTGACCAAGCCATTTTAAAGATATAATGGAAGAGTCGTCATCATAATCATTTGGAGCTATGATAAAGCTTATTGCCACAATTACACATTGTGGAGACCTTGGATGGAAGATCTCCTCAGCTATAAAGATTTGTATGATCCCATAGAAGAAAAGGGAAAGAACCCCAATTCCACCAAAGAAGCAAAGTGAAAGAAATTAAATAGGAAAACTATCGGTCAAATTCGACAATGGACTGACGATAGCATTTTTAATCATGTTGCACAAGAAACAGACACGTATGCCCTCTGGATAAAGTTAGAAGGGATGTATCAATCCAAGACTGCTCGGAACAAAGCCTTGTTGATGAGGAATTTGGTAAATTTGAAGTTAAAGCAAGGAACTTCAATTGCCGAGCATACCAGTGAGTTTTAAAGCTTGATAAATCAATTATCTTCTGTTGACATGCCGCTCGGGGATGAGATGCAAGCCCTATTACTTCTTAGTTCTCTTCTTGATAGCTGGAAAACGTTGGTAGTCTCTCTCAGTAATTCAACTCCTGATAGAAATCTGACCATGTCTATAGTCAAAGATGCCTTATTTAATGAAGAAGGCAAAAGAAAGGACATCGATCATGGTGAGTCGCATGCCCTTATTACAAAAAGAGAAAGACAACAAGGAGGAAGTCAAGATAAGGGGAGAGACAGAAGCTAGAGTAGGGGAATATCCACAGATGGTAGGAAGCCATCATATGAGTTCTACCATTGTGGAATAAAGGGTAAAGAAGAACTACAGAAAATTACAGAAGGAGAAGGGCAGTTGAAGGAGAAGGATTGAGATGTATTAGTCACTACCCACAGAGAGGTAGCCATTTGTTCCATCCAAAAAGAGGCATGCCTTCACATATCAAGTCAAGAAGACAATGAATGGGTGATAGATACTGCAATATCATACCACGCCACATCCCAAAGAGATTTCTTCACAACATACAAAGCAGGAGACTTTGGAGCAGTGAAGATGGGGAACACTTGTTCTTGTGAGATAGTTGGAATTGGTGATATCAAAATACAAATAAATATCGGGAGTACAAGGATACTGAAGTATGTCCATCATGTGCCAGATCTTCTGCTAAACCTTATATTAGGTATAGCTTTTGACAAATAGGGCTATGAAATTCATTTCGAAAAAAACACATGAGAATTGCTGAAAAGAGTTATGGTTCTCGCTCGAGGACATATTTGATGCAACCTATATAAAACTCATGTGAAGGTATGCTCAAACAGTCTCAATGTTATGAAAAAAGAGGCATCTCAAAACCCGTGGTACCAGAGACTCGATCACATGAGTGAAAAAGGGGTTATCAATTCGAACGAAAATATAACTTATCAGAATAGACAAGAGTGCTGATTTAGACCCTTGTAATTGCTTATTCGGAAAGCAACACAGAGTCTCATTTACATTTTTTTCAAACAGAAGAGCAGAGTTACTCAGTATGGTACACTATGATATTTGTGGTCCCATGGAGGAGAAATCACTTGGCGGTAATAGGTATTTTTTGACTTTTATTGATGATACTTCTCAAAAGGTGTGAGTTACTTCTTAAAGACAAAGGAACAAACTTTTGACTATTTCAAGATATTTCATGCCATGGTAGAGCATGAAAAGGGAAAGAAATTAAAATGCCTTCGCTCAGATAATTGAGGCGAGTATACTTCTAAGGAGTTCAATACCTATTGCAAGAGACAAGGGATTCGATATGAGAAGACAGTTCCACGCACCCCACAACACAATGGAGTAGCCGAGAGAATGAACCAGACAATCATGAAAAGAGTGGGAAGTATGATTAGTATGGCAAAGCTGCCTAAGCCATTTTGGAGAAAGGTTGTTCGGGTCGCCTGCTACCTAATCAACTGGTCACGATCAGCCTCGTTGAATTTTGAGGTTCTAGAGAAAATATGATCTAGTAAGAATCCCCCATGTTCTCACTTAAGCGTATACAGTTGTTTAGCACATGCACATGTATCCAAGGAGCTTAGGAAGAAGCTTGATGGTAGAATTATACGATGTATCTTCATAGGCTATGGAGATGAAGAATTTGGATATAGATTATGGGATCCAATACAGAAGGTGGTGATCAAAAGTAGGGATGTTGTATTTCACGAAAGCCAGATAATAGAAGACATTGAAAAGCCCACAATGTCTCATGAAAGAAGTTTTAGTGCCTAGAAAGTGTGTCCAGATCCACTAACAACGTTGTCACGCCCCGGGAGGGTACCCTAGGCGTGACCGGCACTTGAAAGCCATTTCTGACCTTCAAGCGAACCACCTGATTCAATCACTCTATCATTCAGTCATATACGCTCAAAGGAAGGCTCAATCATAACATGCTACTTACAATATGGGGGCCGAAGGCCAAACATGTTTAACTCAACAAAATAAGTGTAATAGGACTCCTCAAACTAACAGTCCAACCTTCCCACACTCTAGTCTATGAAGCCTCTATCAAAGTCTAGAAGGTGCCGATGACAAGCCCATGGCTACCAAAAATCAAAATAAAGGAAACGGCAACAAAACTATGTGAGGGAGCTCAACATCCTCCGGAAACTAGCATGACTCACCAAGTAGCTGGGAGTGTATGTGGATCTTCAATGGAGCGCCGATTGATGATCTCTAGTACCTGTCTCTGCATCATGAAACGATGCAGGCCAAATGGCGTTAGTACATGGAATGTACGAGTATGTAAAATGGCGGGATGAAACAAACATCAAGAAAACATCAATATCAACTCAGGATCTCAACTCACACACATATATATATATATATATATATATATATATATATATATATATATATACATACATAACAACTCACTCAAGTGTCCTAAGTCTAACAAGAAGTAGTTTAGACGGGACAAACTCATAAACCACTCAACTCAACTGACTCGGAGCACTATCAAGACCTAAATGAGAGTTTCTCTTATCCGACAACCATCACCTATGAGCCAGTGATAGTACAACAATCAGACGTTGTTGTCACATCAGTCCATACCTTTCCAGGGCATGAACGCCTCCCTAATCATGGATTCCATCGATTAGTCAAGTCCTATCATTTCAGGACAATAAAAATGGGTAAACATCCGACTTTAATGGTTCGATCCTACGGGAAACATCCGACTTTAACGGTTCTATCCCTACCTACATTGGCGGTGTAGTTTCTAGGGTTCGAGTATGGACTATACTCTCACCCGCTTTGGTGCTCGATACTCCTCCCATGACTCTATGCTCACAAGACTCCATACAATCATCTCAAACAAGCCCTCACGGCTAGTTTCATGTGGAACATTGCCCACTCTTCAACTCTATCCTCATTTCAACTCAATTAAGTCATAATGACAAGTTCCATTTAGGACCTCGTCCACTCGTCAATTTTATCCTCCAATCAACTCAATCAAGCCTCATTTAGATAAACATTTATGACATCTCCTCAAGACTCATCACAACTCTATGACTTTAGCTCAACAATTCAAGTAGAATAACCTATTTAAGGAAATTGACTTATGAAACATAATCACATGGTTAAAGAGATCAACAAAACATATTAATAAGTCCTCTCCATCAACTCACACTAACATGAAGGTTTTAGGAACTTTTTAGCTCAACAACATCAACACATATAGCATTAAATAAATAGGGGACAAAACTCATTCAAACATAAATCATACCAAGAAACTCCATTTTCATGGACATCTAACCTCAAAGCAAGAGTAGGGAACATGGGTGGACTCAACCCATGTTTTGGATAGCCTTACATACCTTAGAATAGGTTCTTGAAGAAACCTTGATGTTGGGTCTTCAATGTAGAACTCGAATCTTGAAGCTCTTGGAACTCTTCTTGTTGGAAATAGGGAAGAAGAAGAAGAGAGAGAAAGAGAAAAACTCCTAGGGCTTTTTAGAGAGAGAGAGGGGCTGTAAAATATGATCTCAAAATGGTCTAGGGTGATACATATATATAATTTGGGTAAGTTCCCAAATTGCCCCTTCTCAAAAAGTTTTGAAAATAGGCTAAAATGCTTCTGGCGCGATAGTGGCGCATCACGCCAGTGCAGCGCCAGACTGATTACGCCTAAAAACCTGTACAACTTTTAGTGGCACGCCGCGCCAGAGCCCAAACTATTGAGGCACATTCTTGGCGCGATAGTGGCGCATCGCGCCCTTACAGCGCCAAGGCCATATTTTCTGGGTCTTAGAAATTTGGCCTGAAAAACCCTGCACACCTCTTAGTGGCGCGCCGCGCAAGGGGCCAAACTACTGAGGCGTGTTCCTAGCGCGATAGTGGCGCATCGCGCCACTGCAGCGCCAAGCCCAGATTCCCAGTAGTTGAACCCTAGGCCTGAAAATCCCTGCTATGCTAGTTCATCTTAGGATCGACGTATCTTTTGACTCTGAACTCTAAAAGTTACATTCTTGGTAGCGTTGGAAAGAAGACTCGACGACCTTTGATTTGATGGGTCGTGGGCCACCCAGATTGTCATCTTTCAAAAGATAGGATCATTATAAGTCGACCCCTTATATGAACTCATCCTAAAACTTAGCCACGATGAATCTTTTGGACTTAGCTTGGTTCTAGGGGTCCCTTGTGACCCCACATCACCTCTAACACTTATCAATTTCCCAAGGACTCGTCTTAACTCATGCAAATGCTCCACAATACTCGAGTTCGACCCTACCCGAATACAAAAAAGGTCCGAATCTTAGGGAAAAATTTTGAGGAGTGTTACATTATCTCCCCCTTGGGATCATTCATCCTCAAATGACGAGCAACCAAGGATGAACTCAGGGTACAAATCACAATCAGAATTCAGTCAATCAACCAATCAATTTCTCAAACAATTACCAATCAAACTCAAAATGTACAAATGAATTCAACTCAAGGAAATGGACATTACCTTCAATATTCTCATCGGTAGGCATGAATAGATGTGGATATTTAGATTTCATGGCTTCCTCTGCTTCCCATGTGGCTTCCTCAACAAATTGTTTTCTTCACAAGACTTTGACTGAGGCGATCTCTTTGTTCCTCAACCTGCGAATTTGGCGATCAAGAATTTGGACCGGAACTTCTTCATAAGATAAGCTATCCTTAACTCCAATACTATCAATGGGGACTACCAACGAGGGATCGCCTAAGAACTTCTTCAACATCAAAATGTGGAATATCGGATGAATAGAGGATAGCTCCGAGGGTAACTCCAACTCATTGGAAACACTCCCAATCCGCCTCGAAATTTGGTAAGGACCGATATATCAGGGACTAAGCTTCCCCTTCCTCCCGAACCTCATGACTCCCTTCATGGGTGACACTTTCAAGTATACCCAGTCACCCACCTCAAACTCTAAGTCTCTCCTCCTTACGTCGGTGTAAGATTTTTGGCGGCTTTGGGCTGTCTTTAGCCTCTCTTGAATAACTCTCACCTTCTCCATGGCTTGGTGAACAAAGTCAGGCCCAATCAACTCAACCTCACCAACTTCAAACCATCCAATGGGCGATCTACACCTCCTCCCATACAAAGCTTCATAAGGAGCCATTTGAATACTTGCATGATAGCTATTGTTATATGCAAACTCTATGAGAGGTAAGTGGTCATCCCAATTTCCCTTGAAGTCAAGCACACATGCCCTCAACATATCTTCCAAAGTCTGGATGGTGCGCTCTGCCTGGCCATCTGTTTGGGGATGAAAGGCTGTACTAAGGTTCACCTTTGAAACAAGTCCCTTCTGAAAAGATCTCCAGAATTGGGAAGTGAATTGAGCTCCTCTGTCCGAGATGATGGACAAGGGGACTCCATGAAATCTGACGATCTCTTGAATGTATAACTTCGCATAATATTCTGCGGTGTCAGTAGTCTTAACTGCCAAGAAGTGAGCTGATTTTGTCATTCTATCCACAATCACCCAAATCGAATCATGTTGCTTCCGGGACTTCGGCAACCCTGTAACAAAGTCCATGTTGATCATCTCCCACTTCTATTCCGGAATCTCTATGTTTTGGGCTAAACCACATGGCCTTTGATGCTCAACCTTCACCTGTTGACAATTCGGGCATTTGGAAACAAATTCCGCAATGTCTCTCTTCATCCCACTCCACCAATAGACTTTCCTCAAGTCATGATACATTTTCGTAGAACCGGGATGGATAGAGTATCTGGAACTATGCACTTCAACCATAATCCTTCTTCAAACACCATCGACATTTGGCACATACAATCTTTCTTGGTATCTCAACACACCATCTCCCCCTTTGGTGAAAACCATCACCCCTTGTTTGTGAACAACTTCCTTCAATTGAAGGTGGATGGGATCTTGGTCTTGTTTCTGCTTTACCTCTGCCACGAGTGAGGATGTAGACCCATCCTGAACAGTAACTCCGCCTTCATTGTTCTCTTTCATACGAACTCCCAATCGGGCTAATCTATGTACCTCCTTCGTCAATTCCCACCTTCCCTCCTCTACATGGGTAGTGCTACCCATAGACACCCTGCTAAGAGCATCAGCAACAACATTAGCTTTACCTAGATGGTAGAGGATGCTCATGTCGTAGTCCTTGAGTAGCTCGAGCCATCCCCTTTGCCTCAGGTTGAGTTCCTTCTAGCTAAAGACGTTTTATAAGCTCTTGTGATCGATGAATACATCAACATGCACTCCATACAAGTAGTAGCGCCAAATTTTAAGCGCAAACACCACAACTGCTAGTTCAAGGTCATGAGTTGGGTAATTCCTCTCATGAACCTTAAGCTGTCTTGAAGCATAGGCTATCACCTTCCCCCTTTGCATCAATACACAACCCAAACCACTTCTGGATGCATCACAGTAGACCACAAAGCCCTTTGTTCCATCGGACAAAGTTAGAACAGGAGCAGTGGTTAGCTTGGTCTTCAATTTCTGGAAACTCTCCTCACAAGCATCGGACCATTGAAACTTAGCCTTTTTTTGGGTCAGCTTGGTCAATGGTGATGATATGGATGAGAATCCCTCTACAAACCTTCGGTGATAGCCAGCCAAACCCAAGAAGCTTCTTATCTCTGTCGGGGATGTGGGTGTGGGCTAATTCTTCACAGCTTCAATCTTCTAGCGTCAACCTGAATACCATCTCCAGATATAATGTGGCCTAGAAAAGCCACTGATGCAAGCCAAAATTCATATTTGGAGAACTTTTCATACAATACCTGGTCCTTCAGAGTTAGCAAGACAACTCTAAGATGATGGGCGTGCTCCTCCTCATTCTTGGAGTAGACCAAGATATCATCTATGAATACAATCACAAACATATCAAGATATGGTTTGAATACTCGGTTTATGAGATCCATAAGAGTTGCGGGGGCATTAGTCAACCCAAAGGACATGACCAAAAATTCAAAGTGGCCATAACGAGTCTGAAAAGTGGTCTTCAGAATATCACACTCCCTCACCTTCAGCTGATGGTAGCCGGATCTCAGGTCTATCTTTGAAAAACAAGTGGCACCCTAAAGTTGGTTGAATAAGTCATCTATTCTGGGGAGAGGGTACTTATTCTTTATGGTGACCTTGTTTAGCTGCCTGTAATCAATGCACATCCTAAATGACCCATCTTTCTTTCACACAAAGAGGACGAGAGCACCCCATGGTGAGACGCTCAGCCTAATGAATCCCTTATCTAGCAAGTCCTTCAACTGCTCCTTCAACTCTTTCAACTCAGCTGGAGCCATCTTATATGGAGGGATTGAGATAGACTGGGTATCAGGGAGAACATCAATCCCAAATTCGATCTCCCTATCGGGAGGGACTCCAGACAGATCTTTGGGAAAGACGTCGGGAAACTCATTAACAATCGGGACCAACTCAATAGATAGGGGATCAATATTGTCATCTTTCACTCAGACAATGTGATAGATACACCCCTTTGAGATTAGCTTCCTGGCCCTAAGGTAAGAAATAAACCTACTTTTAGGCACAACAGAACTCCCTTTCCACTTTATGATAGCCTCGTTCGGGAATTTGAACTTAACGATCTGAGTCCTATAATCAACTAAGGCATAATAGACGTAAAGCCAGTTCATGCCAAGGATCACATCGAAATCAGCCATGTCCAACTCAACCAAGTCAGCCAAGGTCTCCCTGTAATGGATTGACACATAACAACCCCTATAGACTCTCTCAGCTAAGACAGAATCACCGATAGGAGTAGCTACACTGAAAAGCTCAAGAAGACATTCAGGAACTTTATTGAATTTACTAGCCACGTAAGGAGTCACAAAATATAGGGTGGTACCCGGATCCATCAACACATAACAATCAAGAGAAAAGACTCAAATCATACCCATCATGACGTTTGGAGAGTTCTCTTGATCTTGGCGACTACCCATGGCATATAAACGATTTGTACCTCCATTGGTGCCAGAAGTAGTGCCCCTCTAATTACCTCTAGCTGGTGGTACGGTGGTAGAATGCTGGACTCTATTTCCCCCTATTGGACACTCTTTCTGGAAATGGTCCATTTGGCCGCATTCATAACAACCAACCCTTCCCGCTCTTCATTCTCCCAAGTGGAGCCTACCACATTTGCCGCATGGTGGCTTTCCTCTCGAGCCTTGACTTATGCTGGCCTGGGATTGAGAACCCTGGGGTCTGAGATTTTGGCAACTCTGTCCCTACCGATCATACCTGTTATAACCCGTATTTTGAACATTAGGGCATTTCGGGATAACGGTAATAAGTCAAGGGAAACGCTATGGTTGATCTTGTTGGATACAAAATTCTTATGACTAAATTGTAATTTCAACTTGGAAATATTAGAAAATGTAAGGGGCAAAATTTGGAATTTCTCATGGAGGATGTTATATCCCGTATTTTATACGGTTGGATGTTTTAAGGTAGCCGTGGTAAAGTTAAGGAAATGAACATCTTCCAAAATTTATTTAATATACAAGTTGGATATGAATATTATTTATGATCATTAATAGTGTGGAAATATTGAAAATGGCAAAGGGCAAAAAGGAAAATTCGCAAAGTGGCCTATGGTAATATTGTGAAAGGCTAGGGGTAAAATGGGAATTTCACAAAGTCTTCAAGAAGACTCATGTGGGCCCCACATGCCACATGGCATCCCATTATTGGAGAAAAGGGGTGTGTTGGACCAATGAAACCTTGACATGTGTCACCACTTAGTTCTTGACAATTGTCGCCACTTAGGGCTTGACACGTGTCACCACTTAGGGGATGACATGTGTCACCCCTAAAGTTGTATATATATATATGAGTCTTATGACTCATTAATTCCCATACTCATCTAGAGAGTTCAAGAGGGAGGAACCGAAATTACAAGAAAAAAAAGAGAAGAGGAGAGAAAGGAAGAGGAGAAACTAGAGAAACTAGAGAGAAAGCTACGAATTTAAGAGAAAAAGAGGTAAGTTCTTCGATTCCGTTTCATGAATTAATTATATAGGGTATACCATGATGTTATGAAGGTAATTGTAATGAAATTTTATGGTTTGAAGCAGCCCAAAACGTTATCAAACAGTCCCTAAGTTTCAGCTGCGCTAAAGGAAATTCCGAGGCAAGTTTTGGCGAGTTTTGGTGAATTTCGGGAAAGGTAAAGTTTTCTGTTTTGAACTGGAATTTATGATGATGTTATGAAGTATATTACATGTCTTAAAATATGCTGGAAGTGGAAAAAAATGTATAAGGATGTTTGACGTTGGAAACAAACTAAATGGAAGTCGTAGTAGTTAAATCGAAGTCGCCTAGTGTGTTGTTGTTGTTGTGGTGCTGCAGTTTGGTGGTGGTTTAATTACGTGTTGCAGGGATGTAAAGTACTAAAAAATGGATGTGGGTGCTGCTGGTTGCAGCCACACAACCCTCCATTTGGTATGACTACATATTTTACGAAATAAAGGTTAAAAACTCTATTTTGGTACCGTAGTTTGGAATGAGTTGTATAGAGCTTGTATTGTGTAAAGTTGAAGTGATTTACTTGTATACATGCTGCTGTCTGTTGTTGTTGGTATGGTTGTTGACATGGTGGCCGAGTTGAAAACTCGGGGATGTTCAAGTTACAGGGGAGATGCTGCCCGATTTTCGATAGATTCGGAGCTAGTAATAAACTAGTCAAGAGACATGGATAAGGAAATGATTCCTATTGTTACTTGGGTGTAGAGTTGGAAATTGGAAAGTGAAAATTTATTAACCTTAGTATTAATTTCATGTTAAATAGGTTCAAGAGACGACGAGGCGAACATAGTTAAGAGTAATCCGTAAGAGGTATGTAAAGCGAACCTTTCTTTCTTTTGGCATGTATTTGTTATAAGTATGTAAAGAATATTCTTTTGATTTTCATGTTTTGACATAAGTATGTAAAGCTAAAATTTGTTTTGGTATGGTATTTATGAAACAAAAATATGACTTTTATATAATTTCAAAGAGGTTCCTATTCCTAGAGCCATTAGGATGGACAATTCCTTGATTTCCAAAAGGTATTTTATTATGCTTCGATACGTCTATATGATTCCAGAAGATTTATTTTGATACAATCCGGGTAACTTTTGAAAGGTACTTGACATGAGTCTCGTCTCGATTTTTAAATGATAGCTCATTCTGATTATTCCATCGAGTCTCAAATATGATTTAATTTGCATTAGTTTCTCACTACTCCACTCGTGGATGCCCCAATGCTTCCTTCACCGAGCCCGGGCCGTGTTTTGTTTTCGTGCGTATTTCTCTGCATTATTCGCCGTGTCCCGACGTGAGGGGGCAGGTATGACATGTACCATGGGGTGGTAAATATTATGCCACGGAGTTATGCTGTGCCATGTACATATATGTTTGTGATATGATATGATATGATATGATATGATTTGATATGGCCATCTGATATGATATGATTTGTTACGGAGATATTCCCTACTCTGGTGTTATGCTGTGCCGTGGCGCCGATGATGGGAGGGCGACCACACTTTGTTCACCGAGTCCCATAATGGGGCCGGATATGGCATATGTTTTTCTGTATACATTATCTGAGGTTTTGATCAGCATTTGATATCTCCGGACATTTTTCTCAGTTTTGTACATTCTATTGCGGTAATGACTTTACTTATTACAATCCAGTATATGGGGTTTGATAAACATTTGATATTTTTGGATATTTTGCTCATTTTTGTACATTTTGCTCTGGTAATGACTTTACTGATTTCAGTCCATGCTTTACATACTCAGTACATTTTCCGTACTGACCCCCTTTCTTCGGGGGCTGCGTTACATGCCCGCAGGTACAGATGATTGGTTTGCTGATCCGCTTGCTTAGGACATCTACCATGTTGGTCGACAGTGCTCCTTTGTTCGGAGTTCTATTTTGGTACTGACACCTTCTGTTATATATATATATACGTTGTTCAGGGGTACGGTGGGGCCCTGTCCTGTCATATGACTAGGATATCATTCTGTAGAGGTCTGTAGACATGAGATGTGGGTTTTGTATATATGTTTTGGGTTTTTTTGTGTTTCGTGATGGCCTATCGGCCCTCGTGCGTTATATCTATTTTGTGATCTATTTAGAGATCCCTTCTAATCATTACCTATGTTTATTTGATTAATGTACTAAGTGGGGCTAAGGGTACGTATGGGTGCCCAACTAGGGCACTAGTCACGGCCTACGGAGTTGGGTCGTGACAAAAGTGGTATCAGAGCGGTCCTTCCTCGGAATGTCTACAGACCGTGTCTAGTAGAGTCTTGTTTATCGGTGTGTTGCGCGCCACATCTATAAACAAGAGGCTACAGGGCATTTAGGATGTTACCTTTCTTTCATATCTAAGATCGTGCGATAGAGCCCATCCATAGGACATGAAATTCCTTTTTCTAACATTTGATTTCAGCTAAGGAACGATATCGATAGAGGAATGCTATGGAGGATATTGGGAGCTACATAGTATAGGGTAAGTAAAGGTATGAAAGCGATATGTTGAGTAAGGTGTTGAGATTGAAATGTAAAGTTGAAAATTTAAAAGAAAGTAGATAAGAAAGTGTAACAAATGCACTTTGAGGTAGACACATGAGGTAAGTCCATTATTTTCATACGGTTATTGATATTGAAAGCTCTGTGTGACTGTGATATAAGGTGATATAAAAAAATGTATATATTGGCCCTGTGAGGCATTACTGCTATCTTCTGCGTGCAGATTTTGAGATAGTACAAAATACAAAGGAAACTATTCCCAATTATTTTTTTGAGAATGGAACAAAAGCAAAGAAGAGACTGAGACATACGTTTAGAAGATGTCTTAGAAGTTGATATCAATAGGGTAAAATTTATAACGTTGGACTAAAATTGAAATAGGTTCCCTCTATGTTTCAAAAAAAAAGTACCATTTTTACTTGGAAAGTCATAATTCGAAAGAGAATTTCGGTTGGAAGGAAAAGTGTCCAGCGATTGAGTTTCATTCTTGCTGGAAAGTACAAAACCCTTAGCTGTTATTTGAGGACTAAAAAAAAAAAATTTTTTTCACGACTCAAGACCATATGAGTCAAGTACTAGGAAGTACTCTGATGCTTAGTGGATATTAGTTCCTCTCTGGTGGAGGTTGGTAAAATGTTGTATGGGGACATCTTCTCAGTTCCTAGTCGATTAATTGGAGGTGTAACCTGTGAATGGAAAAACATAAATTTGTAGGCGATTCAAGGTCACGTGTTACATGTGGTGGAAAAATGCTGGGGTGATTCATTAGGGCCTGCGATACGGAGGGATGATTTAGATAAAGGTTTAATATATTTGCCTCACCAACTAGAATTAACTTGTAGGGAGAATTGTGACGAAGGTGAAGAAGTATTATACGAGTAGGGTATACTATGAATATACGAGAATCGTTATGGAAATAAGTAAAGCTTAGTAAGGAAGCAACTACAAGATATGGTCGTGAGTAAGATTAGAATTCAGTATCGGGTACACGATAAGGATGAAAGCTCATGAGGTAGAAAAGGGTATTATGTATATGTACCTCCATATTGGAAAATGTAGGATACCTAGAGGAGAAAGAACAGAAATTACAAAACAACCGAGGCATTATGAAATTATTAAAGGAACAAGTAGTATCCATTGGGAAAAACTGTGATAACAAAATGTGAAACATGTGTCATCAGAGTATAAGTGCCCCGAATGGAGAATCGGACATGGCCATAAGCACTAGTGAAGTACTGATGGGGATGAATTGAATGTAGCTTCGACTAAACTACTACATTAGTTATATGACTCGAGTACCAGTACTTGGGCTAGATTGTGTAATATTCATCGAGAATACTAAGCAACCCATGGTTGTACTAAGGTTTCTTATTGAGGCAACCTAAAGTATAGATGTTCTAATAGAAGGTGTAGACATGGTGCGGTATGTTAAATATGTTAAAACAGAATCATTTGCGCATGAATAGTTGAAAATGAATAGAGGATGACATGGGTACACCCTAAAGGGGGAAGTAGAAAAGAGAAATACAAGCATAAGAGAAAATCAACTGATGTTATCATATGTATATGGGAACGCTTACACTCCAAACGAGATCCTATAACAAATGGATAGATCTCGAGGCTAATAATAAATAGATATAAGTTGCGGTATCTGAGACCGTGTGAAGAATCATTGGTAGAGACCTTGATGGATGGTGCGATCACTACCCTCGGGAATCTGGTAGTCCAGGATGAAAGATAGTCACGCACGAAAGCAAAAAGTAAAGATTGAGGATCAAAAAGGGTAAAATAGTAATTGTAAAAGATGGATGTGTTACGAAATTGTCTCAGAATCTGTAAGATTTCAACTCGCTCCCAATAATGTAATAAAGGTAAAACGAGGAAATGGACGCGATTATATCAACATTAACGTACCCAATTCCATCAAAGTTATGAGGTTAAGCGTGCTCAGGCGGGAGCAATTTTAGGATGGGTGACTCCCTGGGAAGTATGCAAGAATTCTATATATTCAGACGTAAGACACAAATGAGAGGCTAGAGTAACTTAAGGGAAAATTAGAGTTTATGGAATGGCTGGAAACCTTAAGAGGACGCGTAAGACGAAGTAGACTACGTTGGTGAAGAGACAACAAGTGCGTCACAGCTATGGAATAAGGATATACTTGAACAGCGTTTGGAGTTATTTTGTAGTCTAGTTGATTGTGAATATATCCATATAGATATGAATGTGTAAAATGTCTGACGTACGATTATATCGGTGGACATGTGAGTTCCAACAACTGGTGTCACAGTAAGGAAGGTATTAATCATGCTAGGGTACCAAAGATCGAGCGACAATAAGAATAAAAGGTATAAGTGTTGCAACGTACTCTACTATTATTTGACTGTAGGTTAAATTGGAGATTTTAGTAGAGCGATATTTGGGAAATAAAGAGGGTAAGTAGATAGAAAACAAAGAGATCAAACTATTAGAAGGAGGTGAAAAGTAAGGAAACCTCAGTAAGTGAAACTCCTGAGAGAAATCACCGGCAAGGCGCGAGACCATATTATATTAGGCCAAAGAGGGATCACAATATTCTCAAGTACCAAAAAAAAACGGAAACCCATAACGGGGAATGAGAACTCGTGTAAGACCTAGTAGTTCGAGTATATTTTCAATTCTCAGGAGAACTAGTGATGGAATGGGCAGTTAATACAGCATCGCCAAGAGGGAAGTTTATTTCCTACCTTAAGGCGAGAAAAATGATTAGAAAAGGTTGTGTTTATCACATGGTTCGCATACAGTATTTGGAAGCGGAAGCGCCAATACTTCAGTCAGTTCCCGTAGTTAATGAATTCTCATATATACCCAGACGAGCTTCCAGGCCTTCCTCCCGAATGGGAGATAGACTTTACCGTAGATGTGCTGCTAGATACCCATATGATATATATTCCTCCATACAGAATGGCATCTGCAGAATTAAAAGAGCTGAAGGAGCAGTTAAAAGATTTACTGGAAAAAGGCTTCATCAGACTCAGTACTGTACCTTGGGGAGCCCGGTATTATTTGTGTAAAAGAAAGATGGGTCGCTGCAGATGTGTATTGATTACAGGCATCTGAATAAGGTAACCATTAAGAATAAATACCCCATTCCTAGGATTGATGATTTGTTTGATCTATTGCAGGGTGCTAAGTGGTTTTCTAAGATAGACTTGCGATCGGGTTATCATCAGGTGCGGGTAAGAGAATAAGATATACCAAAGACAATATTCTGGACCCAATATGACCATTACGAGTACAAAGTGATGTCTTTTGGCCTGACAAATGCTCCAGCGGTATTCATAAACCTGATAAATCGGGTATTTAGACCATTCTTGGATATGTTCATAATTATATTTAGTGATGATATTCTGATTTATTCTCGGTCAGAAGTAGAGCATGCAAATCATCTGAGAGCGGTACTTGTAGTACTCTGACACCAGAAACTGTATGCTAAATTTTCCAAATGTGAATTTTGGTTGACTTTTGTGGTATTTATGGGACATATTGTCGGGGCTGATGGTATTCGGGTAGATACACTGAAGATTGAGGCTGTAAAGAACTAGCCTAGGCCGACGACATCTATAGAGGTACGCAGCTTCTTGGGATTAACAAGTTATTATAGGATATATGTAGAGAAATTTGCTTCAATTTCAGCACTACTGTCAAGATTAACTCAGAAGGGAGTTAAATTCCAGTGGACTCATGCCTGTCAACGAATCTTTCAGTTATTGAAAGAGAAATTGACTACAGCTCTAGTTCTAACTTTTCCAGAGGGACAAGATGGGTAAGTTATATATTGTGATGCTTCGGGTGTGGGAATAGGTTGTGTCTTGATGCAGTACAGCCAAGTTATAGCGTACGCTTCCCAGCAACTTAAAAAAAAAATATGAAAGAAGGGATAGGTAATGGGCATACTTAAAAGGACAACAATAAGAGGAACCCTCCTGAAGTATGAAGACACCGTATGAGGTTAGTTCAACATTCGAGGACGAATGTTCAAAAGGGGGGAAGAATGTTATAACCCGTATTTTGAACATTAGGGCATTTCGGGATAACGGTAATAAGTCAAGGGAAACGCTATGGTTGATCTTGTTGGATACAAAATTCTTATGACTAAATTGTAATTTCAACTTGGAAATATTAGAAAATGTAAGGGGCAAAATTTGGAATTTCTCATGGAGGATGTTATATCCCGTATTTTATACGGTTGGATGTTTTAAGGTAGCCGTGGTAAAGTTAAGGAAATGAACATCTTCCAAAATTTATTTAATATACAAGTTGGATATGAATATTATTTATGATCATTAATAGTGTGGAAATATTGGAAATGGCAAAGGGCAAAAAGGAAAATTCGCAAAGTGGCCTATGGTAATATTGTGAAAGGCTAGGGGTAAAATGGGAATTTCACAAAGTCTTCAAGAAGACTCATGTGGGCCCCACATGCCACATGGCAGCCCATTATTGGAGAAAAGGGGTGTGTTGGACCAATGAAACCTTGACATGTGTCACCACTTAGTTCTTGACAATTGTCGCCACTTAGGGCTTGACACGTGTCACCACTTAGGGGATGACATGTGTCACCCCTAAAGTTGTATATATATATATATGAGTCTTATGACTCATTAATTCCCATACTCATCTAGAGAGTTCAAGAGGGAGGAACCGAAATTACAAGAAAAAAAAGAGAAGAGGAGAGAAAGGAAGAGGAGAAACTAGAGAAACTAGAGAGAAAGCTACGAATTTAAGAGAAAAAGAGGTAAGTTCTTCGATTCCGTTTCATGAATTAATTATATAGGGTATACCATGATGTTATGAAGGTAATTGTAATGAAATTTTATGGTTTGAAGCAGCCCAAAACGTTATCAAACAGTCCCTAAGTTTCAGCTGCGCTAAAGGAAATTCCGAGGCAAGTTTTGGCGAGTTTTGGTGAATTTCGGGAAAGGTAAAGTTTTCTGTTTTGAACTGGAATTTATGATGATGTTATGAAGTATATTACATGTCTTAAAATATGCTGGAAGTGGAAAAAAATGTATAAGGATGTTTGACGTTGGAAACAAACTAAATGGAAGTCGTAGTAGTTAAATCGAAGTCGCCTAGTGTGTTGTTGTTGTGGTGCTGCAGTTTGGTGGTGGTTTAATTACGTGTTGCAGGGATGTAAAGTACTAAAAAATGGATGTGGGTGCTGCTGGTTTCAGCCACACAACCCTCCGTTTGGTATGACTACATATTTTACGAAATAAAGGTTAAAAACTCTATTTTGGTACCGTAGTTTGGAATGAGTTGTATAGAGCTTGTATTGTGTAAAGTTGAAGTGATTTACTTGTATACATGCTGCTGGCTGTTGTTGTTGGTATGGTTGTTGACATGGTGGCCGAGTTGAAAACTCGGGGATGTTCAAGTTACAGGGGAGATGCTGCCCGATTTTCGGTAGATTCGGAGCTAGTAATAAACTAGTCAAGAGACATGGATAAGGAAATGATTCCTATTGTTACTTGGGTGTAGAGTTGGAAATTGGAAAGTGAAAATTTATTAACCTTAGTATTAATTTCATGTTAAATAGGTTCAAGAGACGACGAGGCGAGCATAGTTAAGAGTAATCCGTAAGAGGTATGTAAAGCGAACCTTTCTTTCTTTTGGCATGTATTTGTTATAAGTATGTAAAGAATATTCTTTTGATTTTCATGTTTTGACATAAGTATGTAAAGCTAAAATTTGTTTTGGTATGGTATTTATGAAACAAAAATATGACTTTTATATAATTTCAAAGAGGTTCCTATTCCTAGAGCCATTAGGATGGACAATTCCTTGATTTCCAAAAGGTATTTTATTATGCTTCGATACGTCTATATGATTCCAGAAGATTTATTTTGATACAATCCGGGTAACTTTTGAAAGGTACTTGACATGAGTCTCGTCTCGATTTTTAAATGATAGCTCATTCTGATTATTCCATCGAGTCTCAAATATGATTTAATTTGCATTAGTTTCTCACTACTCCACTCGTGGATGCCCCAATGCTTCCTTCACCGAGCCCGGGCCGTGTTTTGTTTTCGTGCGTATTTCTCTGCATTATTCGCCGTGTCCCGACGTGAGGGGGCAGGTATGACATGTACCATGGGGTGGTAGATATTATGCCACGGAGTTATGCTGTGCCATGTACATATATGTTTGTGATATGATATGATATGATATGATATGATTTGATATGGCCATCTGATATGATATGATTTGTTACGGAGATATTCCCTACTCTGGTGTTATGCTGTGCCGTGGCGCCGATGATGGGAGGGCGACCACACTTTGTTCACCGAGTCCCATAATGGGGCCGGATATGACATATGTTTTTCTGTATACATTATCTGAGGTTTTGATCAGCATTTGATATCTCCGGACATTTTTCTCAGTTTTGTACATTCTATTGCGGTAATGACTTTACTTATTACAATCCAGTATATGGGGTTTGATAAACATTTGATATTTTTGGATATTTTGCTCATTTTTATACATTTTGCTCTGGTAATGACTTTACTGATTTCAGTCCATGCTTTATATACTCAGTACATTTTCCGTACTGACCCCCTTTCTTCGGGGGCTGCGTTACATGCCCGCAGGTACAGATGATTGGTTTGCTGATCCGCTTGCTTAGGACATCCACCATGTTGGTCGACAGTGCTCCTTTGTTCGGAGTTCTATTTTGGTACTGACACCTTCTGTTATATATATATATATATACGTTGTTCAGGGGTACGGTGGGGCCCTGTCCTGTCATATGACTAGGATATCATTCTGTAGAGGTCTGTAGACATAAGATGTGGGTTTTGTATATATGTTTTGGGTTTTTTTGTGTTTCGTGATGGCCTATCGGCCCTCGTGCGTTATATCTATTTTGTGATCTATTTAGAGATCCCTTCTAATAATTACCTATGTTTATTTGATTAATGTACTAAGTGGGGCTAAGGGTACGTATGGGTGCCCAACTAGGGCACTAGTCACGGCCTACGGAGTTGGGTCGTGACAATACCTATTCTGCGGCATAGGTGTACTGGCGGTGGATGAGGCATAGTTGTAAGGATTCTTTTGGAAGAAGGACTTGTTGCCCTTATTTTGCCTCTGTTCATTCTCATGGCCCGCTGATTTTACCTTCTTGCTCAGATGCTTCTCTCTGTCTTTTCTCTTCTCATTCTCCACCTATTGAGCATACACCATTAATCTGGAAATATCCATATCCGAGATCAATAATGCTGCTTTGCATTCCTTCTTCACATGCCTCCCTAATCCAGAGACGAACTTCCTCATCTTTGACCTCACATCTGGGATCATTTCTGGAGCATACCTGGACAGTTGAATGAACTTCAGGCCATACTCCTTAACTGTCATACCCTCCTGTTTCAGATTCACAAATTCCTCCACTTTCGCTTCCCTCAATTCTCAGGGAAAGAAGTGGTCAAGAAAGGCTCCCTCAAATTCATCCCACCTAGCAAGTTCAGCATCCTCACCTCTACCTTGTTCCCATTGGTTATACCAAATGTTTGCTACATCCTTGAGTTGATAAGACACCAACTCAACCCCCTCAATTTCCGTAGCATGCATAGCTTTCAAAATTTTCCATATCTCATCGATAAAATTTTAGGGGTCTTCGTCAACCTTAGAACCCGTGAATGCTGGCGGATTCATCCTCAGAAAGTCCCTAATTCTAGCGGCAGCAGACGGCTCTTGGGATTTAGAGCTAAGAGTCGGCCAACTCTGGTTACCATTTCGGGTAGCCATTAATTGCGTGAGCATTGCAATCGCCCCACGAAATTCTGCCTCTGATGTGGGCGCAGGTGGAGTAGCAGGCACTTGAGGTGCCTCCGCATACCTCGCTGGTCGGCCTCTATCCCTTGATTGGCGTACCTCTGACTGGGCATCTCGGGGTTATCAATATTCCTCTGGCTAGCCATACGTTTAGGAGGCATTATCTGTAACACATAAAGGTACGAATTAGAAAGGAGTTTTATAGAGTTTAACTCTATCGCACGAATTCAGAGTATGAAAGAAGTGAAACAGCTCCTAATGTCTCATAGCCTCCTGATTATAAGTGTGGTGCACAACACACTCATAAGCAAGACTCTACTAGACACGGCTTCATAGACTCTCTAAGACTCTTGAACTCTAGGCTCTGATATCATATTTGTCACGCCCCGGGAGGGTACCCTAGGCGTGACCGGCACTTGAAAGCCATTTCTGACCTTCAAGCGAACCACCTGATTCAATCACTCTATCATTCAGTCATATACGCTAAAAGGAAGGCTCAATCATAACATGCTACTTACAATATGAGGGACGAAGGCCAAACATGTTTAACTCAACAAAATAAGTGTAATAGGACTCCTCAAACTAACAGTCCAACCTCTTCACACTCTAGTCTATGAAGCCTCTATCAAAGTCTAGAAGGTGCCGATGAAAAGCCCATGGCTACCAAAAATCAAAATAAAGGAAACGGCAACAAAACTATGTGAGGGAGCTCAACATCCTCCGGAAACTAGCATGACTCACCAAGTAGCTGGGAGTGTATGCGGATCTTCAACGGAGCGCCGATTGATGATCTCTAGTACCTGTCTCTGCATCATGAAATGATGCAGGCCAAATGGCGTTAGTACATGGAATGTACGAGTATGTAAAATGGCGGGATGAAACAAACATCAAGAAAACATCAATATCAACTCAGGATCTCAACTCATATATATATATATATATATATATATATATATATATATATATATATATATATATATATATATATATATATATATATATATATATATACATACATAACAACTCACTCAAGTGTCCTAAGTCTAACAAAAAGTAGTTTAGACGGGACAAACTCATAAACCACTCAACTCAACTGACTCGGAGCACTATCAAGACCTAAATGAGAGTTTCTCTTATCCGACAACCATCACCTATGAGCCAATGATAGTACAACAATCAGACGTTGTTGCCACGTCCGTCTATACCTTGCCAGGGAATAAATGCCTCCCTAATCATGGATTCCGTCGATTAGTCAAATCCTATCATTTCAGGACAATAAAAATGGGTAAACATCCAACTTTAATGGTTCGATCCCACGGGAAGCATCCGACTTTAACGGTTCCATCCCTACCTGCATTGGCGGCGTAGTTTCTGGGGTTCGAGTATGGACTATACTCTCACCCGCTTCGGTGCTCGATACTCCTTCCATGACTCCATGCTCACAAGACTCCATACAATCATCTCAAACAAGCCCTCACGGCTAGTTTCATGTGGAACATTGCCCACTCCTCAACTCTATCCTAATTTCAACTCAATTAAGTCATAATGACAAGTTCCATTTAGGACCTCGTCCACTCGTCAATTTTATCCTCCAATCAACTCAATCAAGCCTCATTTAGATAAACATTTATGACATCTCCTCAAGACTCATCACAACTCTATGACTTTAGCTCAACAATTCAAGTAGAATAACCTATTTAAGGAAATTGACTTATGCAACATAATCACATGGTTAAAGAGATCAACAAAACATATTAATAAGTCCTCTCCATCAACTCACACTAACATGAAGGTTTTAGGAACTTTTTAGCTCAATAACATCAACACATATAGCATTAAATAAATAGGGGACAAAACTCATTCAAACATAAATCATACCAAGAAACTCCATTTTCATGGACATCTAACCTCAAAGCAAGAGTAGGGAACATGGGTGGACTCAACCCATGTTTTGGATAGCCTTACATACCTTAGAATAGGTTCTTGAAGAAACCTTGATGTTGGGTCTTCAATGTAGAACTCGAATCTTGAAGCTCTTGGAACTCTTCTTGTTGGAAATAGGGAAGAAGAAGAAGAGAGAGAAAGAGAAAAACTCCTAGGGCTTTTTAGAGAGAGAGAGGGGCTGTAAAATATGATCTCAAAATGGTCTAGGGTGATACATATATATAATTTGGGTAAGTTCCCAAATTGCCCCTTCTCAAAAAGTTTTGAAAATAGGCTAAAATGCTTCTAGCGCGATAGTGGCGCATCACGCTAGTGCAGCGCCAGGCCGATTATGCCTAAAAACCTGCACAACTTTTAGTGGCGCGCCGCGCCAGAGCCCAAACTACTGAGGCACATTCTTGGCGCGATAGTGGTGCATCGCGCCCTTACAGCACCAAGGCTATATTTTCTGGGTTCTGGAAATTTGGCCTGAAAAACCCTGCACACCTCGTAGTGGCGCGTTGCGCCAGGGGCCAAACTACTGAGGCGTGTTCCTGGCGCGATAGTGGCGCATCGCGCCACTGCGGCACCAAGCCCAGATTCCCAGTAGTTGAAACCCAGGCCTGAAAATCCCTGAATGTAGGGGAGGACTCTCCAATAAGCTGAGTGTAAATAGATCCTCAATGGTGCACCTATTGATGATATCTTAAACTTGTCTTTGCATCATGAATGATGCAGGTCCAAATGGACATCAGTACGTGAATGTATGAGTATATAATATGGCAGAATGAAACAATACCGGTTCAAATATCTCAAGTCATAAAGATAAGAGATACTCAATCAAGGTGTCATAAATCTAAAGTAAGAATACAGTTTAGACAGAGACCAATCATATACCATCCAATCAAATCCAATCATATACAATATAGTTCAATCAAATCATTTACAATTCGATATGATCCAATCCAATCATATACATTCCGATTCAATCCAATCATATATCATCCAATCCAATCCAATCATATACAATCGGTTCAATCTAATCATATACAATCCCATCCAATCCAATCATATACCATACGATCCAATCCAATCATATATCATCTAATCCAATCCAATCACATATCATCTAATCCAATCCAATTACATATCATCTAATCCAATCCAATCATATACAATCAACTTAACAATCAAGTCAAAGGACTCAACTCAATATATATGCAAATTAGAATTTAACAACATTTTACCATTCGACTCAATCATCTACAATCACAATCAAACCAATCATATCATGCATAATCCACTCAATTTAGGAGTTTTTCTAACCGACAAACATCACCTATGAGCTAGTGCTGTACAACAAGCTGATGTTGTTGCCACGTCCGTCTATACTTTACTAGGATATGAATGAATTAACCAATCATGGATCCATCAATCAATCTACGTTGGCTACATAGTTCATGGAGTTCGAGTATGGACTATACTCTTACCCAATTTGATGCTTAATACTCCTCCCAAAACTCAATATACTCATACCTATCAAGTGAGTAAAATATTCAAAATACTCATTTAGTCTCTTTGGACTTTAGTTTCAAATCAACTCATTTAGTCTCATTGGACTCTTTTCAAAACTCAATCAATCTGGTTTCATTGAACCTTCTTTCACAATCAACTCATCATAATCATCAAACTCTTCTCTTTAAATTTGATACCATATCAACTCAATGAATGCAAAAAATATTAGATGCATTTAAAACATCATTTCAACTCCTCAACTCAAGCTCAAAATATACATTTTTATGTAAAAATGCTCAACTCGTTTATACTCAAAATACTCATGTTCAAAAATGATAATTTAGAGACTTCTCAAACTCAACTCATGCTTAAACTCTTTTTAAATCAAAGATGAAAATAGTCATTCTTTAAACTCAAAATAGTGTATAAATAGTTTATGCAAAAATATTCACAAATCATTTATTTAAAACTCCTTCTCAATCAATCATTTTTCCTTAGTTAAATAAACATCATTCACTTCATCATCAAACATCATCATTCACATCATTATCAAACATCATCATTCACATCATCATCAAACATCTTGCTCCAAAATCCCTATTTAATTCTATGTTTAATTTATAGAGACAAAAGGACATTCTAGCTCTACCAAGGTTTCGTTCCTTTTTATGCCATTCACATTCATAACTATCCCAATTCATTCTTTTCATTTCAATCAATACATATACACAAAAACCATCAATTTCAACCTCAAGACAATTATGACAAAAATAAATCTCATCTTGGGTTCATGTGAATGAATACATGAATTCATACTTTTACCTAAACTCAACTCAAGAACACCATCAATACATATGAATTTATAGAAAAAAATTCATTTGTAGTCAATATGTAGCTATAGTTTATGAAATAAATATGAAAGATAATTATTCAATAATTCAAGTCATGAAAATCATCAATCAATTAATAGTATATATAAATATTCTATAGTTTAGGAAAAATTCAAGAAAACCTTCATAGAAGGTTCAAGCCTTTCACAACTTCCATCCAACACATCTATGGGGCATATGGAAGAACTCAATCCATATTTTAGGTTAGACTTACATACCTTAGAGTAGATTTTGAAGAAACCTTGATGTTAGGTCTTCAATGGGAAGCTTGAATCCTTGAGCTTTTAAGAGAAATTTTTGTTGGAGATGATTTGAGAGAGAAGAGGATGAAAATTAGGGTTCCTTGGAGGTGAGAAGACTGAAAAATTGATCTCAAAACATTCCAATATAGTGTATATATATTTAGGGAAAATGTCCAAGTTGCCCCTCATCAAAAATCTGGAAAATGGGCCAAAAATCCTGCAGGGGCTATAGTGGCACGCCGCGCCAAGGGCCAAACTACAGAGACTAGTTTCTGGCGCTATAGTGGCGTCGGGTGCCACTGTAGCCCCAGGCCTGAAATTTCTGCAGTTATAGTCTATAGTAAAATGGTCATAACTTTTGACTTCGAACTCAAAGAAATACAATCTTGGTGGAGTTGGAAAGAAGACTTAAAAATCTTTAATTTTTTAGGTCATGAGCCACCCAATTTATTATATTCTAGGAGATATGGTCATTTGACGTTGACCCTTATACAAACTCATTCGGAAACTTAGCCGATAAACATTCTTTGGACTCAGCTTGGTGTTAGAGATCCCTTATGACTCTAAACCACATCTAATACTCTTCAAATACTTAGGAATTGATCCTAACTTAGATATAAAATTAGAAGTCATTCGGTTCGAGTCTACACACACGTGAAGAAATATTCGGGTCTTTCAAAAAATATTCGGGGTGTTACAGTTTTCTTTATAACCCTCGAAAGAAACTGTGACACCCCGGAAAAGTTTTCGCAAATAATCAAACATTTCTTCACGTGTGGGTAGGCTCGGGCCGGAGGACTTGTAATTCTACATATGAGTTAGGATTAATTCCTAAGTATTTGAATTTTTTAGATGTGTTTAGGGGTCATAGGGATCTCTAACACCAAATCGAGTCCAAAGAACGCCAATCGATTAAGTTTTCGGACGAGTTAGTATAAGTGTCAACTTCAAACGACCATATCTCCTAGTATATAAATAACTGGGTGGACCACAACCTACCAAATTAAAGGTCTTTGAGTCTTCTTTCCAACGCCACCAAGATTGCAATTTTTGGAGTTCGGAGTCAAAAGTTATGGCCATTTTACTACGAACTAGCACTGCAGGAATATTCAGGCCTGGGCGAAATATAGGCTTGGCGCCCCAGTGGCGCGACGCGCCACTATAGCGCCAGAAAACAGCCTCAGTAGTTTGATCCTTGGCGCGACGCGCCACTATTAGATGTGCAGGGTTTTAGGCCTATTTTGGCTTGGCGCTGCAGTGGCGCGACGCGCCACTATAGCGCCAACAAGACTTTTTGCCCAATTTTTAGATTTTTGAAGAGGGGCAACTTGGACTTTTTCCAAATTATATATACACCATTCTTGGACGTTTTTGGACCATTTTTCAGTCCTCTCTCTCTCTCTAAAAAGCCCTAAATATTTTTCCCTCTCTTCTTCTTCTTCTTCTCCAAATCCATCTCCAACAAAGGGTGCCTTCAAGAGTTTCAAGGATTCAAGTCTTCCATTGAAGACCTAACATCAAGTTCCTTCAAAGTCTTCAAACAAGGTATGTAAGTCTAACCTAAAATATGGATTGAGTTCTTCCATATGCCCATAGATGTGTTGAATAGGAGTTGTGAAAGAGTTGAACCTTCTAAGAAGGTTTTCTTGAAAGTTTTCCTAAACTATAGAAGGTTTTTAGATACTATTGGTTGATTGATGTTTTTAATGATTTGAGTTACTAAATAGTTATATTTCATATTATTAACTACAAATGTATCTTTGTATATAGATTTATAGGTATTGACGATATTCTTGAGTTGAGTTTTGTTGAAGGTATGGATTCATGTTTCATTCACATGAACCCAAGATGAGATTTCTTTGGTCATAATTTGTCTTGAGTTGAGGTGGATGGTTTTGTGTATATATGTATTGATTGGAATGAAAAGGATGAATTGGATAGTTAAGAATGTCCCTTTGTTTCTATAATGTGAACATAAGACTAAAATGAAGATTTGCGGAGTAGATGTTTGATAATGATGTGATGATAATATTTGATGGTGACGTGAATGACGATGTTTTGATGATGGTGTGAGTGATGATGTGAATAGTGATTATTTAATATGCGTAGAATGATTGATGAAGAGGTATATTGATGAGGATGTTGTGTGATGAAGTGGATTGGAGTCTAATGTGATTTTGTGGTATATGATGTGCATAATTTGAGTTGATTGGAGTCTTAGAAATATTTTAAAAATAAATTATCTCTTAAGGAGGAGCTTTAAATAAATTAATTGTGAACCTTTTTGCATAAACTACTTATACACTATTTTGAGTCTAAAGAATTATTAGTTTTATCTTTGATTTAGAAAAGAATTTAAGTATGAGTTGAGTATGAAGAGCCTTTAAATGAGTTGAGTATCGTTACATTAAAGTATTTATTTTGAGTTTGAGTTGAGGAGTTGAAATTATATTTTGATGTACATAACATTTTCTACATTCATTGAGTCGAGATTGTATTAAGTTTTAAAGAGAAGAGTTTGATGATTTGAGATGAGTCGATTTGAAAAAAAAGGTCCAATGAGACTTGTCATTATGAGTTAATTGAGTTGAAATGAGAACAAAGTTGATGAGGTGGCAATGTTCCACATGAAACTAGCCGTGAGGGCTTGTTTGAGATGATTGAAGGAGTTTTATGAGCATGGAGTCATGGGAGGAGTATCGAGCACCGAATTGAGCAAGAGTACAGTCCGTACTTGAACCCAATACCTGTGTTGCCAAACATAGGGGGGATTGAACCGTTAAGTCGGATGCTTCCCCGAGAGATTTGTCCTGACATTATAGGACTTTGTTGGATTGGATCCATGAGGTTCGTCGTTCATGCCCTGGCAAGGTATGAACGGGCGTGGCAACGACGTCGTTTCGTTGTACCTTCACTGGCTCATAAGTGTTGGTTGTCGGTTAAGAGAAACTCCCATTTAGGTCTTGATAGTACTCTGAGTCAGTTGAGTTGAGTGAGTTGCTATATGCTTATGAGTTAGTCCGGTCTACACTATTTCTTGTTAGACTTAGGACACTTGAGTGAGTTGTTACATATTTATTGAGTTGAGTCCTTTGAGTTGAATTGTAAAACGTTGCATAATTTAATTTGCATATTTACTGAGTTGAGTCCTTTGAGCTGATTGTTGAGTTGAGTGTATATAATCGGATTGCACATGATTGAAAGGGATCGAATTGTAAATGAGTTGATTGAACGGTATTGTGTATGATTGGATTGGACTGTATGGTATATGATTGATCTTTGTCTAAAAATGTATTAGTACTTTAGACTTATGACGCCTTGTTGAGTCTCTCTTATCTTTTCAATTTGAGATATTTGGACCGCTGCTATTCTTCCTTGAGGTATGTTTCATTCTGCCATTTTACATACCAGTACATTCCACGTACTGACGCTGTTTGGCCTGCATCGTTTCATGATGCAGAGACAGGTTTGAGAGATCGTCAATAGGAGCATCATTGGGGATCTATTCGCACTCAGCGTGTTGGTGAGTCCTCCCCTACATTCGGAGGACACCGTCTATGTATTCTCGCATCGAGTTAGCCCTTTTCATTTTGATTTGAGGTAGCCATAAACATGTCATTGACACCAATTAGATAGTAGTGATAGAGGCTTCATAGACTAGATAGTGATGAGTCGATCGAGTTATTCTTGTCAAACTATTTATAATGACAAATATTAGAGTCGAATTTGTTGGCCCATGGCCTTTATTCTTTGAGTTAGACTGAGGTTTGAGTTGCCCACTGAATATTCTCTTTATTCTTTTGTCTTCCGCTGATCGAATGAATGAACGGATGTGGGATCAGGCTATGTGGTTCGCTTGGGAGCCAGAAATGGTTTCTGAGTGCCGGTTACGTCTAGGGTACCCTCCTGGGGCGTGACAGAAACATTGGGAGGCAGTTAAGTGGATTCTCAGGTATCTTAAGGGTACTTCAAAATCAAATCTGTGCTTTGAGGGAGCTGATCCATTCTTGAAAGGCTATACAGATTCAGATATGGTTGGAGATCCTAATGGTAGAAAATCAACTTCAGGATATCTTTATACTTTTGCAGAGGGAGCTGTGTTATGGCAGTTAAGATTGCATAAGTGTATTATAGTATCCACAACTGAAGCAGAGTATATTGCTGTAGAGGAAGCGGGTAAAAAAATGTTATGGTTAAAGCAGTTTCTCCAAGAACTAGGGATGAATCAAACAGAGTATAAGATACATTGTGATAGTCAAAGTGCTATTGATTTAAGTAAAAACTCAATATATCATTCTCAGACAAAGCATATCGACATTCACTATCACTGGATAAGCAAGGTGATGGATAAATAACTGTTGAAACTAGTGAAGATCCATACGAAGGAGAATCCAGCAGACATGTTGACAAAGGCGGTCACTCAAGAAAAGTTAGAGCTGTGCAGAGACATAGTTGGAATAACTTTCAGATAGTAGCTGTGTTGAAATGCAGCTGAAGGGGGAGAATTGATATGTTCAGCAACCCACCAACCCATTCTAAAAGCTGCAAATCTCTGACTCTTATCCCACAATTCCAAAAGTTGCACACCATTGTTTAAGCCATCAGCCACGATCCTTGAAGCCTCTATTGTTGAATGGAGAATTCAACCACCAACCACATTTTTAAGGCTATTAATAGAGCCTTATGTTTCGCATGTAAATTAACACACAAAAAATCAATCTTGAGAGATTGAAATACAATCCAGGAAGAGATTGTGAAAAGAAGAGAATGTTTGGTGGGATTTTCTGTAGAGAGAAATTCTCGGTGTAAATTCTCTATAATTCTGTTCTTGTGAAATAGAGTTGTTTTTCCTCTTAAATATTATTCATAGTAATCAGAGAATCACAACATAAACTCCATCCACACGATGCTCATCTTTCTCCCTTTACTAGATGTCTTGAGTTCGAGTCTAATGAAATTACTTTAGATAAGTAGTGCTTTACTCCCAAAGTGAAACTTCCGGACATATTGGCTTATTCGACTGGGTACCAAAACAGAACACTTGTGAAAATCATATTGAGTGCACATGTGTACCAGTTACAACTAGTGGCTTTGGTTTCTATGTCACAATTAACAATTGATTAATGAGCAATATATCCCATGGGGCTTGATTCTTCTAAGAAAAATAGAAAAAAAAAATGAGATTCCAGATTTCAGTGAATAAATAAATAATAAAAGAAAGACACATGGCAATTTGGGAATTCCGCAAAATTGTCCTCATTGAAACAAGGGAGAATAACAAATCCAAATCAACAGTCTGCAGGCTCTATATTAATTAATTAACAAATAATTAAGAACAAGAAAAAGGTCTCCATTCGGCAGAGATTTAGATTAACGTAGAAAATTAGATTAATGTATTAAGGGTAAAACGGTAAATAACTTTTTTTACCAATTTAAAACTAGACTAATGGTTTTTGTTACGCAACAATATATCCCATTTTTAAAGTGAAGAACTAAATGTAACGTTCGTTAAAAAAAAAGTGTATGCAACAATCAATCGTATTGCTTGTGCAAAATTCTATACACATCATTAGTAACGTCACAATTATGTTAATTATTATACTTGTAATTTGAAAATTATTTAGTGTATGATCAATATATATAAGCTTAAATCTATAACAAAATTTTAAAATATATAGTTAGCTTCGAGAAGCTTTTACTGGTTGAATGTCATTTCTTATAATTGGACTCATCTAAATTTTTCCTATATAAAGAACCAATTTGTATTCCACATCTCTCATCACCAAATTCTTCCCTTAATTACTTTTGTAAGAAAAAGGGATATTTTTTTGGTTTACCAAATATGGAGCTCATTATCTTCCTTGTTTTCTCACTTGTCATTCATGGAGCTTTTGCTAATAGTGGTATGTACTCTTCTTTTATATACGTAGTATTTTAACGTAAATAATAGATTAGGAAACTTACAGGTTTCTCCTTAGCCAAAGAAAATTTGTGTCACTGATGGATCGTCAGGAATTCTCACAAGATGGATGAATTCCCTTATTTCGACAGCCTAAAAAGATCCTCTTTTTATACAATCTTTTATTGTTGATAAAATTAATCATATATTTTCTAATAGTTGATTGGTAAGTGAAAAGTGTTTTTTTTTATAAATAATATTACTCCTTATTAATAATGATATTAGCAATTCAGAGAGTCTAAATGTCAGTCGGAGCAAGTAATATGAAGTTAAAAGTCAAGATAATTGTAAGGAAAATGACTTCTGTCCATA
Source organism: Solanum dulcamara (assembly GCF_947179165.1). Lineage (NCBI taxonomy): Eukaryota > Viridiplantae > Streptophyta > Magnoliopsida > Solanales > Solanaceae > Solanum > Solanum dulcamara. The sequence continues at coordinate 4,818,746 of NC_077244.1, read as the reverse complement.
AGTAAGAAGTAAGGGGTCATTTCTTTTCTTTTGCTAGTAGTCATCTTGATGCTAGTGCTGATATTGATCGTGACCTTGATACTTTTTTCGTATCATTACAGGAGAAATTGTGTGTGAAGATTTGTCAGTCGGAATGTGTGCCTATTCAGTTGCTTTCTCAGGGAAGCGTTGCTCTTTGGAGACTTATGAATCAAGTGAGGGAACAACAAGGTACCAATGCAAGACCTCAGATGTGTTGGTATCCAATATTGGCATAACAAATTTGATTGAAAGTGATGAGTGTATAAGTGCTTGTGGAGTTGATAGGAACTCTGTTGGCATTTCTTCTGATTCACTTTTTGAATCAACATTCACTTCTAAGCTTTGCTCTCAACAATGCAACCAAAAGTGCCCCAACATTGTTGATCTTTACTACAACTTGGCTTTGGGAGAAGGTATTACATTTCCTAACTTCAAATGTCATTAACTTTGACTATCAAGTGAACTGAAAGATGATTATATGCAAGTTTGGCCTTTAGGTATCACTTTTCATATATTGTGCAGGGGTGTATTTGCCAGCATTTTGCAAGGGAAGAAATTTGAAAGGACGCCGTGAAATGAGCCAAATCCAAAGTTCAGGTTTGGCGTTTGCACCTTCAGCTGCCTGGGACAGATATGGTCGACAGTTGAGTGAAGGCCCTGCTGCAAGTGCTGCATTCACATTCGATGATTCGGAGGCTGATTCTCCATGGTGATCATGAAGCTTTTCCAATTGCATTACTAAGGGGTTCATATGTTACTCTGTTTACAAATTATCCTTTTTGTTGGTTTGCTTTTTATTAAATAATCTGTAGAAGTTTGAGGATTACTTCAGTTGTCTCCTTATATGAATTTTATTATCAATTGGTTCCATGTTCACATTTGCCTTTTTCTCATCAATGAATGGAAGTTACGTTACATATGCATGAAATGATGCGTATAACGTCATGCTAGACCCAACTGTTCAAAAAGATGTAGTAGTAAATAAGGATTGACACGAAAAATAGGGCAATCTACCTTCTTCTTGTTATATTCAAGGTATGAGTCTCTATATGAGACTTGTATACAAAGCAAACAGAAGAAAACATAGGATCCACACTCCTATAAGAAAATGAATGTGGTGCAATGGTTTTCACGCATGCAACTGATACGCTCTTGCTTCGAAATTACCCCTTATTTCAATCTCAACGAAAGTCTTGATGGATATATAGTTGAAAGGTATTTTGGAATTAAACTTCACCTCTCTCAAATCATGGAAGAAACCATAGAAACATTGTCCTCCTTCCCGAAAGTGTGCTAATCCCTATGTTGTGCGGAGCTGAGTATCTTCTATTCGTGTTGAGGAGAGACGGAGGCTCGGGAAGAGCTCGATAGGGTCGAGAAAGGGCATAAACTCCCATAAAAGTGGAATTTTGTAATTGTAAATGGAAGTGAGTTCGCCGCGAGAGCGGTACCAAATCGAGGCAAACTCTGAAGCTGTCGGATGTCAATCTCTTTTCTTTTATGCTGCATGCAGTATCCATGTGGTCTTCCATTCATGGAATTGAGACAAAAGTTCTATGACTCTATCTAGGCATTGTTGCACCCGAGCTTCTAGTGCCACATATGTCCCTTGGATCTGATTGACCACTAACTGAGAGTCACTTTCCAACTCGAGTCCTGTAACCATAGCCTCATACTCGGTTTCATTGTTAGTTGTGAAATGGTACTCAACCATATGTCCTCCGGGAATTCATGACCAGCATGTTTCCGTTGTACAGCTCTATTGTCTTTCCGATTTTGTCTTTGAACATTTTATTCACCAACCACTGATTTGTAGCTCCGGCGTTCTAGGTCCATGCTGATTTAGGGGAAGACAATGGCTTACTAAAGTAGAAAGAATTAACCATAAAGTTTCTATATATGTATTCAACATCAAGAATTCAAACAAGATACAACACTTGCTAAACAACACAGATAACAAACTTGGAAACAACATAACAAAAGGTCAGATAGCATTTCTCGGAACACTAATCATATGCATCAGGGTTCTGAAGGAGATAGGCTCTACTACTTTCTACATCGTGCTTGATGAAAATCGCCCTACTCATAGTATGTGATTGCCACCTTAGAGTTGGAACCACTATCCGGTGACTGCTCAAACTTCACCTCATTAAGTTATTTTTTCATGATTGTCTACCAAAGATCATCTAATGGACTTAAAGGTGCCACCTGCAGAAAAGAAACCATGGCTAGAAGATATTAAAACGAGTGTCTATCCAAAAAAGAAACCACTAGTACATTTTTCTTGCATCAATTTTGTCTAAAGTTTGAGATGGCATATCCTGCATTGATGTATTAATAGGCACAAGAGGATTTTTAATAACACTTACTGTTGCACATGATGTGTTGGGATATACTATTAACCATGTAATTAAGTTATAGTATTTTATTTAATCCCTTGTAAAGACTTTTTATTTCATTTGGTTTAGTATAATAAAGTCTTTATTTGAATAGTTTCATTGTGTTTATATATGTGTCCATTACTTATATAGTAGACGATTTTTGTGTATGGAGTTATTTAACTCATACACGGAAGATTAAAATTGTTGATTTTTATAAGTTATAGATTAAACGTTCATAATCAAAGATGAAGTTGGACAAATATCTTGATGATTGTAGCACAAGATTAAATATAATTTAATCTTAATTGTGGAAATGGTAAAATTTCAACTTCTTGTGCTAGTACATTTAGTATGTATTGAACGGATCAAATTGAGATACTTGTTTAGGTTCTGAATTTTAATAAACAATATCTCTAGTCCATTACGTGTACTTATACTCTTAATCTTGATATAATTATTATGATCTATGTAATTTGATTTATTATTTTAACCTATTAAAAGGTAAGACTTTTTTAATGAGTCAATGAATTCCTAGTAGATTGGATAATGAAAAATCATATTAGTGAAATAATAATTAGTTGAAAGAACTGTGTCTCGGTAGAAGACACTCCTTTATGGTTGCTTATAAGTTTTCACGTGAAACCTGCAGATGGATTTTATCCAACACGTGAAATAAGTTAAGTCAAATAATGAAGGATTAATTTAGTCAATAAATTAAATTTTTCAAAAATTTAATTTAAATGATTGGTCTCGGTAATTCTAATAGGAGAGTTAAATAAGATGTAATGGTAGATTTTAAAATTAAATCGAGGAGTGCAATTACAGATTTTTAATGTAATAATTTGTAATTTATTATGATATTGTTAATTCATTCTTTTGCGAATTATTGTCGTAATTGAAAGCCTCTGTTAAATAAAATCTGTGGTCCCTACTATGTCTGACTAATTAATCGTATCTGGAAAAAGGTAAAAGAATAGAAGAAGTGATATATCTCATATCTTCTCAAATGAATTATTTTGAAATTCAAACTTTTAAATGGTGTTTAAAAGCAAAAATGTTTTGCTAATTAAAGGCAAAAACAATTTTGAGTTTAAATGGCCATTTATGGTCTTTATTGCCTCTTAAAATGCCCACTTGAATGACTCTTATGACTGATCTTATTACACCAAAATTGGGTGTTGATGAAATATATGCATCCACCACACGAGTCAGGGAGCCAGGCCCCTTGACAGAATCAGTTAACAAAATGCTCAAGTTAGATGCAGAAGGTAAAATAACACACAATGTTTACGTGGAAACCTCCTTGCTCACGGGAGAAAAACCACGACCTGTCTCACAAGATTTCAAAACCAACTAAGATGCAAGAGAAAAGTAGTCTATTACAACCTATTGTAACTAGACACTAACTATCTCCACCCCTTGGCTTGCAATACCTCTATTACAAGACTTTGAGCCTAAGCAATACCTCTATTGACCACTGCACAAACTACCTCTAGTTAGTGCAAACTTTAACAATACACCATGGCTAACTCTAGCCACCAACTAAGCAATAACTCTATTGTCAACTACCCTAACTAGCTCTAGTTGACATAGACTTCAAATACAACCTTCAAAGCTAATTCTAGCTGTTATAACCCGTACTTTGCGCCTAAGGACATGTTAGGGATACTTGTAATAATTCAAGGGTAAGACTATGCTTGGTCTTGTGATATACAAGCTTCTTATGATTAAGTTGGGAGGCGGAATTATTAGAAAAGGTTAGGGGTAAAAGTTGAATTTTGAAGGTGGAAATATTAGAAAAGCTTAGGGGTAAAATTGGAATTTCACATGTGGAAATACTATAAAAGGGTGAGGACAAAATTGGAATTTGGTGATGGGAATATTGGAAAAGGTTAAGGGTAAAATTGGAATTTCACAACATGTAGTTTTTATGAAGATGTATGGGCTAGGTGCTTGGGCTTGGAACTTAAAAACTAAAAAAATGGGCAAGATAGGCCCAATCATTAAGCCATGGCCCAAAACAATCAAAAAAAAAAGATCCAAGCCGATGTAAATTCATCCATGTGATGAATGAAATAAAGAGGGCTCTTAGTCATAAAATCCTAGAAACTTCAAGACAAATTGAGAAGGAGAAAAACAAAAGAAAGAAGAGAAAACAAAGAAGGGAAAATCGGCCAAGAAGACCAAAAATTTACCCCTTCAAATTTCATCCCAAAAATTATAATTTCCTAGTATTCCTACTAAGTCAAGGGTGCTCTACAACATGGTGTAGTTGTTTTGGAAGTTTGGAGGCTTGTTTAGTTGATTTGGAGATTTGGAGAAGTGAAGAAAAAGGTAAGAATTAATTCAATTTCTTTGTGTTATGAAGTTTGTTGATGTTGTAATATGTGGAGGTGTGTGGAATTTATGAAAATATGGAAGTTTGCATGGTAATATGGTGCCATGTATACATGTTCTTATATGAGTAAGATTTATTCAATTTTTGTGTAGTATTTTTGTGTAGTATTTAAATAGTAGTTATGATAGTTATTTGATGTTGAAAATGGAAGTTGGATGAAATTTATTGAAGTTGGAAATATGAGTTAGGTGATGTAATGGAAACAAAATTAAGTTTGTATAATTTGTTAGTTGTGGTTATGGTTTTGGGGATATAAATGAAGTTTAAATGGTGTAAGTTGGTATTAAAATGGGTTGTAGGAATTATGTAATTTTAGTATGATATTATAAGAATATGAAGGTAAGTTATTAAATGTATGGATTGTTGTTGTTGATTATGAAGTTGAAAGAAGGAAATGAATTTGATTATGAAGTTGAAAGAAGAAAATGAATTGTAATATTTTTGTTGTATTTATGAAATTTTTGAGTGAAATATGGAATTGATGAAAATTGGATAGCTTACTTGGAATATTTTTCACCTATGTTGGAATGAGTTGAAATTAATTACGGACATGAAATATTCATATTTACTTGGAAATGCAAAGTTTGGTTGAAAGTTGTTGCACTAGTTGGAAAGCAACCAATTTATGTTATAGCGTGTTTAAATTGATTATTGATGGTATTGGTGTTGTTGTTGGCTTGGTTGTTGATATTGTGGCCGAGTTGTAATCTCGGGGTTGTCATATATATAGGAGAGATGCTGCCGAAATTTTTGTAGACAAGTATTGGAAAAATTGATTTCTTAAAGTCTTATGAATAGTAATTGGTAAATATGACCAATTGTAGATTTTGGTGGAAACGAGAATTGAAGTTGGACAACCGTAAAAAGCCAATAAGGTATGTAAAGCTTTACCTTTTCTTCACTTGGCATGTCCTAGATGTAATAGGAGTGGATACAAGCCTCAGAAATAACTCTATTCATCGGAATCGACGCCCAAGATTTTTCCGTTTCTATTCAGTAGAATTGAATTAGGCATTTATGAATATTTTTTGAAATATTGTCTAAACTTCTAGATTTAGCATAAATGAATTTCGACTACCTTGAAACTCTAACAAATGACGTTATAAAGTTTAACGCACATAATTTGTATACGCCACCTCATTTGATCGAGGTGGGCCCCACTATTCTAAATTTTTCTTTGTTATTCCGTTTGGCTTATGTCAGGTAGTATTTGAGAGAAATTCTTTGCTACTCTTCCGAATATTATATGACTAATTATTCCGTTAAGTCCCATAATATATTTTAAAATATGGAGACGATTCCATAAAACTATTTTGACATAGACTATCGTGAGGTTGGAAAGATTTACGCTATTATTATTATTCAAGTTTTTTTTTATATATGATTTGTTATCAAAACCATGCTATCGAGTCTGTATAAGTATTTTAAATTTTAAATTGTATTTAGTTTCTCACTACTCTACTTGTGTATAATGTAACTACTCTTCCACTGAGCCTAGGCCAGGATATATTTTCGTGCGTATTTCTCTGCATTATTCGCCGTGTCCCGACGTGAGGGGGCAGGTATGAAATGTACATGGGGTGGTGTATGTTATGCCACGGAGTTATGCTGTGCCATGTACACCTATGTTTGGGATATGATATGATCCGATATGATATAATCTGATATGATTTGATATGATTTGATATGGCCATCTGATATGATATAATTTGTTACGAAGATATTTTCTACTCTGGTGTTATGCTGTGCCGTGACGCCGATGATAGGTGGGCGACCACATTTTGTTCACCGAGTCCCATAATGGGGCCGGATATGAAATATATTTTTGCATATATGATTTGAGATTATGATAAGCATATTGAAATACTGAACATTTATTTTGTATTCTGTACATACTATTCAGATTATGATTTTATCTAGTACAGTTCATGCTTTACATATTCGGTATATTTTTCGTACTGACCCCCTTTCTTCGGAGGCTGCGTTACATGCCCGCAGGTACCAAAGTTTGATTTGATGATCTGTCGGTTTAGGACATCTGCTGTGTTATTTACAGTGCTCCCTTGTTCAGAGCTTGTATTTTGGGTACTGACTTTATCTCTGTATATTTGGATATGTTGGTCAGGGGTACGACGGGAACCTGTCTCGTCTTATGACTATGCTATCATCTGTAGAGGTCTGTAGACAGAGTTATGTTGTGGGTTTTGTACATATGTATTGGATTTTGTTTGTTTCATGACGGTCTATTGGCCCTCGTGCCTATATCTATTTTTTTGATCTACTTAGTGATATTTTCTAATTACTACCTATGTTTTCTCGGCTAACATGCTAATTTGGGGTAAGGGTACGTTTGGGTGCTCAAATCGAGCACCAGTCACGGCCTACGGAGTTGGGTCGTGACACTAGCTATGAAATCGATGACAAAGAGTGTAACACCCCAAATTGTTTTGCCAAGACTCGAGCCATTCTTCGTATGCGTATATACTTAAAATCGATGAATTCTAATTTTATATATGAGTTATGATCAATTCCTAAGTATTTGACGTGTATTAGAAGTGAATTATGGTCATAAGGAACCTCTAGTACTAAGTCGAGTTGAAAGATTCTTTACCGATTAAGTTTTCATATAAGATCTTATAAGGGTCAACTTCAAATGACCATAACTTTTAGAATATTAAGAGTTAGGTATCCCATGACCTATCAAATTAAAAAAAATTGAGTCCTCTTTCTAACTCCATCGAGTTTGGCTCATTCTGAGTTCGGACAAAAGTTATGACCATTTTACCAAAGACTATCGTTGCAGAGCGCTCGAAAAATAGCTGTAGTAGTTTGGGTGACAATGCGGTGAGTAGGGCTGGGCGTTTGGTATTCAATGTGGTATTTTCAAAATTTAAATTCGATAATTTGGTAATCGGTAATTCAAAGTATATACCAAATACCGAACTGTAACACCCCTCAAAATTTTTCCAAAGATTCGGACCCTTTTTGTGTTCGAGAGGGGTCGAACCTGAGTATCTTAAAGTAGATTCGTGAGTTAAGATGAGTCTCTCAGAGATGGAGTAGTGTTAGAGGTGATGTGGGGTCACTATGGACCCCTAGGACCGAGCTAAGTCTGAAAGATCCGTCGTGGCTAAGTTTAGGATGAGTTCGTATAAGGGTTGACTTTTAACGACCCTATCTTTTGAAAGACGTCAATCTGGGTGGCCCACGACCTATCAAATTAAAGGTCGTCGAGTCTTCTTTCCAACGCCACCAAGAACGTAAATTTTGGAGTTTGGAGTCAAAAGTTATGACGATCCTAAGATGAGCTAGCACAGCAGGAATTTCATTTTTGGCCTGGGTTGCAACTGCTGGGGGAAATGGCCTTGGCGCTGCAATGGTGAGACGCGCCACTATCGTGCCAGGAACATGCCTCAGTAGTTTGGTCCCTGGCGCGACGCGCCACTAAAAGTTGTGCAGGGTTTTTCAGGCCAAATTCCCAGAACTCAGGACAATGGCCTTGGCACTGTAAGGGCGCGACGCGCCACTATCGCGCCAGAAACATGCCTCAGTAGTTTGGTCTCTGGCGCGGCGCGCCACTATGAGGTGTACAGGTTTTAGGCATATTTCGGCCTGGCGCTGCAATGGCGCGATGTGCCACTATCGCACCAGGTGTATTTTTGCCTATTTTTCAGAACTTTGAGAAGGGGCAATTTGGGAATTGCCCCAAATTATATATGTATCACCCTAGACTATTTTGGGATCATTTTCTTCAGCCCCCACTCTCTCTCTAAAAATCCCTGCTTCTCTCTCTCTCTTCTTCTTCTTCTTCTTCTCTATTTCTAACAAAAGAGTCCAAGAGCTTCAAGATTTGAGTCCTCCATTGAAGACCCAACCACAAGGTTTTCTTCAAGTCTTTACTAAGGTATGTAAGGCTATCCAAAACATGGGTTGAGTCCACCCATGTGCCATACTCTAGCCTTGAAGTTAGATGTTCATGAAAATAGAGTTTCTTGGTATGGTTTATGTTTGTATGAACTTTGTCTCCTATTTATTTGATGCTATATGTGTTGATGTTGTTGAGCTAAGAAGTCCCTAAAATCCTTCATGTTATTATGAGTTGATGGAGATGACTTGTTGTTACATTTTGTTGATCTCTTTAGCCATGTGATTATGTTGCTTAAGTCAATTTCCTTAAATGTGCTATTCTACTTGAATTGTTGAGTTGAAGTCATAGAGTTGTGCTGAATCTTGAGGAGATGTCATAAATGTTTGGGTAAATGAGGCTTGATTGAGTTGATTTGAGGATAGAATTGATGAGTGGACAAGGTCCTAAATGAGACTTGCCATTATGACTCAAATTGAGTTAAGAATGAGGATAGAGTTGATGAGTGGGAAATGTTCCATATGAGACTAGCCATGAGGGCTTGTTTGAGATGATTGGAGGGAGTCTTATGAGCATAGAGTCATGGGAGGAGTATCGAGCACCGAAGCTGGCAAGAGTATAGTCCATACTCGAACCCCAGAAACTACGCCGCCAACGTAGGTAGGGATGGAACCGTTAAAGTCGGATGCTTCCCATGGGATCGAACTGTTAAAGTCGGATGTTTCCTATTTTACTGTCCTGAAATGATAGGACTTGACTAATCGATGGTATCCATGATTAGAGAGGCGCTCATGCCCTGGCAAGGTATAGACGGACGTGGCAATAACGTCTGATTCTTGTACTATCACTGGCTCATAGGTGACGGTTGTCGGTTAAGAGAAACTCCCATTTAGGCCTTGATAGTGCTCCGAGTCAGTTGAGTTAAGTGGCTTATGAGTTAGTCCTGTCTAAACTATCCTTGTTGGACTTAGGACATTTGAGTGAGTGGTTATGTATATATATATGAGTTAATATCCTGAGTTGTTATTGATGCTTTCTTGATGTTGTTTCCTCCGGCCATTTTACATACTCGTACATTTCATGTACTGACGTTATTTGGCCTGCATCGTTTCATGATGCAGCGACAGGTACCAGAGATCATCAATCGGCGCTCCGTTGAAGATCCACTTACACTCCCAACTAGTTGGTGAGTCCTCCTAGTTCCCGGAGGATATTGAGCCTTTTTGTACAGTTTTGTTGTCATTTCTTTTATTTTAATTGTTGGTAGCCATGGACTTGTCATTGGCACCTTCTAGACTTGGATAGAGGCTTCATATACTAGAGTGTGGGAAGGTTGGACTGTTATTTTGAGGAGTTCTATTTTTCTTGTTTTGTTGGGTTGAATATGTTTGGCCTTCGGCCCTGAAATGTGAATAGTATGCTATGATTGACCCCTCTTTTGGGTGAGTGTGATTGAATGATGAGGTGACTGAATCAGGTGGTTCGCTTGAAGGTCAGAAATGGCTTTCAAGTGTCGGTCACGTCTAGGGTACCCTCCCGGGGCATGACACGAACTTTCAAACTTCAGTTTGGTAATTCGGTAATCGATAAATTAAAATTTGGTTCGGTACGATATTCGGTAATACTCAAATTTTTTCATCTTATAAGATCAACCAAAATGCAAGCACTTTTTTTAAATGGATCACCTCCATATGTAGTTGCAAGTTTCAGAAAGCTAATATTTCAGACAATAGAAGAAAGGCCAAGTCTTCCCATCTTTTAATTTCTCTCTAGCTTCAAGCATACAAATGCTTCAAAAAATATATGCAAGGGGGAACACATTTGCTGGAGTCACATACTCACATTATATTTATTTACAGCATGACACATGAGGATAGATCCTGGCCTCCGACAGGTGAGCTAAATGATTGAATCTGATCTAATTACAAGATAAGTAGCCACAAACCATCTTAATGTTACTACTATCTGAGTTCCTAAAACTAAAAGGAAACAACAGCAACAAACACCATCACCTGCAATAGCTACACTACACCTGCAACACACAACAACAACATAAAAAAAACATAAGCTGCAGCAGCTACACAACCTACACTACACCTAGAACACACAACAACAGCAACAAACAACATCCACCTACAGTAGCAACACACTACACCTGCAATACACAACAACAACAGTCAACACCACCACCTACAACACACAACAACAGCAACAAAAAAACATAAGCTGCAGCGGCTACACTACACCTGCAATATACAACAACAGCAACAAACAACACCCACCTGCAGCAGTAACACACAACAACATCAGTCAACAACACCACCTCCAGCAGCTACACTACACCTGCAACACACAATAATAACATCAAAAAACATAAGCTGCAGCACCTATACATCCTACACTACACCTGCAACACATAACAACAACAAACAACACCTGCCTATTTTTCAGCTTGAATAATGCATTCAATATCATCCATAGCTAAAAAGAATTTAAAATCAGCTAAGAGAACTTTACCATAATACTTGCACTTTGCTTTATTAATTCCATATTCTATGAGCTTATCATAATGCGGCCAAGCAGCAGATCTTGATTCTATAGCTTTTCTCTTCACAGTCACTGAATGTTGTTCAACTTCCGGTGTTGAATCAAGAGACTCAGTAAGATCTAGGGGTGCGACATTAGTTATTTGACTTTTTCATCTTCCATCTAAACATAGAAGAGATTACAAATATTATAAGACATAAATTAACAATCATTCGAATCAGCAAATAAGGAGCAATAAATCAGATTATGGCATACAGATCAGATATGACCAACTAGACCAAATGAAGATACAACTATAACACATTTATTTTCCAATTAATAGAATTAATGGTGAGAATTTCTGGTCAAATGAATTCAATTTTATCAGAAAATTACTTGAGTTTCCTGTTAAATTATGTAGTTGTCATAACATTCATGATGTTTTATCCTCACATATCAGAGAACGAAAACTAAGCCTTCACTAGGCTGCTTTGCCTTTAAAATAGATATATTTCAGTTTGACATATTCCCAGAAAAAGTTAACCTCTAATAATATCACATACATGTATAGAAAGCTGAAGACAGCTATCACCCCGGTGTATAAATAGACACATTTTGCTTAACATTATGGAAGAAGTGGTTTTTCACAAATACAATAGTAAAGTTTAATCTAGGTTTCATCTCCAATTCAGATTATAACAAGGAAAACCATTAGTGAGATCAAGTTTGATTATGTACATCTACAAACAAAGCAGAAATTAAAGACAACTATCACCCTGGTGTCCAAACAGACACAATTTTTGTTAAAATTATGGAAGATTAAGGAGTAATGATTCAGGAGTTCATCAAAAATACCTTAGTAAAGTTTAACTTAAGTTTCATCTCCAATTCAGGTTATAAAAAGGAAAACAAAACCTAGATCAAGAAAAGCAGAACGATAGACTACAAATAGATCCCAAAGAACACAAATTTAATGTAGAGAGATGCAAAAGGGATTGACAATAGAAAATAATGTACCTCAAAAGTTGTTTATGTTTACATGTTCACGTGTCCACTAAAGAAGATCATTTGTCAACTTCAAAAGGGCTTTCTGACATAGAAACTAACTTTAAACTGCATCATAAAGAAACAAGTCAAGCAATCATGAGCATACAAAAATACCATGCAGGAAAAAAGTTATTGCAGAACATTACACATCAGAAAGAACTCACCTTGAAAGATAGGAAATAGATCAAAAAATAGTGAATATAAGACTCAGTTAAGTGAAGGCGACGTGAAGCAGTGAAGCTAATGGCAGTGTGAAGTGGTGAAAGTGAAGGCGGTGTGAAGCAGTGCGTGAGACTGTAAAGCCTAAGCAGATACAAATCTTTCTAAAAGATTTGGTATTTGATAGAGAATGGAAAGCTGATAGTGGCGTGAAGAGCTGAAGGCGGCGTGAAGCTGAACGGCTGAAGGCGGCGTGAAGACTGAGGTCTGAGGCGGTGAACTCAGAAGTTAGAAGTGAAGAGTGAAGAGTGAAGATTAGGGTTGGCAGTATAGATATGAATATTTAATACTGAAATGGATCATCTGAATAAGTAAATAGGTTAATTGGGCTAATGGGCTGTTAGGGACTTAGAGTATGTTACATAATTGGGCTGGGACTTAAGGTGTGTTAGATATAGTTAAATTATAGGAATGAGCCCAACAGAAATAATTATAGGAGGCCCAATTGCCAATAGAAATAATTTTGGTATTCAGTAAATACCGAATACTGAATGGGAAAATTATAAATACCAAAACCAAAACCAAAATACCGAAATGTTAAATTTTGGTACCGAATACCGAACTGAAGTACCGAATACTAAATACCGAAATACCAAAATAACCAGTTTGGTTCGGTAATTCAGTTTTTAGTATTTTATGCCCACCCCTAGCGGCGAGCAACTATCGTGCCTGCAGTGTTTTGAACCCATTTTAAAGATTTTTTCTTGAGAAAGGACAATATCGGATTTCCCCCCACCTATCCCAAGTATAACCCTAGCCATTTTGGGACTAAAAATTAGTTTTCTTATAATATCCAAGGAGGTTTTTCTCTCCTTCACCTTAGGAGATTTAAGAGAAGAGACAGGAAGGAGAATAAGAGCTAAGATTCGAGATCTTCAAGCCATGTCTTTGATTCTTGGTGAGATAATCTTCATTCCAAGTATGTAAGGCTACTCACAACGTTGGATTGATTTCATTCACGTGTCCTACATCTTCAATTATTTGAGTTGAGTTGAGTTTTGAGATTCCATGAGTTGAGTTCTTGAGTTATCTATAATTTCTATTGAGTTTTGTATATAAATTCATATGTATTAATGATGTTCTTGAGTTGAGTTTTTTTGAGAGTATGGATTCATGTATTCATTCACATGAATCCAATATGAGATTTCATTTTTGTCATAATTTATCTTGAGGTTGAGATTGATGGTTTTCATGTATAAATAAAAATATTGCTTTCAAAGTGAGATGCTGCATTATTTTGATGAGTTTGATGAAATTGAACATAGAGTTAAATGAGAATTTTGGAGCAAGATGTTTGATGATGATGTAAATGATGTCTATTTTAAAAAAAAGGTAAAATAATTGATGAAGAGGTAATGTTGATGATGATGCTTGAGATGGAGTGGATTGGAGTCTAATGTGACTACATGATATAATTTGCATAATTCGATTTGATTGGAGTCTTATGAGGATTTTGAGTATAAATGATTGTTTGAGAAAGTGTCTTAAAAAATAATTTGTGAACATTTTTGTATAAATTATTTATGCACTATTTTGAGTTTAAAGAATGATTATCTTCATCTTTGATTTAGAATGAGTTTAAGCATGGGTTGAGTTTGAGAAGATACTTAATTACTATTTTGAGCATGAATATTTTGAGTATAAATGAGTTGAATATTAATACATTAAAACATCTATTTTAAAATTGAGTTGAGGAGTTAAAAACTATGTTTTAAATGCATTCATTAAGTTGAAATTATATCAAATTTAAAGAGAAGAGTTTGATGATTGAGATGAGTTAATTTTGAAAGAAGATCCAATGAGACCAGATTATTTGAGTTTTGAAAAGAGTCCAATGAGACTAAATTAGTTGATTTTGAATTAAGTCCAAAAGAGACTAAATAAGTATTTTACTTACCTAATAGATATGAGCATATTAAGTCTTGGGAGGAGTATCAAACACCGAATTGGGTAAGATTATAGTCCCTACTCGAATTCCATAAACTATGTAGCCAACATAGAAAATGATTGAACCGTTAAAGTTAGATGTTTCTCTATTTCATTATCCTGACATGACCGGACTTGATTGATTAATTATTGGATCCATGATTGGTTGATTCATTCATACCCTGGCAAAGTATTGAACGGACATGGCAACAATGTTGGCTTGTTGTACATCACTGGCTCATAGGTGATGATTGTCTGTTAGAGAACCTTTCAAATTGAGTGGATTGTACATGATATGATTGGTTTGATTGAGATTGTAGGTGATTGAGTCGAATTGTAAAACATTGCTAAATTTTAATTTGCATATGTATTGAGTTGAGTCCTTTGACATTATTGTTGAGTTGATTGTATATGATTGGATTGGATTGAATGGTATGTGATTGGATTATATCGGACGGTATGTGATTGGATTGTATCGGATTGTATATGATTGGAATGGATCGGATTATATATGATTGGATTGAATCGAATTGTATATGATTGGATTGGATCAGATTGTATATGATTAGATTGGATCGAATTGTATGTGATTGGATTGAATCAGATTGTACATGATTGGATTGGATTGTATATGATTGGTCTCTGTCTAAATCGTATTCTTACTTTAGACTTATGACACCTTGATTGAGTCTCTCACCTTTCGATTTGAGATATCTGAACTGATATTATTCTACCTTGATTTATGTTTTATTTTTTCATATTACATACTCGTACATTCCACATACTGACATCCACTTGGACCTGCATCATTTCATGATGCAGAGACAGGTTTAAGAGATCATCAATAGACGCACTGTTGAGGATCTGTTCACACTTAGCTTATTGGTGAGTCCTTCCCTATATTTGGAGGATACTACTTATGTTATTTTGGCATTGAGTTTAGTCTTTTCATTATGATTTGAGGTAGCCATGAACCTGACAATAGTGATAGAGGCTTCATACATTAGATAGTAATGGATTGATTGAGTATTTTATTTCTTTAAATTATTTTTGTTGGACTATTTTAATGACATAAATTAGAGTTCGATTTGCTGGACTGTGGCCTTTCTTTCTTGAGCTCGATTGTTGATTGGAATTGCCCACCTAATTATCTTTTTATTTTAAGTCTTCCGCTAATTGAATGAATGAATGGATGTGCGATCAGGCCAAGTAGTTCGTTTGGGAGCCAGTAATGGTTTTTGAGTGCCGGCCACGTCTAGGGTACCCTCCCAGAGCGTGAAAAAGAGTGTATTATGAAAGATCAAGATTCCTTTATAGCGTAGGAACTGATCTTAAAATTTTAGAACATAAGACACAACATTACAACAAAGCAACAAAGAAAGAGATTTATCGAACGACTTTATCAAGTCCCTTGCTACCTTGGTGAAGTTGTTCTTCCTTGAGAGAATAATGGATTTTGCTTGTATATTTTTGATGTGAAAAACACTTAATTGTTTCTTTTCCAAGGATGGGTATTAACGTATGTAAAATAATCTCGTACATTCTGATTAGCAGAGCAGGTCTGCTATTATTTGCACAGCAGGCAGTGACAATTTTTACAGCTGGTATTCATTTTGTCGTTGAGATTCCTTGTTCATGCGACCAGGTCAGTCTATTAGGTCTCATGGTTTGTCTATACACAAAATGCAAATATGCACCTCTTCTGTAGTGCCCACCAACCTATGCAACTTTACAACTATACTTCACTTTTTTGCCCTGGACAGACGTTAATAATGGGACCAGGTCCATCTACCAGGTCCCATAGTTTGTTATATCATCAAAACACAAATATAACATTTCCCCCTTTTTGATGATGACAAACTATATCAAGTTTGTTTCCCCTTTTCGATTATTGTCACTGCTTGCATATTCCCCCTATCATTATTCACCTCTTGTCTCTCATGTCCCTCTTTGCATCATTCGTTGTACGATAGTTTGTTAAATCATCAAAACCCAAGATACAACATTTTTCCCCTTTTCGATGATGACAAACTATTTTCCATCGACATTATCTTCCCTTTGTCATATAGACCAGATCGATCCCTTGATCCAAAATATGCATCTCTTGTCTTCCATGTCCCTTCTTGCATCATTTATTTTATGATAGCTTGTTAAATCATCAAAATCTAAGATACGAGATTTTTCTTCTTTTTGATGATGACAAACTATTCTCCCTATCGATATGATTTTCCTCTGTCATGTGGACCAGATCCTTTGATCCGAACTAGCTACCTTCATTAATACTTCTTCCCCCTTTTGGCATCATAAAAAAGTTAGAAAAGTAAATCAAGTAAAATAATATGCATTCTCGGTAAATTCATGGCCACTGGGTAACACAAACAAGAATGAACTAGCCAAGAGAAAAAAACAAATAGTAGGCAAATAAGCAACTTTTCATTCATAGTTCATTAGAATAGCATAAAAAATATTGCATTAACAAAAATGCATAAGGGAACTCATCAGTTATAGCCATGGAGACAACAAAGAAATACACTTACGATAGAAAGTAAAAATAGAAGGACTAGGAAGAAAGAGGATTAGGAAGAAAGGAATGGAAAACCATAATCATGCGCTCATTTTCAGCAACATAAGAATATAACAATTGTCTGGTCAGGTCCTACTCTTCCCAGTGAAACTCTAGTTTTCAGCTGTTTAGGCATGAACTTATGCCTTCAAATCAATATTTTCTTTCTAAAAAGTCTCATCACAACCTGGTCCCTGAGTCAGGCCTTGCTGGAAGATTGGTTTCAATATAGCAATTTCATCATCACACCTTGCCATTGCAACGGTTATCTCCTTTAGATCTACCTTCAGCTTCTCTTGTTGTTAAACAAAGTCTTGACACCTGGACTTTGCTTTGTTATCCATTCTTCCCTTAACACACTCATATTCAATGAGAGTGGTCAATAAAAAGGATTGCTTCACTATCCCTACAATTCTTTTGCTAAATTTCATCTTGTTGTGGGCAAAGACCTTGTTCAATAAATAACCGTAGGCCAATTCATATTTGCCATCCTTTGCAATCATTACCTTGTTCATATGATTTGTATTCATTTGAGTTATTTTTTTGCGAGGTCAGCCTTAAACATATGTTCAGTTGCACTTGTAGGAACATGATTAGGTTGAGACTAGAGATCTATCTTTAATAGAGAGTCAAAGATAGCCAAATCAGGAACTGATGGGACCTAGAATAAATGAATGTTGTCTTGGGAGAAGTGAAGGGAAAGAGATAACATGAATGAAAAGAAAAAAATTAAGGTTTTGAAAAGATATGGGTTCTTGTTTTCAAGGGATGAATTAAAAGAAGAAGATGGTTGAGACATTGTAAGATATGTGACAAAGAATTACAGAGGTGGGAAAAGACATATGATATTTTTGAACAATGTTTGAAGGCATTTTAAACAGCAATAAGTTTGATACTAACATTTGAGGAAAGACCTGGTCCCTCTCTTGAACTCTTTTGAAGGATACTTCCCTTGAGTCTGTCCCATCAACTTCTCTTCCTTAGATAGTCCACCATGTGTGTATACGTACAAAAGGTATAAGACAAAATTTAGATCAAAGAAATGTTCACCATACGGATGGTGTCATGAGATAATACACAAAATTAGTTGTGAGCTTCAAAAGAACTATGATACTATCAGAGGAATAATATTAGGGTTGTAGTAAGTCTCAAAAGAAACTTTTTAAGTTTCTGGGAAATTGAAAATAATAAAAATATTATAATTGAGACTATAAATTATGTGAAGATTTAATATTTTCAGATTACTACAACTGAAGTGGGTTATAAATATTTATAAGGTTACCCGCCTTTTCCTCTTGTTTGTTATATACAAACATGGGCATGATGATGGAATCACATGCAAAAATAAACCAGAAGTTTACTGAAATAAAGATCAGTTGGCATGACCGGTTGGCCATTCCGGTTCAAATGTGATGCAAAAATAATTGAGAATTCACGTGACTATGCGATGAAGAAATAAAAGATTCTTCAAGAATTCTCTTGTATTGCTTGTTCTAGTGATAAAATGATCACTGTATCATTGTACCAACTAAGCTTGGGATTGTATTCCCTGAGATTTTGAAACTTATAAAAGGGTGAATATATTCCCGTTCACCTACCATATGGATTGTTTGCAACTATATGATAGTTACTTCTATGAAATAGTCACATGTGCTTTGTTGTCAATTTACAAATTGATATTTGTAAAGTTGTTTACTCGAATTGTTAAATTAAGACACAATTTCAAACTATGAAAGTATGTTGATAATGTTTGTTGGTTTAACAGAAATTGTATGCCTCCAATTATATCTAAACCATCAGTATGAGAACAAAACTCCCAAATAAGATTTGGTATGATATAATTTTATTTAACATATAGCAATACATGTACGCATCAAGACAACAATATTTCTCCATCATAATTGGTTAAAGCTCAGGAACCAAATAATTTTCATCTAAAGGTTAAATGTGTGATATCTGATTTAATTATTCCACCATGCACAAATATGGATCCCGAAATGAGGTTGGGGTGAATGTTAGATTTTCTAACATTAGGGACGGAGATTATTGATAGCTGAAAATTATGAGTAAGATGAATTATCTAGATGCTCGTTAAAAAAATGTGAACTTGAAGTTAAAGATATAATTCATTTGCATAATGTTTCAAATTAATTGCCAGATAAATTTATTGAGTATAAGGGGTCGACTTCTAACGACCATATCTTTTGAAATATGATGATCTGGGTGGCCTATGACCTATTAAATTAAAGTTTTTCGAGTCTTTTTTCCAACACCGCTAAGATTGTAATTTTTAGAGTTCAGAGTTCAATACAATATTAGTGGCATAACTTTAATTTGATATGTTATGGGACACTCAGTTCGTTATAGTTTAAGAGATATGGTCGTTGGAAGTTGACCCTTATACTAACTCATTCGGAAACTTAGCCGAAAGGAATTCTTTGGACTTGACTTGATTTTTTTTGGGATTCCTTATGACCCTAAATCACATATAATATTTTAAATACTTATGAATCAATCATAGATCATATATACAAATTGAAGCCTTCGAGTTCGATCTTATACGTACATGAAGAATAGTTTGAATCTTAGTGGAAAAAAAATTGGGGTGTTACATTATCTCCCCCTTGGGATCATTCGTCCTCGAATGATGAATAAACCAAGGATGGATCCGAGGTACAAATCAAAATCAGAACTCAATCATTCAACCAATCAAATCCTCAAAATACTTTACTATTCAAACTCAAAAATGGACTTACTAATTCAAATCAAGAATTTGGACATTACCTTCAACATTCTCATCGATAGGCACGAATAGATGCGGATATTTGGATTTCATATCTTCCTCAGATTCCCATGTGGCTTCATCCATAAATTGATTTCTCTACAAGACTTTGACTAAGGTAATCTCCTTGGTCCTCAATTTGCGAACCTGACGATCAAGAATTTGGACCGGAATTTCTTCATAGGACAAGCTATCCTTAACTCTAATACTATCAATGGGGACTACCAATGAAGGATCGCCTAAGCACTTCTTCAACATTGATATGTGAAATACCGGATGAATGACGGCTAGCTCAGAAGGTAACTCCAACTCATAAGCGACACTCCCAATCCTCCTCACAATCTGGTAAGGGCCAATGTATCGAGGACTAAGCTTTACTTTCCTTCCAAACCTCATGACGCCCTTTATGGGTGACACTTTCAAGTACACCCAATCATCTACCTCAAACTCTAAGTCTATTCTTCTCACATCGATGTAAGATTTCTCGCGGCTTTGGGCTGTCTTTAGCCTATCTCGAATAACCTTCACCTTCTCCATAGCTTGGTGAACAAAATCAGGCCCAATCAACTCAACTTCGCCAACTTCAAGCCACCCAATTGGTGATCTACACCTCCTCCCATACAAAGCTTCGTAGGGAGCCATTTGAATACTTGCATGGTAACTATTATTGTATGCAAACTCTATGAGAGGTAAATGATCATCCCAATTTCCTTTGAAGTCAAGTACACATGCCCTTAACATATCCTCTAATGTTTGGATGGTGCGCTCCGCTTGGCCATCTGTTTGGGGATGAAAGGATGTACTAAGATTCACCTTTGAACCTAGTCCTTTCTGAAAAGATCTCCAAAATTGGGAAGTGAATTGAGCTCCTCTGTCTGAGATGATAGACAAGGGAACCCCATGCAATCTGTCAATCTCCTGAATATACAATTTTGCATAATCTTCTACGGTGTCAGTAGTTTTAACTGCCAAGAAGTGAGATGATTTAGTCATCCTATCCACAATTACCCAAATTGAATCATGTTGTTTTCGGGACCTCGGCAAACCTGTAATAAAATCCATATTTATCATCTCCCACTTCCATTCCGGAATCTCTATATTTTGAGCTAACCCATATGGCCTTTGATGTTCAACTTTAACCTGTTGGCAATTTGGGCACTTGGAAACAAATTCAGCGATATCTCTCTTCATTCCACTCCACCAATAGACTTCCCTCAAGTCATGATACATCTTTGTAGAACCAGGATGAATAGAGTATCTGGAACTATGCGCTTCGGCCATAATCCTTTCTCGAACATCATCAACATTAGGGACACACAATCTATTTTGGTACCTCAACACACCATCTCCCCCTTTGGTGAAAACCATCACCTTTTGTTTGTGAACAACCTCTTTCAACTGAAGGAGGACGGGATCTTGGTATTGCTTCTCTTTCACCTCTGCCACAAGGGAGGATGCAGACCCATTCTGAACATTAAGTCCACCTTCATTATTTTCCTCAAGCTGAACTCCCAATCTAGCTAATCTATGCACCTCTTTAGCCAATTCTTTCTTTCCCTCCTCTATATGGGCAATTCTACCCATAGACAACCTACTAAGAGCATCTGCAATAACGTTAGCTTTACCTGGGTGGTAGAGAATGCTCATGTCATAATCTTAGAGCAACTCTAGCCATCTTCTCTACCTCAGGTTGAGTTCTTTCTGGCTAAAGACGTATTGCAAACTCTTATGATCGGTAAACACATCAACATGAACTCTATATAAGTAGTGGCACCATATTTTAAGAGCAAATACCACAACTGCCAGCTCAAGGTCATGAGTTGGGTAATTTCTCTCAAAAATCTTAAGTTGTCTTGAAGAATAAGCTATCACCTTTACCCTCTACATCAACACACATCCCAAACCAACTCTAGACGCATCACAGTAGATTACAAAATCTTCTGTTCCATCGAGCAAGGTCAAAACAGGAGTAGTGGTCAGCTTGGTCTTCAGTTTCTGGAAACTCTCCTCGCAAGCATCAGACCATTGGAACTTAGCCTTCTTTTGGGTCAGCTTGGTCAATGGTGATGATATGGATGAGAATCCCTTTACAAACCTTCGATAATAGCCAGCCAAACCCAAGAAGCTTCTTATATCTGTTGGGGATGTGGGTCTGGGCCAATTTTTCACTGCCTCAATTTTTTGAGTATCAACCTGAATACCGTCTCCAGATATAATATGGCCTAGGAAAGCCACTGATGCAAGCCAAAATTCACATTTGGAGAACTTTGCATACAATACCTGGTCTTTTAGAACTTGCAAGACGATTCTAAGATGATAGGCGTGCTCCTCCTCATTCTTGGAGTAAACCAAAATATCATCAATGAAGACAATCATAAACATATCAAGATACGGCTTAAATACTCGATTCATAAGATCCATAAAGGCTGCAGGGGCGTTAGTCAACCCAAATGACATAACCAAAAACTCAAAATGGCCGTAAAGGGTACGAAAAGCTGTCTTTGGGACATCACACTCCCTCACTTTCAACTGGTGGTAACCTGACCTTAGGTCTATCTTTGAGAAACAAGTGGCACCCTGAAGTTGGTCAAATAAATCATCTATTCTGGGAAGAGGGTATTTGTTCTTTATGGTGACCTTGTTTAGTTGCCTGTAATCAATACACATTCTAAGAGACCCATCTTTCTTTCGCACAAATAGGACAGGAGCACCCCAAGGTGAGATACTCGGCCTAATGAATCCTTTATCTAACAAATCCTTCAACTGTTCTTTCAACTCTTTTAACTCAGCAGGAGCCATTCTATATGGAGGGATAGAGATAGGTTGCGTATCACGAAGGACATCAATTCCAAAGTCGATCTCCCTATCAGGAGGGACTCCGGGCAGATCTTCAGGAAAGACTTCAGGAAACTCATTGACAATCAGAACTGACTCAAGGGATGGAGACTCAACACTATCATCTTTCACTCGCACGATATGATAAATACACCCTTTTGAGATTAACTTTCTAGCCCTAAGGTAGGAAATAAATTTACCCTTAGGCATGATAGTATTACCCTTCCACTCTATGACAGCCTCATTCGGAAATTTGAACTTAACAATCTGAGTCCTACAATTAATAGAGGCATAACAGACATAAAGCTAGTCCATGCCAAGAATCACATTAAAATCAACCATGTCCAACTCAACTAAGTCAGCCAGGATATCCCTGTGATAGATTGACATGGTACAATCTCTATAGACTCTCTCAGCTAAGACAGAATCACCAACAGGAGTAGTTACACTGAAGGGTTCTAGAAGACACTCAGGAATTTTACCAAATTTACTAGCCACATAAGGAGACACAAAAGATAGTGTGGCACCCGGATCCATCAAAACATAACAGTCAAGAGTAAAGACTCGAATCATACCTGTTATAACATTTGGGGAGTTCTCCTGATCTTGGCGACTACCCATGGCATACAAATGATTTATACCTCCGCTCGTACCTGACGTAGTGCCCCTTTGATTACCTCTAACCGCTGGTGCAGTGGTAGAATACTGGCCTCTGTTGCCCCATGTCGGACACTCTCTCTGAAAATGGCCCACTTGGCCATATTTATAACAACCATCCTTTCCCTCTCTGCATTCTCCCAAATGGAGTTTACCGCACTTGCCGCATGGTGGCTTTCCCTTCGAACCTTGACCCACACTAGCCTGGGATTGAGATCCCTGGGATCTAAAATTCTGGTGACTCTGTCCCTGTCGATCATACCTGTTATGTGGCACAGGTGCACTTGCCACAGATGGGGCGTATTTGAAAGACCTCTTCTGAAAGAAGGACCTGTTGCCTTTGCTCTGCCTCTATTCACTCTCATGTATAGCTGATTTTGCCTTCTTGTTCAAATGCTCCTCCTTGTCTTTCCTCTTCTCATCCTCTACTTGCTGAGCATACACCATTAATCTGGAAATATCCATGTCAGAGATCAAAAATGCTGCTTTGCACTCCTTCTTCACATGTCTTCCCAATCCGAAGACAAATTTTCTCATCTTTGACCTCATATCTGGGATCATCTCTGGAGCATATCTTGACAGCTGGATGAACCTTAGACTATACTCCTTAACTGTCATACCCTCTTGTTTCAAATTCACAAACTCTTCTACTTTCGCTTCCCTTAATTCTCTGGGAAAGAAGTGATCAAGAAAGGCTCCCTCAAACTCATCCCAAATAGCAGACTCAACATCCTCACCTCTACTTTGTTCCCACTGGTTATACCAGATGTTTGTTATATCCTTGAGATGATAAGACACCAACTCAACCCCTTCGATCTCCGTAGCATGCATCGCTTTCAATATCTTCCACATCTCATCAATAAAATTCTAGGGGTCTTCATCAACCTTGGAACCCGTGAATACCGGCAGATTCATTCTCAGAAAATCTCTAATCCTCGTAGCAGCAGATGGATCTTGAGAACTAGAACTAGGAGTTGGCGAACTCTGGTTACCATTGCGGGCAGCCACTAATTGAGTGAGCATAGCAATCGCTCCTCAAAAATCTGCCTCCAAAGTTGGTGCAGGCAGAGTAGTAGGCACTTGAGGTGCCTCAGCATACCTTGCAGGTCGGCCTCTAGTCCTCGGTGGGCGCATTTCTGACTGTGGAATCTCTGTGTTATCAGCATTCCTCTAGCTGGCAGTACATTTAGGAGGCATTATCTGCAACGCATAAACGCACGAATTAGAAAGAAAGTCTTATAGAGTTTAACTCTATCGCACGAGTTCAGAGTATGAAAGAAGTGAAATAATTCCTAATGTCTTATAGCCTCCTGATTATAAGTGTGGTGCACAACATACTGATAAGCAGGACTCTACTTGACACGGCTTCATAGACTCCCTAGGACTCTTGAACTCTGTGCTCTGATACCAAGTTTGTCACGCCCCGGGAGGGTACCCTAGACGTGGCCGGCACTCGAAAACCATTTCTGGCCTTCAAGCGAACCACTTGGTCTAATCACACTTTCATTCAGTTACACTCTATTAGCGGAAGACTCAAATCATAAGAATACTATTCATAATAAAGCCAAAGGCCAACCACATCTCCATTCAACAACTAGAAAAAATAAAACTAGTCACAACGAAATAATTCAACATCATCCACACTCTAGTCTATGAAGCCTCTATCAACAATATAAGAGGTGCCAATGACAAATTCATGGCCACCACAAATCAAAATAAAGGAAAACTAACTCAAAACTAAAAAGATAACTGTTGTATCCTCCGAAAACAGGGAGGAATCACCAACTAGCTGGAAGTGAATAGATCTTCAACGATGCGCCTATTGATGATCTCTAGTACCTGTCTCTGCATCACGAAATGATGCAAGCCAAATGGCGTCAGTACGTGGAATGTACGAGTATGTAAAATGGCCGAATGAAACATACATCAAGGTGGGATCAAATCAACTCAGAATCTCAACTCAAAAGAAGGTACAACTCAATCAAGATGTTTTGAGTCTAAACAAAATATAATTTAGACAGGACCAATAACATACAATCCAGCCCAATCCATCCCAATCCGACTCAGAGTACTATCAAGACCTATATGGGAGTTTCTCTTATCCTACAACCATCACTTATGAGCCAGTGATAGTACAACAAGCCGACGTTGTTGCCACGTCCGTTCATACCTTGCCAGGGTACGAACGAATCAACAAATCATAAATTCATAACCAATCAAGTCCTATTATATCAGGACAGTAATTTAGAAAACATCCGACTTTAACGGTCCAATTCCTTCCTACGTTTGGCGACGTAGTTATTGGATTCGAGTTATTACTTACTCTTATCCAATTCGGTGCTCGATACTTCTCCCAAAACTCAATGCTCATAAAACTCTATCCAATCAATTCAATCTAATCATATCGACCAGTCTCGTTTGGACCTCTGTTAATTCATCAATTCTATCTCAAATCAAGCCTCTTGACTAATCATATTATCCAATCAACCCCAATCTTATATATATATATATATATATATATATTTTAAAGGCAATCTCAAGAATATTGCTTACTTTACTTTCTGTCATCACCTTTGACTAGAAAGAATGTCTTTCCATAGTGTTCTTTTGCCAAACATTATTATTTAATAACTATCCAAGTTGTCCCAAACCAAACCAAACACTTCACGTAAAATTAGGAAATAAATGATAAAGTTAGCTTTTTCTATATTATTAGAATATATCAAAGTGAAAGTATTATATGAATATACTAATAGGAATATAACTTTTTCTTAAATATAATTTAATTTCATGATGCTAATGGAATTCCATTGAGGCATCAACTCACAGAAATTGGATTCATGCTAACTAAAAGGTTAATCAAATATTGTCCCCATCTTATTTCTAGCAATTTGGATCTGTGAAGGTGTTAAACTAATGAAAACATCCTAACCAACATTTTAGTATTCTTTCTATGTTCCATCATTTGGTAATTGAATTAAACTGTAACGTACCAACGGATTCCAAGTTACTGCAAGTTAATTATCTATTGCTAATATAACAAAATATGTTTAACAACTCACATCAATCAACTCTTAGACATAACAAAATATATATAACAACTCATATCAATCAACTCTTAGACATAACAAAATATGTATAACAACTCATATCAAACATGAAACATTTATCAATTTCTCAACTTATCAATATCAACATAACAAAATCAAGTTAATAGATGTATGAACTCATTAGGACATAGATCTATCAACAAAACCCAATTCTTATGAAAATTCAATCTCAAATAAGATGTAGGGCACATGGTGAATTTAATCCATGTTTTTAGTAGCCTTACATACCTTAGTGTAGATTTTGAAGAAACCTTGATGTTAGGTCTTCAAAGGGAAACTTGAATCCTTGAGTTTGAGAGGATTTTATTGGAGATAATTTGAGAGAGAAGGGGATAAAGATTTGGGTTGTTTGGAGAGGAAAAAGACTGAAATTATGATCCAAAACGCATCCAGTTATGTATATAGATATTAGGTAATTTTACCAAAATATCCCTACAAAATCTGGAAAATCGGCCAAAATTTGCTGCAGGTCTTCTCTGTTCGATCAAGCATAACTTTTGACTCCGAACTCGGAAAAATACAATCGTGGTGGCTTTGGAAAGAAGACTCAAATACCTTTAATTTGATAGGTTATAGGACACCCAGTTCGTTATAGTTTAAGAGATATGGTCGTTTGAAGTTGACCCTTATACTAACTCATTCGGAAACTTAGCCGAAAGGAATTCTTTGGACTTGGCTTGATTTTTTTTGGGATTCCTTATGACCCTAAATCACATATAATATTTTAAATACTTATGAATCAATCATAGATCATATATACAAATTGAAGCCTTCGGGTTCGATCTTATACGTACATGAAGAATGGTTCGAATCTTAGTGGAAAAAAAATTGGGGTGTTACATTGTCTCCTCGGAATGTTTTAGCCCTTTTTCTAGATTTTTGGAGAAAGGGAAAATTGGGCATTTCCCAAATTATATATACATTAGACTTGGGATGTTTTGGACCATTATTTTCAGTCCACTCCTCTCTCTAAAAAGCCCTAGAAATCCCCTCTCTTCTCCTTCAAATCCATTTCCAACAAGGATTGCCTTCAAGAACTTCAAGAATTCAAGCTTTCCATTGAAGACCCAACATCAAGATTTCTTGAAAGTCTTCACCAAGGTATGTAAGGCTACTCAAAGCATGGGTTGAGTCCACCCATGTGCCCTACACCTTCTTTGAGGTTAAATGTTTATAAGAATGGAGTTTCTTGATAGGCTTATGTCCAAATGAGTCTTTTCATCTATTAATTTGATTCTTGTTATGTTGATGTTGTTGAGTCAAGAAATTTCTAAAATCTTCATGTTAGTATGAGTCGATGGATATGGGTTGTTAAACATACTTTATTGATTTTCTTAACTATGTTGATTATGTTAAATATGTTAATTTTCTTAAATATGTTGCTCACCTTGGATTGTTGATTTAGAACCTTGGAGTTTGATGAGTCCCAAAAGAATTGTTAAATGAATAGAGGAATGATTGGATAGGTTTGTATATTGTTACAAATGCATATTTAACTACTCTTGAAAGATACGATTGAGATTGATCGAATAGTATGATTGGAAGAGGTTTGATTGTGATAGAATTGATGAATTGACAAGGTTCCAAATGAGAATTGTCGATATGATTTGATTGAGTTGATTGGATGGAGTTTTATGAACATTGAGTCTTGGGAGGAGTATCGAGCACCGAATTGGGTAAGAGTAAGTAATAACTCAAAGACAATAACTACGTCGCCAAACGTATGAGGGGATTGAACCGTTAAATTCGGATGCTTCCCTAAAATTATTTTCCCAACATGATAGGACTTGGTTGGATTGGATCCATGATTGGTTGATTCATTCATACCCTGGCAAAGTATGAACGGACGTGGACACAACGTCGATTTGTTGTACTGTCACTGGCTCATAAGTGATGGTTGTTGGATAAGAGAAACTCCCATATAGGTCTTGATAGTACTCTGAGTCGGATTGGGTTGAATTGTATGTGATTGGTCCCGTCTAAATCATATCCCTGTTTAGACTTTGGACACTTGATTGAGTTGTTCTTTCTCTTGAGTTGAGATTTCGAGTTGATTTGATTCTTCCTTGATGTTTGTTTCATTTGGCCATTTTACATACTCGTACATTCCATGTACTGACGCCATTTGGTCTGCATCGTTTCATGATGCAGAAACAGGTACTAGAGATCATCAACCAATGCACCGTTGAAGATCTCCTCACTTCCAGCTAGTTGGTGAGTCCTCTCAATTTCCGGAGGATACCGAGATTATCTCTATAGCTTTGTTTTGTTTCCTTTATTTTGATCGTTGGTAGCCATGGACTTGTCATTGTCACCTCCTGGATTGTTGATAGAGGCTTCATAGACTAGAGTGTGGAAATGTTGTTTTGTTCGTTTTGACTAGTTTTATTCTGGCTGATTATTGATTTGATAGTTGTTTGGCCTTTGGCCCTAGATTATGGATAGTAGTGATTTGATAGTTGTTTGGCCTTTCGCCGATAGAATGTGAATGAATGAAAGTGTGACTGGACCAGGTGGTTCGCTTGAAGGCCAAAAATGGCTTTCGAGTGCCGGCCACATCTAGGGTACCCTCTCGGGGAGTGACATATAGAACATGAGAAAGAACCATAAAAGATTTTCATTCAGGTCTTTCTTCCATAGGGCATTTATCTACATCAATCTAAACACTTTTAACAAATAAATTCTAAATAATAAAGAGGAAATGCTGTTTAACACTAGGATTACAAACACCTCTTAAGGGATATCCTACAACAACTTACCCATTGTAATTCTGCAAGTGAAGTCTAGATATGGTAGGAAGTACACAAACCTTACCCTTATCTTTGTGGGACGTAGCAAAAAGGAGTCACAATGTGCTACAAGTTCATAGAATATTTTTTATACTCTCTATTTATCAAGCAAGGGGAATGCATCTACAAAGAAATATATGTTCAAGGCTTCAAGAGAGAGGAGGGAGTGGAACGTGCTAGTACTAGGGGTGGGAGTTCGGTACTTCGATTTCGATAAATACGTAAGTTCGGTTTGGTCCAGAACACATTTATTATAAAATAAACAAAAAAGGGTAAAAAATGTCCATAAACTATGTGAAATGGAAAAAAATGCTCTCTATTTATAGTTTGGTTCAAATATACTCCCAGATAGGTCAAAAAAACCCCTTTTCAAAGAAATATATTATTTCTTTACTTTTTAAACACATCTTGTTTCCAATAAAAATATTACTTTTAAAAAACGTTATTCTTGTTTTCTTTCTTTTAAAACCACTTTAACTAATAAAATTGTAGAAAATAATTTTCTTCTTCTTACTTTCATTTTATCAATTAAAATATAATAACTTCATGTACCCTTTTAACGGATAATATATGTCATATATATATAAGATCATAGTAAATCCATCATTAATTTTTATTTAGATAATGATAAAAAAAAATCTATAATAAAATAAGAAATACTTTTATTTTTTTCCGAATTGAAATAGGATGAACATTTGCTAATAAAAAATATTATTAGAAAAAGAGTGTGTTCAAAAAGAAAATAAATAATATATTTATTTTGAAAAAGAGCATTTTTGACCCTTTAAGTAACAATAAGGACATTTTTAGACCAAATATTGATACTGTTTTAGCACATAATAGTTCTTTCTTTACCACATTAGTGTTCTTATTTCCATTAGCTTTCAAGAAAATCCCATCGTACTTAGAGACATTAGTGTCTGTTTCAGTTCACTCCCCCACTCCAAGCCCCACACAAGAAAAATAGAGACAACTTGTTGTACTTTGACAATTTCCTAGTCCACAATTATTGGAGTATATAATCTTGAATTTGTACTTTTGACACAATCTGTTTTAGCACAAAAAAAAATCTTTCTTTCTTTAGCACATGAGTGTTTATTTCCATTACTAAAAGGGTCTATTGTAGCATTACTCTACATTTTTATGTGGAAAACCCTTCTGAAAAATGGACCAAGTTATATGAAGTTGATTTTTTTGGCATATCTAGAAAGGCAATAGAATGCCTAGTGCGTAAATTGTTGACTTTTAACATTTTCTTCACAGCTTGATTCATTATTTGCAAATTACAATTGGAGATTATTATACAATGTGAAAGCCATGACTACTAAAGACACTCTGGAAAGTCCATACAGGCAACTTGTCTAATTCTGTTCACTCTCCAACCCCACAGAACAAAAATAGACAGAGGTGGTCATAACTTACAATACAACTTGTGCTAACAAAAAAATAAAATAAAAAATATCCATATAAATCTTCTCAGATCATTGCTTTGCATTATCAATTCTTGTTTTGGCTCAACAAGTAAAAAAGAGAAACCTTCATGTCATACTAATTATGGGAAGAAGTTGCAATCTTCTCTTTGCTCTTGCAGTTTTCATTCTATTACATGGTCATACTTCACTTGCTACTGTTCCTAATATTAACACTGATGAAGCCGCTCTTTTTGAACTGAAATCTCACATTTTTATGGATCCTAACAACATCTTAGCAAGAAACTGGTCTTCTTCCGGCCCAGTTTGCAGCTGGATCGGAATCACTTGCAGCTCCCGCCACCATCGAGTCATTGCTTTAGACATTTCTAGCATGCAGCTTCATGGCACCATTCCTCCACACCTTGGAAACCTCTCATTTCTTTCTTCCCTTGACATTAGTAACAACACTTTCCATGGGGGTTTTCCGGAAGAGTTGTCTCATTTGCAAAGGTTGAAATTGATTAATGTCAAAAGCAATAACTTCACCGGAGCCATTCCATCATTTTTAAGTTTGTTACCAAATCTATGCTTTGTGTACCTCTCGAGCAACCGATTTTCAGGGAAAATTTCATCCTCCCTTTCCAATCTGACAAAGCTGGAAGTGTTGAGCTTGTCGAGTAATTTTCTCAAAGGAGAGATCCCTCGAGAAATCGGTGTTCTTCGTTACTTGATTGTCCTAAACCTGCAAGATAATCAGCTTACTGGCTCTATACCAGCATCAATATTTAACATTACTACAATGCAAACAATTGCTCTTACCGACAATAATCTGACTGGAAAGCTTCCAAAAACTATATGTGATCATCTTCCAAACTTGAAAGGGCTTCACCTCTCAAGCAACTCCCTAGCTGGAGTTATTCCACCAAACCTGGAGAAATGCCGAAAACTTCAAATATTGTCTTTGTCTTACAATGAGTTCATTGGAACTGTACCAAGGGAGTTATCCAACTTAACAGCTCTTACAGAATTATATCTTGGATTACAACACTTGGAAGGTACTATGATATTTCCTTACAAGATATCTGATATTTTCTTCCTTTTCTCTCTTCGCCTTAAACTTGTACTCATATATTTCCCGAAATTGACAGGAGAGATACCAGCGGAGCTAGGTAGTCTTAAGAAACTACAGCTGCTGATGCTAGTCCAGAATGTGTTTACTGGTTCTATCCCTGATAGCATTTTCAATATATCAGCACTGCAGATCCTAGATTTTTCAATGAACAAGCTTTCAGGCACTCTACCTTCAGATTTAGGTGGTGGAATGCCCAATCTAGAAGAACTTTATTGTGGAGGAAATGGTCTGATTGGTTTTATCTCTGATTCAATATCAAATTCTTCAAGGCTCAGAATGGTTGATCTCTCAGACAACAGTTTCACAGGTATTATTCCTGAATCACTAGGTAACTTAGAGTACCTTGAGGTTCTGAACTTGGAGCTGAATAATTTTATCAGTGATTCATCATTGAGCTTCCTTACATCATTAACAAACTGTAGGAAACTAAGAGCACTCCGGTTTAATGAGAATGCATTGGATGTGCCTTTATCGGCATCTGTTGGTAATTTCTCAAACTCACTGCAAAATTTTCAAGGAAATGGCTGTAAGCTAAAGGGAATCATTCCACGAGAAATTGGTAATCTTACTGGAGTGATACATATGAGTTTGTATAACAATGAGTTGAATGGACATATTCCAAATACTGTCAAAGACATGTTGAACCTTCAAGAATTTTATCTACAAAGCAACGAGATTAAAGGAACCATACCAAATATTATATGCAGTTTAAAGGATCTTGGTGCATTAGACTTGTCAGGAAATCATATTTCTGGTTCAATGCCCTCATGCTTAGGGAATGTTACTAGTTTGAGGAAACTTCATCTAGCTTACAACAGGCTAAATTCTAGATTACCTGCAAACTTGGGGAACCTTCAAAACCTCTTAGAATTCAATGTTTCATCCAATTTATTAAGTGGTCATATTCCTCTGGAGTTGGGAAATTTAAAGGCAGTGACACTCATTGATTTGTCAAAAAATGATTTTACTGGTAAAATTCCTAACACTCTAGGTGGTCTAGCTGAATTGATTGATCTTTCTCTAGCACATAATAGATTAGACGGGCCTATTCCAGATTCATTTGGCAAAATGTTGTCATTGGAATTCTTGGATTTGTGCAATAACAAACTTAGTGGTGAAATTCCAAAGTCATTAGAAACTCTTGTGTATCTCAAATACATGAATTTCTCATTCAATAAACTCAGTGGAGAAATTCCCATTGGTGGTCCTTTTAAAAATGTCACCAGCCAATCTTTCCTGTCCAATGATGCACTCTGTGGTGACTCCCGGTTTAATGTAAAACCATGTCAAACCAAATCAACAGAGAAGCCAAGAGGAAAAAGAGTGCTTATTGGTTTATATACATTGTTAGGGATTGGATCACTCCTTGCGTTGGCCGTTGGATATGTGGTGTTAAGATTGAGAAAGACAAAGAAGAATGCAAGTCAAGCAGACGTGTCTCTGGTAAAAGAGCATGAAAGAATTTCCTATTATGAACTTGAACATGCAACAGAAGGATTCGACGAAAGCAACTTGCTCGGTACTGGGGGTTTTAGCATGGTCTACAAAGGGATACTTAATGATGGTACTCTTTTGGCAGTAAAGGTATTCAATGTGCAATTGGAGGGTGCATTCAAAAGTTTTGACACAGAATGTGGGATACTCCGGAACCTTCGTCACAGAAATCTGACCAAAGTCATAACAAGCTGCTCCAACCTTGATTTCAAGGCCCTCGTCTTGGAATACATGCCCAATGGGACACTTGATAAATGGTTATACTCTCACAACTTGTTCTTGAATTTATTGCAGAGATTAGATATAATGATAGATGTTGCATCTGCAATAGACTATCTCCACAATGGCTATTCAACACTTGTGGTGCATTGTGACTTGAAGCCAAGCAATGTCTTGCTAGATCAAGAAATGGTTGGTCATGTCAGTGATTTTGGCATTGCAAAATTGTTAGGTGCAGGGGAGGCTTTCGTTCAAACAAGGACAATTGCAACCATTGGATATATTGCTCCAGGTATATTAGAACTTTTTATAGTTAAACAATTATTTCCCCTTGAAATGGATTGATACTCTCAGTTTTGGCATATTGCATTTTAACTAGAAGCTTTTATGATCAATTATTTTTACCATGATTATAGAGTATGGACAAGATGGAATAGTATCCACGAGTTGTGATGTTTATAGTTTTGGCATCCTGATGATGGAGACGTTCACAAGAAGAAGACCAAGTGATGAAATATTTACTGGAGAATTGAGCATACAGTGTTGGGTTAGTGATTCCTTCCCAAGTGGAATTCATAAGGTGGTTGATTACTATTTGGTGCAGACAATGGATGAACAAACTAATGCAAAGATGCAATGTTTGTTATCTATCATGGAATTAGCTTTGAGTTGCACTTTAGTGGTACCTGATGCAAGAATTAGCATGAAAGATGCTCTTTCAACACTAAAAAAGATTAGGTTACAACTTGTCAATAGTCGGCACTAGGTGGAATCGGACCGTCTACTCTTGTATGTTATTTAATTACCTATGCAAGTTGGGTTAAGATTTTAATTTTGCACAAGTACTTAAGTGGGTTTAATCACGGCTGTAGGAAGCAACTTGTTTTGATTATATATGGAAGTCGAAAATGAGAAGTACAAGATTGTTGTGTTGCCAATGACTTCAAATATTCTACAAAACTTTGAATGTGTTTCTTCCATTCTTTATTCTCCAAAAGCAAGTTAAATTACTTACTTAAGTGTCCTCTCTTTTAGTGATTGAAGCCGTTAAGACAGAAAAACTAGTGTGTTCGATGATCAAGAAGGATGCACTAATAAATTGACAGTACAATGGACATCTGCGTCTGAGAGTTTTCATAGTCTTAAAACAAACTGGAACATAAAAGAAAAACAACAAAACCGCGAGCAACAGAATGCAGGACATTCATCACTGCTGAATAAAAAGCAACTCGAGTTTTCAGTATATCACCATGTCTAATCTAAGAAAAAGAAGTTTATTTTTTGCAAGAAACTAAAATGCAGGAAAGAGAAATTTATAAATTCTTCCCTTTATTCTTAATCGAAGGTTTTATTTTATTCCTTTCTCTTGATAGGTACTCCTATCGAAACACTTATTACGGTTTTTCATGGATGACTTACATTACCGGTCCATACTTTAACACTCAAAAATTACTTTTCAAAAGATTGATCAAATTAAACAGAGTCAATTTATTGAATGCTGAAGTACGTCTTAAATGATCAAAGATACAAACTTTGAATTGATATACTGATGATGACTATGAAAGATATAGTACCTGAAAGGGAAGAGCAAGATTCTGACAGGGGTTGGTGTGTTGAGGGGAGAAAGAAGGTTTTCAATTCTGGGATTCTATCTTCTTCTTGGAATCTACTGATAGTAATTGAATCACTGAAGTTACTAGGTTCACGTGAGCCCGTAACTATTGTGAAGGAGTTGAGCACATGTGTTGATGTACCTTGAAGTGTGATTGATAATACAAGTCTAATTATTTAGTTAGTTAATTAGATGAGTCAGTAACGTCACCCTCAGTCTGTTAGTTTAAGTTTGTTAGAGAGTTAGTTGGAGTTTGAGTTGTATAAATACATGTGTTGTACAGTGAGTTGAGAATCAATGAAGCATATTTTCTTCTCGTCCAAATTATCTTCTTCCATAGCTTCATTAGACATAATCTGAGTTATACACATTCAGTGATTTCACATGGTATCAGAGCTTTGAGGAGTGCAGATCGAGGAATTCCTTTCACAAGCAGTGAAGGATTTGAGGGATTGTGTACTTACCTCCATCTTTGATCTATCTGTGAGTACTTTTACAGCTTGATTTCATGAAGAAGTCAGGAGTTTTGGGTGAAAATGCTTCCGCAAATACTACTACGACAATCGATTATCATCATCCTTTGTTTCTGCATCCATCGGATGCACCTGGTTCACTGTCAATTGGAATTATGTTGACTGGATTAGATAACTATACACTTTGGAGCAGAGCTATGAAGCTTGCATTGCTAGGCAAGAATAAGCAAGGCTTCATTGATGGATCAGTGAAGCATGATCAGTATACAGGAGATTTGGAGAGACTTTGGGATCAATGCAATGCAATTGTAGTATCCTGGATTATTTTCAATGTGAGCAAGGATCTAATTGGTGGAGTGTTATTCTTTTCATATAATCATTTGATCTGGAAGGATTTGAGAGAAAGGTTTGAAAGAATCAACAGTTCCAGAACTTTCTAGTTGCATAAAGAAATTTCTACTTCTGTTCAAGGTATATCCTCAGTATCTGTTTATTATTCTAAGCTCAAAGCTTTGTAGGATGAATATGATTCAATTATGCCTCCTTATGCATGTAAGTGTCCTAAATCAAGGGAGTTCAGTGAACATTTGCAGTATCAAAGAGTACTGCAATTTTTGATGGGACTTAGTGATAGTTATAGTCAAGGTAGAAGTCAAATTTTGATGATGCCACAAGTTCCTACTGTTAATCAGGTCTATGCAATGGTGAATCAAGATGAGAGTCAAAGGATTGTGGCAGGAACAAGTAGAATAATGCATGAACAAGTTGTTCCTATAGCCATGTACACTTCGATATCAGATAATGATAATAAGCAGAAGAAAGGCTCCAATTCATTATGTGATTACTGTCATATGAAAGGACATAACAGGGGAGATTGTAACAAGTTGAAGAAATGTGATTTTTGCCATCTCACTGGACATGTGAAGGGCAATTGCTACATACTTATAGATTATCCTGCTATTTCAGAGGAAAGAGGAGAGCTAATGTGGTCACAGGATCAGGTAGCAATCATTTGTTTAATACTATCAATGCAGGATCACAAGGTTCACAAGAGATGATGCAGTCACAGTTCAATGAACAGTTCAATCAGCAAATCCAATGTTCAAATCAACAAATGCAGTCACAGCAAGGAGCAGGACACCAGTGTTATAATCAACAGATAATGCAGCCTTTTCCATCTCAGTGTCAACAACATCAAGGAATGATGACTCAGTCCATGTTTTCTCCAAGTTCTTCTGGTTCCTCTTGAAATAACCATGCTACTGTTGGTAACATTAGTGGAAGTGCTAACATGGCATGTACATTCTTTTCAGATAAAGAAACTTTCATTAAATGGATAGTAGACACAGGTACTACTAACCATATGATAAGTAATCATGAACACTTATTGGATGAAGGGTTTATAGATAATGCAGGACATGTACAACTATCCACAGGAGACTCAGCAAGAGTTTCACATGTAGGGAATTATCATCTAGGTGGAGGTGATGTTTGAAGAATGTCATGTGTGTGCCAGATTTCCGGTTTAACCTTATGTCAGTTTCTCAGTTGACAAAAGACTTAAACTATATTGCTACTTTTTTTCCAAAATGTTGTGTGTTTCAGGATCTCTCATCTGGGAAGGTGAAGAAGAGGAAGGGCTATACACTAGATACACAAGGATTGGCAAGGCAGGGATGACTAAGTGTTTTGAAGCAGCACAGGAAACAACTGCTTCCACCTAGCACCAGAGATTTTGTCATGTTCCTATGAGCGTTCTTAGGAAGTTACCTATGTTTCAACACAATAGTAAGAAAAAATCTTTTACGTTGAATAATTGTGAAATATGTCCTCTTGCTAGACAAACTAGGCTACCATTTCCACATAGTACAACTAGATCTACTTCCAGTTTTCAATTATTACATGTAGATGTTTGGAGACCATATAAATGGGAAACTTTTGATGGAATGAGATATTTTCTCACTATTGTAGATGACTATTCAAGATGGACTTGGATTTTTCTAATGAGGCTTAAATCAGATGTATTGATATTGTTAAAGCATTTTTTTGTTGAAGTTGAAACACAATTTGGCAGAAAAGTTCAAAAACTGAGGTCTGATAATGGTGGGGAGTTCTTCAGTCATGCATGTAGTGAACTGTTTCAAATTTATGGTATAATACATGAGAGTTCGTGTCCATACACAACACAAAAAATGGTGTAGTGGAGAGAAGGCACAGACATATTCTTGAGACAACAAGAGCAGTTAAGATCCAAGGTAGTTTGCCAGACAGATTTTGGGGGCTATGCATTGAAGCAGCAGTGTATATTTTGAATAGAGTACCCTCAACTGTATTGAATGGAAAGTCTCCTTTTGAGATGTTGTATAACAAGCATCCTTCCTTATTGCATCTAAGAGTTCTAGGTTTCCTATGCTTTGTTACACATCTCACACAAAAGGACAAGTTTAGTCCTAGAGCAGTGAGAGCTGTGTTGGTTGGATATAGCACACATCAGAAGGGATATAAGTTGTATGATCTTGAGAATGATACTTTTTTTGTTAGTATAGATGTGGTGTTCATGGAATATATCTTCCCATTCAAGGGAAGTGTGAAGGACCAGGAAGATATTACTATGTCCACCAATTCTTTCTCCTTTAATGATTTCGCAGACTCCATTGTTGCCTCACATGATGTACCAATAACTATTGCAGAACCAGCAGTTACACTTCAAGATAATGTGCTTCCTCATGCAGTAGAGGGGACATCAAATGCTTTAATAGATAATGAAAAGAATGCAGTTGTAAATGCACCACCAGCAGCTATGGACAATCCTGCAGAGGCTGTCGAGATCAGGAGATCAGTGAGAGGATCTAGGCCTCCCATATGGCACAAGCTTCTGGCAATTGCTTATACTCCATTACAGATAACATTGACTATAGTGGTTTGTCACCAAAATATCAGAGTTTTGTGTCAAAATTCGCAGGAGAAACTGAACCTACCAGCTATTCAGAGGCAGCTAAAGACAAGAGGGGGGTGTAGGCTATGAATACTGAAATACAAGCTCTGAAAGATAACAAGACATGGTACATTGTGACACTTCCAACAGGAAAGAAACCAATAAATTGTAGGTGGGTGTATAAGATCAAATATAAAGCTGATGGGGAAGTAGAGAGATTGAAATCCAGACTGGTAGCAAGAGGATATAGCCAAAAAGGGGGATTGGATTATCAAGAAACTTTTTCTCCTGTAGTGAAAATGAATACTGTCAGAGCAGTGATTTCATTAGCAGCAACCAAGAGATGGAAACTATTCCAAATGGATGTCTATAATGCATTTTTGCAAGGAGATTTATATGAAGAAGTGTACATGACAATTCCAAAAGGATTCTCTGATAAAGCTTGAAAGAGTGGACAGGTATGCAAGTTGTTGAAGTCCTCTATGGACTAAAGCAAGCATCAAGACAGTGGAATATCAAGCTTACTACAACATCGACTCCATCTGGATTTTGTCAAAATAATAGAGATTACTCTTTGTTTACAAAGAAGGAAGGGGGAAAGATAGCCATTGTATTGGTGTATGTAGATGACTTGTTACTTACAAGGAATGATCAGTCTATGATTCATCACACTAAAGAAGTGTTGCATACGGCTTTTAAAATCAAGGGTTTGGGAGAACTTAGATATTTTCTTGGTATTGAATTTGCCAGAAATAAAGATGGGATCTTGATGCATCAGAGAAAGTATGCACCGTAGTTAGTGGCAGATATGGGACTTTCAGGTACTAAACATGTTCCCACTCCTATATATCAAGCTCAAAATCTTACTACAACTGAATTTGACAAGTATATACCACCAGCTCATGAAGATTTGCTGCTGAAAGATCCTACTAGTTATCAGAAGTTCATTGGAAGGTTATTGTATTTGACTACAACAAGGCCTGACATTGCATTTTCTGTACAAAGCCTAAGTCAGTTTATGCATTCTCCAAATAAATCCCACATGTAGGCAGCCTTGAGATTAGTCAGATATGTGAAACATGCACCAGGACTGGGAATATTGATGTCTGCCACTGGGGATGATCTTTTAAGAGTATACTGTGATGCTGATTGGGGAGCCTGTGTTAATAGTAGAAGGTCAATTACTGGTTATCTTGTGCACTATGGGAATTCACCAATTTCTTGGAGGTCTAAGAAGCAGGCTACTGTCTCTAGAAGTTCAACAGAAGCTAAGTACAGGGCAATGGCTTCTTCAGTTGCAGAGGTGGTATGGATTACTGGATTGTTTAAACAACTTGGTGTGGACATAAAGATGCCTGTAACTCTATTTTCTGATAGAAAATCAGCCCTATAGATAGCTGCTAACCATGTGTTTCATGAAAGAACTAAACACATTGACATAGATTGTCATTTTACTAGAGAAAAGAATTCAAGAAGGGCTGATTGCCACTACATACTTGCCTTCAACAGAACAACCTGCTGATCTATTCACTAAAGGCCTTGGTAGATCATTGCACTTACATTTGTTGTCCAAGCTCGGCATGAAGAATGTCTTCATAGCTCCTAGCTTGAAGGGGAGTGTGAAGGAGTTGAGCACATGTGTTGATGTACCTTGAAGTGTGATTGATAATACAAGTCTAATTATTTAGTTAGTTAACTTTCAGTTAGTTAATTAGATGAGTCAGTAACGTGACCCTCAGTCTGTTAGCTTAAGTTTGTTAGAGAGTTAGTTGGAGTTTGAGTTGTATAAATACATGTGCTGTACAATGAGTTGAGAATCAATGAAGCATATTTTCTTCTCGTCCAAGTTATCTTCTTCCTTAGCTTCATTAGACATAATCTGAGTTATACACATTTAGTGATTGCACAACTATTACTCTAGGTCTGCCCTTGTTGATTAAAATTCTAAGTCATACTAATATATTAGCTAAAGAAGCGTAATCACAGCATGATAAGCCATACTACCTTTACTAATATATCATTTCCTCGAGTAAAATAGTTACAACAAAATTTGTATCTGGCCTGCAATCATCTTCCCTTGTGTGTGCGCCTTTGTTCCTCAATATGTGTCGTCCGTTATGCTGATTCTCTGTACTCTTTGATTCAGAATTTGTGAAATTTGTGGTACCAATGCACTGAACATTGCTGGAGAGCAAACAAATGAAGCCAATAATCATGGGCACCGTATCATGAATTTTCTACTTGCATCCATGGTTTTTGGCTTTGTCATCTCATGACTTTTTCACTTCAATTTATTGCCCTAGATTCTTCTGAAGATTGTCCTAGCAGAAATAACGTGGTCTGTATTATGAGACAGTTCCACCCCCCTCCCCCCTCCCCCAAGAAATTTCTAATATTGAGCTACAGTAAAGAATTTGACCTGCTTAGATAATTTGTGAAATAACTAAAGGGGCAATCTCTTACAGTAAAGAATTTGGCCGGCTTAGATAATTTTCAATATGAAAATAGACGATCTATTGAATTTCAAGTATTCAATTTCACTGTTAAGATATAGAGACTATTTGTTTTTTAAAAAAAGTATATATCTAAGAGAGGTTTGAGGATAATTCGGGAAAACTTCAACTACAACTAGTTTATTCTTCTTGAGTGGAAAACAGAAGAACGTTTCGTCCATTAGTATGGTATACACAAGTAAAATGTGTGCCCAAATACTAGTAGATAGAAACAAAGATGATCTAAAACAGCAAGGTCTAACTATTGCAAAATTGCTTCCTATCACTACAACAAAAAAGACATTTAGTGGCAATGGATCTTCTTTTTATATTCCGCAAAAACATTTAGTGGCAATTGAGTTAATGTCATTGCATCCAGAGTCGCTAAAGTCTTTAGCGGTATTTATCTAGATTGATGATTATAAATATCCATATTTATTATTGTCGCTAAAATATAATATAGTGACAATTATGTTATTGGTACTAAAGAACATGGAGAAAAGGAAATTTTATGTTGTATTTCAACATTAGCTAAAGCTCCAGAATTTAGTGCAAGTTTCAAAAACAAGAATAAAATCCATCATTAAAATTTTAGTTAGAGCATAACCAAAGATATGAGACAAGCTTTCTCTAGAATTACTGCAAGTTCCAAAAATACAACAAAAAACACATTTCTAAACTTTTAAAATTGTTTGTTGTGCGTGGAATCATGTAACATTTCTATATAGGGGAATTTTAATAGCTCAATCGGTTGACTCCCTGAATTTTCACCTTCTTGGTGAGGGTGCGATTCCCTACCTTGTAATTCACTCCGCAATTTCCCCTTTCCCTACCAAAAAGGAAAAGTAATATTTACATATATGACATTTTGAGAAGACACCCCAAATTGACAGTATTAGCTAAAATACACGCCATAGACTACACCTCAAAAAGTTGACTGACTTTCACTAATATAACTTGACATACTATTAGCTAAAAGACACTCAAATAATACACCTCCAGAAGTTGACT
Source organism: Solanum dulcamara (assembly GCF_947179165.1). Lineage (NCBI taxonomy): Eukaryota > Viridiplantae > Streptophyta > Magnoliopsida > Solanales > Solanaceae > Solanum > Solanum dulcamara. The sequence goes on along the minus strand of NC_077244.1, from coordinate 4,776,847 downwards.
TTCACTAATACAACTTGACAGTATTAGCTAAAAGACAATCTAAAGACTAGACCTCCAGTAGTTGACTGACTTTAAATACTCAAAATTTACACTCTTAACCAAACAACAATGAATTGATCTCATTAAATAGATCTTCTCAGATCATTAATTCTTTGGATTATCCTTTCTTGTTTTAGATCAACAAAGTAAAATGAGAAACTTTTTTGCCATTGTTATGGACATAAGTTGCAATCTTCTCTTTGCTCTTGCAATTTTTATTCTTCTCTATACTTCACTTGCTAATGTTCCTAATATTAGCACTGATGAAGTTGCTCTTCTTGCACTGAAAGCACACATTTCTACTCATCCTAACAACATCTTAGCAACCAACTGGTCTTCTTCCATCCCGGTTTGCAGCTGGATTGGAATCACTTGCAGCTCTCGCCACCATCGTGTCACTGCTTTAGACATTTCTAGCATGCAACTTCATGGTACCATTCCTCCACACCTTGGAAACCTCTCATTTCTTGTTTCCCTCAACATCAGTAACAACACTTTTCATGGAGATTTGCCAAAGGAGATGGGTCATTTGCAGAGGTTGAAATTGATTGATGTTAGAAGAAATAACTTCACAGGAGCCATTCCATCATTTTTAAGTTTGTTATCTAACCTTCGATACGTGTACCTTACGATGAACCAATTTTCAGGGAAGATTCCATCTTCCCTTTCCAATCTAACAAAGTTGGAAGTGTTGAGCTTCCAGGGAAATTTACTTGAAGGAGAGATCCCTTGGGAACTCGGTGATCTTCGCTATCTGACTTTTTTAGACCTGCAACTAAACAAGCTTACTGGCTCAATACCACCATCAATATTTAACATTACAATGATGCAAAACATTGCCTTTACCAGCAACAATCTTACCGGAAAGCTTCCAATAACTATATGTGACAATCTTCCAAACTTGGAAGGGCTTTACCTCTCAGGAAATTACCTTGGTGGTGTTATTCCACCAAACTTAGAAAAATGCAGAAAGCTTCAAATCTTGTCATTGACTAACAATCAGTTTATTGGAACTGTACCAAGAGAGCTAGCTAACTTAACTGCTCTTACAGCATTACATATTGCAGCTCTGCATTTGGAAGGTAGTATGATATTTCCTTACAAGATATCTGAAATTTTCTTTCTTTTCTGTCTTCACCAAACTTGTACTCATATATTTCCTGAAATTTACAGGAGAGATACCATTCGAGCTAGGTAATCTTAAGAAAATACAGCATCTGAGATTAGCTGGGAACGAGCTTACTGGTTCTGTCCCTACAAGCATTTTCAACATATCAACACTGCAGTCCCTAACACTTACAATGAACAAGCTTACAGGTACTCTACCTTCAGATTTAGGCCGTGGAATGCCCATCCTAGAAGAATTTCTTTGTGCAGGAAATAATCTAAGTGGTTTTATCTCTGCTTCAATCTCAAATTCTTCAAGACTTAGAATGCTTGATCTCTCAGACAACAGTTTCACAGGTGTAATTCCTGAATCACTTGGTAACTTAGAATACCTTGAGCTTCTGAATTTGAACAACAATAATTTTATCAGTCATTCATCATTGAGCTTCCTTACATCATTAACAAACTGTAGGAAACTAAAAGCATTTTGGTTTTATGAGAATGCATTGGATGGGTTTTTGCCGTCATCTGTTGGTAATTTCTCAAACTCATTGCAAATTTTTGAAGGAAATGGTTGTAAGCTTAAGGGCATCATTCCTGAAGAAATCGGTAATCTTACTGGTCTGACAAGGATGAGTCTGTTCAACAATGAGTTGACTGGACATATTCCAAAAACTGTCCAAGGCATGTTGAACCTTCAAGAACTTTACCTACAAAGCAACGAGATTAAAGGAACCATACCAGATGTTGTGTGCAGTTTAAAGAATCTTGGTGCATTAGACTTGTCAGGAAATCATTTTTCCGGTTCAGTACCACCATGCTTAGGGAATGTTACTAGTTTGAGGAAACTTCATCTAGCTTTTAACAGGTTGAATTCTAGATTACCTGCAAGCTTGGGGGGCCTTCGTGATCTCATAGAGTTCAATATTTCATATAACTTATTGAGTGAGGAAATTCCCCTCGAGATTGGAAATTTAAAGGCTGCAACAATCATTGATCTGTCAAAAAATATATTTTCTGGTAAGGTTCCTAGCACTCTAGGGGGTCTAGATCAATTGATTACATTTTCTCTAGCACATAATAGAATAGACGGGCCTATTCCAGATTCATTTGGCAAAATGTTGGCATTGGAATTCTTAGATTTGTGTTATAACAATCTTAGTGGTGAAATTCCAAAGTCATTAGAAGCTCTTGTGTATCTCAAATACTTGAACTTCTCATTCAATAAACTTAGTGGAGAGATTCCCACTGGTGGTCCTTTTAAAAATGCCACAGGTCAATGTTTCTTGTCCAATGATGCACTCTGTGGTGATTCAAAGTTTAATGTGTCACCTTGTGTCACCCAATCTCACAAGAGGAAAAAGACAAATTTGATTTTGTACATCATTTTGGGAGTGGGTATGTTATTACTTGTATTAGCCCTCGCGTATGTATTTGTAAGATTGCGAAAGACAATGAATAATACACATCAAGTAGATGGGTATATGGTAAAAGGGCATGAAAGAATTTCCTATTATGATCTTGAAATGGCGACTGAAGGATTCAACGAAAGCAACTTGCTTGGTAATGGGAGTTTTAGCAAGGTCTACAAAGGGATACTTAAGGATGGTACTCTTTTGGCAGCAAAGGTATTCAATGTGCAATTGGAGGGTGCATTCAAAAGTTTTGACACAGAATGTGGGATACTCCGGAACCTTCGCCACAGAAATCTGACCAAAGTCATAACAAGCTGCTCCAACCTTGATTTCAAAGCCCTAGTGTTGGAATACATGCCCAATGGGACACTTGATAAATGGTTATACTCTCACAATCTGTTCTTGAATTTATTGCAGAGATTAGATATAATGATAGATGTTGCATCTGCAATAGACTATCTCCACAATGGCTATTCAACACTTGTGGTGCATTGTGACTTGAAGCCAAGCAATGTCTTGCTCGACCAAGAAATGGTTGGTCATGTCAGTGATTTTGGCATTGCAAAATTGTTAGGTGCAGGGGAGGCTTTCGTTCAAACAAGGACAATTGCAACCATTGGATATATTGCTCCAGGTATATTAGAACTCCCCCCCCCCCCCCCCTAGATGTAAATTGATATTCTAAAGTTTTTGGCTCATTCCACTTTTACTAAGAAGCTTTTATGATCATTTTCGACCATGATTGCAGAGTATGGACTAGATGGAATAGTATCCACGAGTTGTGATGTTTATAGTTTTGGCATCCTGATGATGGAGACGTTTACAAGAATGAGACCAAGTGATGAAATATTTACTGGAGACTTGAGCATACAACGTTGGGTTAGTGATTCCCTTCCGGGTGAAATCCATAAGGTGGTAGATTCTAATTTGGTACAGCCAAGGGATGAACAAATCAATGCAAAGGTGCAATGTTTATTATCTATCCTGGAATTAGCTTTGAACTGCACTTTAGTGACACCTGATGCAAGAATTAGCATGAACGATGCTCTTTCAACACTTAAAAAGATTAGGCTACAATTTGTTAGTAGTCGGCACTAGGTGGAATCGGACCAGCCTGATCTTGTATGTTATTTAATTACCAGTATACTCTTGTATGTTATATAATTTTGCACTAGTACTTAAGTGTGTTTTGTTATCTTCATTTCTTGATATATGGAAGTTGTAAATGAGATTTAAAATGGGGGATCAGAGATTTAAAGTAGCAGGTCTAATGTCAAAAGACTTTTTGTCAAGCTCAACACTAGATTTTCTTTTCGTTTTCACACAACTTTGAGAATCCTTCCCATTATCTGCAATGACTACTACCAACCCGTGGACATGAAAATAACATAGAACTTGAATACTTGAGACTGCCTAAGCTCTGAGTTCTGGTGACTGAAATACAAGGACGATTCTGAAGATTGGAAAAGAATCTGCTTTCCTTTCTCAATTGTTTTAATCAGACAAACAAAAAAATTGATTGGAATATTAGAGTCAAAAATGCATATGGATCACATAGAAAAAAAGCTTCCTGGAGAGTGTTATTCTGAAACTAAGGAAGAGTGTCCTCTGGCTTGATTTAATAGTTCCTGAGTTGCATAAAAAATAATAGTCTCTCTAATCATTAATTAGAAGAGACTTCCAAATAATATAATTAGAAAGGTACTTGAGGGGGCATTTGAGTATTACTTTTTGTTATGGCTGAATATGAATGTATTTCCCACTGCTATTTGAACGCTGCCGCTATTGTGTTGGCAACAGTATATATAAATTTATCACTAAAGGTTGTGGTGGTGAACCAAGTATCTCTCTATCCTTAACCAGACATTTCGCATTCGAACCCTGATAATAAAGTACTCTTTTTAAGGAGCGTTTTACCCCAAAAATGAAACTTCCCAGAGCGAATCTAAATGAATTGATCTCCAAACCTAGTGCCTGATACCAAGTATGAAACACTCACACACAAAAAAAAAGGAAGACAATTTCCAACTTAACTGACCAAATTATACTGAACTACGGATTGTTTTTCATTTCTTCCCGAATATTGAACCAGCATTGAATACTATCTTACTAAAGACATGGATAAACATTATTCGATTGCTACCTACCGCATTTGGTATGGGGTTCAGAAGCTTAGGAGATACACGCAGCTCCTTCGCTTTGAAGAGATGATGGAGATTCAGAACAACTAAGTCCTTACGGGCTGATTTTATGAGAAGTAAATATTGCAATAAAATCCATTGAAAAATATGCTATTTTGTGGAAGTGTTAGCTTATGGTGGGATAACGGGCTGAGAATTGAGGCTCCAGCTAACATAGTCCATATTGATGAAGCTTTTGATATGAGGAAAATCAAACAAGTCAGAATTACATCAACTTACCTGACATTGTTGTGTGGACTCCTTGAACTACGGGTTGTTTTACACTACAACAAATAAAGGATTTTGCGGAAAAAATATAATTGCCGCCATATTATATTTAGCGGCAATAATAAATATGATTATTTATAACCAACACTCTTTATAAATATTGCTAAAGGCTTTAGCGACTCTGGATACAATGACATTAACTCAATTGACGCTAAATATTTTAGTAGCAATAAATATTATTGCTAAAAGAAAAATTTATTACCAATAAATATCTCTTTGTAGTGTTATTACCTTTTCTGCTTGGCATATTCTTAGACATACTAGAAATCAGGTGCCCGTTCTTCAAGGTCTTAGGCTTTAATTTCTTCCTTTTAATGTTGAGAGTGGTTAAAAGGACACTTTCTTTATTGTTAACTTTGGACAACAGTTTGCCTCTAGATTTTCTTGTTGTAGAATCCCGCAAAATAAAATATCCAAAAAAATAAATTTAAAATTATCTTCTTCACTTCCGTTAGATCAAGAGGGTATATCTAGACTATTTATGTAACAATAGGGGCATATGTGAGCCACTTTTTAATGAGGGATATATCATCTCTAAATCGCAAAGTTAAGGAATATATGAGGCTCTTTTCCTTTTTGATAAAGCAAGCAAAAGTTTAGATTAGACTTCCGTTCATACTAATTTTTCTCAGAGGTATATTTTTAAAATCTAATCATCTGAAGAGGTTTCACATTTACCTCCATATGAATACCCTCACATTTCTCTTTCTTATGATTTTACGTTATGTTTGTTAAGCCTTTTTAATTATTTTTTTGGTAGAAAGTATATATACTTTTTTGCACCCACATGTTCTTGAAATAATGCTTGCTTGAAGGGAAAAATAGTCACTCAACTTTTAATGCTAGGTCTTTCAGCTTTTCAATTTGGGACAAGAGTGAGTTGTTCGGATGGTAAGCACTCCCGGCGATTATGAGTTGTAGTCACTAAGGGTGCAAAAAGGTGGGAGCTTCCCATTTATAATATAGTATGATGATATGATATCTATTGACGACAACTTGTTGCCCCACACATCTATTGCTTAAGAATGCAAAAATGTGCTGCCACAGTGCTATAAGATTGAAAATGTGAATGCAGCTTCCTATTTCTATCATTTTAGTTACTTTATCTTTAAAACATTGGGACCCAACAACACTTTTGAATTTAACAACTATCACCTGTCGATTATTTCCAAAAAGACCTCCACTAGTTGACTCACTTTCACTAATACATCATTAAATAGATCTTCTTTGATCATTGGCTTGCCTTATCAAAAAACAAAGAAACTTGCATGACATATATAGTTATGGCCACAATTTGCAATCTCCCCTTTGCTTTTACAATTTTCATTCTGCTTCATCACCATACTTCACATGCTATTGTACCTAATATTAGCATTGATGAAGCTGCTCTTCTTGCACTGAAATCACACATTTCTTCTCACCCTAACATCTTAGAAAGCAACTGGACTTCTTCTAGCCCAGTTTGCAGCTGGATTGGAGTCACTTGCAGCTCCCGCCACCATCGAGTAACTGCTTTAGACATTTCTAGCATGACTCTTCATGGCACCATTCCTCCACACCTTGGAAACCTCTCATTTCTTTCTTCCCTCGACATTAGTAACAACACTTTCCATGGGGGTTTTCCGGAAGAGTTGGCTCATTTACAAAGGTTGAAATTGATTAATGTCAAAAGCAATAACCTCACCGGAACCATTCCATCATTTTTAAGTTTGTTACCAAACCTACGCATTGTGTACCTCTCGAGTAATCAATTTTCGGGGGAAATTCCATCTTCCCTTTCCAATCTGACAAAACTGGAAAAGTTGGAAATACAGAGCAATTTTCTCAAAGGAGAGATCCCTCGGGAACTCGGTGATCTTCATTACTTGAATGTCCTAAACCTGCAAATTAATCAGCTTACTGGCTCTATACCACCATCAATCTTTAACATTACTACAATGCAAGTAATTGCTCTTAGCGACAACAATCTTACTGGTAAGCTTCCAAAAACGATATGTGATCACCTTCCAGACTTGGAAGGACTTTACCTCAGAAGAAACTCCCTAGATGGAGTTATTCCACCAAACCTGGAGAAATGCAGAAAGCTTCAAGTCTTGGAATTGACTGATAATGAGTGTACTGGAACTGTACCAAGAGAGCTAGGTAATCTTAAGACACTTCAGGTATTGGGATTAGCGCGGAATGAGCTTACTGGCTCTGTCCCTGAAAGCATTTTCAACATGTCAGCACTGCAGGTGATAGAGTTTGGACAAAACAAGCTTTCAGGTACTCTTCCTTCAGATTTAGGTCGGGGAATACCCAACCTAAAAATATTTCTTTGTGGAGGAAATAACCTCAGTGGTTTTATCTCTGATTCTATCTCCAATTCATCGAAACTCAGAATACTTGAACTCTCCGCAAACAGTTTCACAGGTCCAATTCCTAAATCACTTGGTAACTTAGAATACCTTGAGTTTCTGAGTTTGGACAGGAATAATTTTGTCAGTGATTCAACATTGAGCTTCCTTGCATCATTGACGAACTGTAGGAATCTAAGAGTACTCTGGTTTGGTAGTAATCCGTTGGATGGTGTTTTGCCTGCATCTGTTGGTAATTTATCCAAATCTCTAATTTATTTTGAAGGAGATGATTGTAAATTGAAGGGCGTCATTCCTCAAGAAATTGGTAATCTTACTGAAGTGACAAGGATTAGCCTTTCTAACAATGAATTGACGGGATATATTCCACAAACTGTACATGTCCTGCTGAGCCTTCAAGAACTTTACCTACTAAGCAACAAGATAGAAGGAACCATACCAGATGTTATCTGCAATTTAAAGAATCTTGGTGCATTAGACTTGTCAGAAAATCATTTTTCTGGTTCAGTGCCTTCATGCTTAGGGAATGTTACTAGTTTGAGGAAACTTCATCTAGCTAACAACAAGCTGGATGCTAGATTACCTTCAAGCTTGGGGAACCTTCAAGATCTCATAGAATTCAATGTTTCATCCAATTTATTGAGTGGGGAAATTCCACTGGAGAGCGGAAACATAAAGGCTGCAACACTCATTGATCTGTCAAAAAATAATTTTTCTGGTAAGATTCCTAGTACTCTAGGGGGTCTAGATAGATTGATTAATCTTTCTCTAGCACATAATATATTAGAGGGACCTATTCCAGAATCATTTGGAAAAATGTTGTCCTTGGAATACTTGGATTTGTCCTATAATAATCTTAGTGGTGAAATTCCAAAGTCATTAGAAGCTCTTGTGTATCTCAAATACCTAAATATCTCTTTCAATGAACTCAGTGGAGAAATTCCCACTGGTGGTCCCTTTGCAAATGCCACCAGTCAATCTTTCTTGTCCAATGATGCACTTTGTGGTGACTCCCGATTTAGCGTAAAACCATGCCTAACCAAATCTACAAAGAAGTCAAGAAGAAAAGGAATGCTTACAGGTTTATATATTCTATTAGGGATTGGATCACTCTTCACGTTGGCTGTTGGATTTGTGGTGTTAAGATTGAGAAACACAAAGAAGAGTACAAGTCAAAAAGACGTGTCTCTAGTAAAAGGGCATGAAAGAATTTCATATTATGAACTAGAACAGGCAACAGAAGGATTCAACGAAATCAACTTGCTTGGTAATGGGAGTTTCAGCATGGTTTATAAAGGGATACTTAAAGATGGTATCATTTTTGCAGCAAAGGTATTCAATGTGCAATTGGAGGGTGCATTCAAAAGTTTTGACAAAGAATGTGAGATACTCCGGAACCTTCGACACAGAAATCTGACTAAAGTCATCACTAGCTGCTCAAATCTTGATTTCAAGGCCATAGTGTTGGAATACATGCCTAATGGGACACTACACAAATGGTTATACTCGCACAACTTGTTCTTGAGCTTTTTGCAGAGACTGGATATAATGATAGATGTTGCATCTGCAATGGACTATCTCCACAATGGCTATTCAACACCTGTGGTGCATTGTGACTTGAAGCCAAGCAATGTCTTGCTAGATCAAGAAATGGTTGCTCATGTAAGTGATTTTGGCATTGCAAAATTGTTAGGTGCAGAGGAGGCTTTTGTTCAAACAAAGACAATTGCAACCATTGGATATATTGCTCCAGGTATATTAAAACTTTTTATAGTTCTCATATCGTTTATACTCGAAACAATTCCTTCCCCTAGGTATAAATTGATTTATGATCAGATTCAACCATGATTGTAGAGTATGGACAAGACGGCATAGTATCCACGAGTTGTGATGTTTATAGTTTTGGCATCCTGATGATGGAGACATTCACACGAACAAGACCAAGTGATGAAATATTTACTGGAGACATGAGCATACAACGTTGGGTCAGTGATTCATTCCCAAGTGGAATTCATAAAGTGGTGGATTCTAATTTGATACAGCCAGGGGATGAACAAATCTATGCAAAGATGCAATGTTTGTTATCAATCATGGAATTAGCTTTGAGCTGCACTTTAGTGACACCCGATACAAGAATTAGCATGGAATATTCTCTTTCAAAGCTGAAAAAGATTAGGCTCCAGTTTGTCAATAGTCAGCACTAGGTGAAATTAGGCAGGCTACTTAACCTATGTCAGTTAGGTTAAGATTTCAATTCTGCACAAGTCCTTAAAGTTTGTTTAATCATGGTTGTTGGGGGAAACTCATTTCTTTATATATGTATTTCTGATGATATATGGAAGTCGAAAATGCAGTCTACTCAAGTTGGACCTTGTTAGATGCATTATTTTGGATCTTGTTTGTCACAAGCTGCATTCCAGTTTGTTTCCCACAAGAAATTGTGTCCCATTAGTATTAGAAATAACATCGGAATATGCACTGCTATTTGAGCCACCAGAATTTGGCAGTAGGAACAAATTTCCATATTTTGAAGTTGTAGCTCAACCAATACACTTCCATATTTTAAAGAACTAGAGCTTGTATTAGTACACGAGTATCATCAAGAACATCGTGCTCTGCACTTGCAATTTCACCTCTGTTTCCAGCAGTTAATTGCTTCTCAAAATCAACATTCAATATTTGAGCCACCAGAATTTGGCAAATAAATCAGGCAGCAAACAAAATCCATACCCATGCCGTTGACGTTTCTTCCTTGGTATTAAATAATAAAGTCCATGGAAATAGCCTATACTGATAATCAGAAACATTGAACTTTATATATGTCAATATATGTTCCAATTGTCCAAGAAGGAACTGACAAACTGTTTTGGAATCAAATTTCACGACTCAGATCATGCATATGAAAATTTCATAACCAATCAACTTGATGAAGCCCTTCTTCAACACTGAATTGTCAGACCTCCTCTGTTATAAACTGGAAAGTCTGCTCAATCGCCATGAAAAAATTCAATCTGTTTCAATTTGTTTAGTTTAACTCTTCATAATTTTCTTCTTTTTTTAAGGCATCATTTGGTCCACTGATTTAGGCATGACGAAGCATATTGAAAGCGTTTTAGCTGGTTATGGTTGTTCAAGCAGTGAAGATTGAATCTAAAGTTGTTGAAATCTGCCTCATGAGCTGTTAATTAATGATGTTGAGTTAGCATGACTGCATGATGACTTGGCTGCTGATGTGTTTTTTGTTTCTAGAAGATATTTTATGTTTTTGTTTTCAATTGTGAGTTTCCTAGTAGGTATGTAGTGTTGGGAAAACACGGAAGAATACAAAAATATATATGATCATAAATAATAGAAATAAAATAAAAAAAAATAATGACACCAAGAATGTTTACGTGGAAATCCAAATAAGGGAAAAACCACAGGCCAAGAGAACAACTGATATCACTATAGTAAGAAATTATACATTGGATAGCACTGAGTACAATACTCAAAAATGACTACCACGCACTCAAAAAGAATAACATTCTTTTGGTTTTCCAACTTACTAAAATATCGTTCACACTCTATTTTTCTTCACACACTATTTTCTTATAGTTTATAAAATCCCCACAACTCTCTAAATATTTTTCTCTCTGTGAATTGGTGTGTTTAACAAATGAGCTGAAAGATCTTATTTATAGGGGAAAGATTTTCCCTTTGATGTCACTAATGATTTCATGGAAAATAACAATTCAAAAAAACATTACCTACTTTTGTTGAAAAAATCCATTGCCTACTTTTGTTGAACTATAGTGATGTCCTTTTGCAACAATTAAAGACTTCAATTGCACTTGCAACAATTGAAGACTAAGTGCATGGATGTACCCCACAAATCTCCCCCTCCAGTCTCATGCACTAGAAGGAAGTATCTCCATCTTCTCAGAGAGAACTCATTCCAACAAGTTCTTTGTACAATTCAAACTTGTTCGTTGTTACTACATTGGTTAGCATATCTGCAAGATTCTCATTTGTAGAGATCCTTTCAACCTGCATAGATTCGTCTTCTATCTTTTCTCGAATCCAGTGATATCTCACATCTATGTGTTTCGTCCTTGCATGGTACACGGAGTTCCTGCTCAAGTCTATTGCACTTTGACTGTCATAATAGACGACATACTCCTTCTGATGCAAGCCAAGCTCTTAAAGAAATTGCTTGAGCCATATCATTTCCTTGACAGCTTTAGTAGCCGCAATATACTCATCTTTAGTTATAGACGGTGCAACACACTTCTGGAACTTCGATTGCCATGATATAGCTCCCCCTGAAAAAGTAAATAAATATCCTGTAGTGGATTTTCTGTTATCAAGGTCACATGTCATATCAACATCTGTATAGCCCTTCAAGATTGGATTTGATCCTCCAAAACACAAACATTTGTTTGAGCTTCCTCATACTTGAGTATCCATTTTACAGCTTCCTAATGTTGTTTTCCTGGATTGTCGAGAAACTCGCTGACAACACCAAATGCGTGAGCAATATCAGGTCTAGTGCATACCATTGCATACATTAAACTTTCGAAGTCGGAGGAATATGGAACTTTGGCCATGCTCTCTTTTTCCTCCCTAGTTGTAGGACACATTTTCTTGGTAAACTTCATATGACAAGCAAGAGGGATACTAACAAACTTAGCATTCTTCATGTTAAAGCGCTCCAGTACATGTTCAATGTACTTCTCTTGTGATAGATAAATTTTCCTTTCATCCCTGAGATGAGTAATTCTCATGCCCAAAATTTGCTTGGCATGACCCAAATTTTTCATGGCAAAAGACTTACACAACTCCTTTTTCAATTCGTCAATTTTGGAAATATTTTTTTCCACAATCAGCATATCATCCACATATAGTAAGAGGATGATAAAATCATTGTCAGAAAATTTTTGTACAAATACAGAGTGATCTGAGGAAGTCTTCTTGTAGCCTTGCTTCCCCATAACAGATTCAAACTTCTTGTACCACTATCTAGGAACTTGTTTTAGCCCGTAGAGACTCTTTTTGAGTTTGCACACAAAATTTTCTTTTCCATTTACTTTTAAGCCCTTATGTTATTCCATATAAATCTCCTCTTCTAGGTCATCGTGAAGAAAATATGTCTGCACATCCATCTTCTCAATCTCTAAATTTAGACTAGTAGACAAACTAAGAATTATACGAATGAAGGATATTTTCACGATAGGAGAAAATATTTCGTCAAAGTCAATACATTTCTTTGACCAAATCCTTTAACAACCAATCTAGCTTTTTACCTGGGCATCAAGCTGTGTTCTTCAACTTTAACTTTGAACACCTACTTGTTCTTCAAAGCTCTCATTCCCTTAGGCAATTTCACCAACTCATAAGTGTGGTTCTGATGCAAAGATTTCATCTCATCTTGCATGGCTTCAATCCATTGATCTTTATGATCATCTTCCATGGCCTTCTCATAATATTCAGATTCACCCCCGTCAGTGAGTAGTACATACTCATTAGGTGAATAACTAGATGAAGGAATACGCCGTCTTATGGACCTCCTAAGAGGAATATTACATTCTTCCACAACTTCATGAGCAGAACCATCATCAATAACAACATCATTTTTATTATGAACATCAACATGTTGATCTGGGACTCGATTTTGAGCATTACCATGATCATCAAGACCACCAACGTTATACACTCTTGTATAAGGAACTTGATCAAGATGGACTACTCCATCTGAACTTAAAGATTTTAGCTTCTATGTTTTGTCAATATCTTCAATGGTTTGATTTTCCATGAAGACTATACCGCAGCTTATCACAAGATTCTTCTCAATTGGATCATATAGCCTATAACTAAATTCATCAAGGCCATATCCAATGAAGATGCACTGCCTTGTCTTTGCATCTAACTTTGACCTCTCATCTTTCGGCATATGTACAAAAGCTTTGCAACCAAATACTCTCAAATGATCAAAGGAAATGTCCTTTCCATACCGAACTCTATTTGGAACATCACTTTGCAAAGCAACAGTAGGAGATAAGTTAATAATATGTGCAACGGTCAATAAGGCTTCACCCCAAAAGAAGTTCGACAACTTTGCTTCAGAAAGCAAACATTTAACTCTTTCCATCAAGGTCCTATTCATCCTCTCAGCCAACCTATTAAACTAAGGAGTCTTAGGAGTAGTCTTCTAATGTCTAATACCTTGATGCTTGCAGTATTCGTCAAATGGTCCACAATATTCACCACCATTATCAGTAGGAATACATTTCAGTTTCCTTCCAGTTTCTCTTTAAAATAAAGCCTGAAACTGCTTAAAGACACCCAACACTTGGTCTTTAGTCTTCAAGACATATACCTAAAGCTTTCTTGAGCAGTCATTAATAAAAGTGATAAAGTAGAGCGCACCACCCAGAGTCCTTGTCTTCATTGGACCGCATAAATCAGAGTGCACCAACTCAAGCAACTCTGTCTTTCTTGAAGGAGGGTTAGACTTAAAGGAAACTCTATTTTGTTTTCCAGTCAAGCAGTGCTCATACTTTTCTAATTTAGCACTTTGCAAATCTGACAATAATTTCTTCTTAGCTAGAACATTAAGTCCTTTTTCACTGATGTGGCTCAGCCTATTGTGTCATAATGTTGAAGAGTTATCGCTTTCAATGGCATTCACCATATTGGCACAAGTCAAAGTCGTAGTTCAGTATAGACGACGATGTTTGTTACCACGATCCACAACCAAGGAATCCTTAATAAGTTTCCATTTTCCTCCATCATTGGTACTAACACATCCTTCATCATTTAGAACACCAACAAAAATTAGGTGCAGACGAACATCAAGTGTATGTTTTAAATTGTTTAGAACTAGTTTAGTTCCAATACTAGTTTCTAAATAAATTGTACCAACACCAACCACTCTGGATACAATCTCATTACCCATAGTCAAAGTTCCAAAGTCACAAGGAGTATAGGAAGAGAAAAATACCTTCCTTGATGTCACATGAGATGCGGCACCAGTGTCCACAATCCAGCTTGACTTATCACAAACAATATTTATTAGATCTTCATCAAGGACTATAACAAGATCTTCGGTGGAGACGGTGGCTAGGAAATTTTCATTGCCATCTTCTTTATTTTCTTCTTTGTCTTTGTTCTCCCTCTTTAATTTTAGGCAGAACTTCTTTTTGTGCTCTTTCATGCCATATTGATAGCACACAATATCCCTAAGTCTTCCTATGGATTTGCTGCTGCGATATTCTCTATTCTAAGAACCACGATTTTTATTTCTCCCTATGGATCCAATTACCAGAACATCCGATGAAGAAGAAAAACCTTGAGATTTTCTTCTCATCTCTTCGTTCAAGACACTACTCTTGGTGGAATCCGGAGCAGAATTTGACAATGAGGTTCTAGATGTTTCCCAAGAGTCTGGTAGGGAACCAAGTAGAAGCAAGCCTTAAATTTCTTCGTCAAATTTAATGTCCATAGCTGATAATTGGTTCATGATTCCATGAATATTATTCAGGTGATCTGTCATTGGAGAGCCATCATGATATTTTAAACTTAACATCTTTTTTATTAAGAACATTTTATTGTTCCCAGTTTTCCGAGCATACAAGCTTTCAAGATGCTCTCATACGGTACGAGCATGTGTCTCCTCAAAATATGGTTCATTATATTATCGTCAATTCATTTCCTAATAAATCCACACACCTGTCTATGCAACATATTCCACTCTTCATCTATTTTGTTATCAGGCTTTACAATGATAAAGACTGGTTGATAATTTTTTTTGACATAAAGCAAATTTTCTATTTTTCCATTTCAAATGGCATAATTAACACCATTAAAAATAATCATTCTACTAGTGTTGGCTTCCATCATTTTACCCCAAAACAATATAACTATTACAAATCAAAGTAAATCTTTTCTGATGTGGAAGTCCAGAGCATACTCAGATAAAATCTTGCTCTAATATCAGTTTGTTGGAAAAATGCGGACGAACACAAAAATATATATGGTCAAAAATAGTACAAATAAAATAAAAAAAATAATGACACCAAGAATTTTTACGTGGAAAAACCACGGGCCAAGAGGAGCAACTGATATTACTATAGTAAGGAATTCTACACTGGATAGTATAGAGTACAATACTCAAAAATGACTACCACACACTCAAAAGAAATAACACTCTTTTGGTTTTTCGGCTTACTAAAATATTGTTCACACTCTATTTTTCTTCACACACTATTTTCTTATAGTCTATGAAATTTTCACAACTCTCTAAATATTTTTCTTTCTGTGAATTGGTGTGTTTAACAAATGAGCTGAACACTCTTATTTATAGGGAAGATTTGCCCTTTGATGTCACTGATGACATCATGGACAATAACAATTCAAAAAAACATTGCCTACTTTTCTTGAAAAAATCCATTGCCTACTTTTGTCGAACGACAGTGATGTCCTTTTGCGTCTTCAATTGCACTTGAAACAACTGAAGACTAAGTGCATGGATGGACCCCTACATGTAGTTGTTGGTAGATTTAGTTCTTAGTTATTAGGAAGTTTAGGTCTTTGATGCAAAGAAAATTCAGCAAAGGAAAAGAAAAGTAAAAAAAAAGCACCGTCCAAGAAAAAGAACGTTTTTATTTCCTATAAATAGAGGGTCTTTTACCCTCATTTATATCATCCCACAAAAATACAATCAAAGAGAGTAAGAATATAAAGAGAGTAACAGACCAAGATAAATATTGTTTTCTTGACTGTCCTCTTTAGTAGTTGTTCCTTTTACAAGAGAGAAGTGTTAATTGTTATTTTCTCCTTGTATTTGAGAGAAGTGTACACACATATTATCATAATAAGATTCTTCTACCCCATGGTTTTTCTCCTCTATATGTTTGAGGGGTTTTCACATAAAATTCTTGTGTCTAATTTATTTTCATTATTTATTATCATATCAAACTTTAGTTGTGGTGCTTTCTCCCCCCAACAGTGGTATCAGATCCCTCAGTTATTCTGTCTATTTTATGTGAAGGTACTATCTGTGGTTAGTAAATTTTCATGAATAATAAAATTTGGTGAAAAGTACTATTCATATAAATAGTAAATTTTGGTGATGGTACATTTTATCATGATTGTTCGCAAAAATATTCAGAAATGACCTAGAAGGGTATGAAGCAAATAACAATATCGAGTACAATAAAGTTTGACATTGATAAATTTAATGGAACTAATTTCTCATTGTGAAAAATGAAAATAAGAGCGATATTGAGAAAACACAATTGCTTAGCTGCAATTGAAGGCAGGCCTACAGACTTTACTAACGACAGCAAGTGAAAAAATATAGACAGCAATGTAGTTGTTGATTTACACTTGGAACTAGCTGATCAAGTGTTGTCTAGTATGGCTGAAAAATGGACGGCGAAGGAAATATGGGATACTCTTATGGGATTGTACAAAGCCAAATTTTGCATTTGAAAATTTTCTTAAAAAAAGATTGTATACTCTTCGAATGGCAGAGTCCATGTCGGTTACTGAACATATAAATACTTTGAATACTCTGTTTTCGTAACTTATAACAATGGGTTGCAAAATAGAGGGGACTGAACGTGCAGAGCTTCTACTTCAAAGTCTGCATGACTTGTATGATCAACTCATCATCAACCTGATGAACAATACAGACAGTCTAGTTATCGATGAAATTGAAGCCGCCGTCTTAGAAGAAGAAAATCGGCGCAAAAATAAGAAAGACAGATAAGCAAGTTCGTAGCAAGATGAAGCTTTGATGATGATGAGAGGAAGACAAATGGAATGTGTCCCCAATGGGAGTCACAATCATTATACATCTCAATCAAGAAGTAAGAAGAATATCAAGTGTAACTGTGGTAAGAAAGGGCACTTCGAGAAAGATTGTCGGTTCAAGAAGAAGAGTGAACACCCCGAGTCATCTTAAAAAAAAGGGCAGCCCGGTGCACTAAGGTTCCCGCTATGCGCAGGGTCCGGGGAAGGGCCTGACCACAAGGGTCTATTGTACGCAGTCTTACCTTGCATTTCTGCCAGAGGCTGTTTCCAAGGCTTGAACCCCGAGTCATTTAATGCTCAAGGAAATATTGCAAGTTCCTCGGATGATGGAGATATTTTATGTAGTGAAGAAATATCAACTAATGAAGGCAGAAAACGTTTCACTAATGTCTGGATCATGGAAACAGGAGCAACATGGCACATGACTTCCCAGAGAGAATGGTTCTATTAATATAATTCTATCTTAGGAGGGTTTGTGTTCATGGGAGACGATCATGCTTTGGATATTATTGGTATTGGGTCCATCAAAATAAAAATGTATGATGGCACGGTACGCACCATCCAGGAGGTACGACATGTAAAAGATTTGAGGAAGAAATTATTGTCTTTAGGTCAATTAGATGATAATAGATGTTCATATAAGACTCATGGTGGAGTCATGAAAATATCAAAAGGAATGCTTGTAGTGATAAAAGCAGAAACACTTGCTGCAAATCTATATGTGCTGAAAGGTGAAACACACCAAGAAAGAGAAGCATCAACCACATCAGCAAGTTTATTTGAACAATCAATGATGATATGACATCGTAAACTTGGCCATATGTCAGAACGAGGTTTGAAGATTCTTGCTGAGCAAAAGCTTCTTCCAAGGCTCAAAAAGGTTTCACTACCCTTTGGTGAGCATTGTGTTATCAGTAAGCAAAATAGACTGAAGTTTAGAAGTTCTTCTGCTAAAAGCAAGGAAATATTAGATCTGGTCCACTATGATATCTGGCAAGCACCAGTGGAGTCCCTAAGAGGAGCGAAATATTTCGTGTTATTTATCGACAATTAATCTAGGAGAAGTTGGGTGTATCCAATCAAGAGAAAGGAAAATGTTTTTCCGGTTTTCAAAGTGTTCAAAGCGTGGGTGGAACTTGAATCTTAGAAAAAGATCAAGTGTTTAAGGACAGATAATGGAGGAGAATTGTCATGCCCTGGGAGGGTACCCTAGACATGACCGGCACTCGAAGACCATTGATAGTCCCCAAGTGAACTACTTGGTCCATTCACACATCTATTCAATATCAATCAATCAGCGAAACATTTAAAATAAAGAAATAATTTAGTAGGCAATCCAAATCAATGATCTAACTCAAGAAAGAAAGGCCATGGGCCAACAAATCAAACTCCAATCTTTGTCATTAAAAATAGTTTGACAAAAATAATTCAAGGAAAGAAAATACTCAATCGACACGTCACTATCTAGTCTATGAAGCCTCTATCACTACTATCTAATTGGGCTAATGACATGTTCATGGATACCTCAAATCAAAATGAAAAGAGCTAACTCGACACAAGAATAACATAAGCGGTGTCCTCCGAATGTAGGGGAGGACTCACCAATACGCTGAGTGTGTATTGATCCTCAATGGTGCTCCTATTGACGATCTCTTAAACCTGTCTCTGCATCATGAAATGATGCACATCCAAATGGACATCAGTACATGGAATGTATGAGTATGTAATATGACAGAATGAAACATACCTCAAGGAATAATAACATTGGTTCAAATATCTCAAATCAGAAAGATAAGAGAGACTCAATCAAAGTGTCATAAGTCTAAAGTAAGAATACATTTTTAGACAAAGACCAATCATATACCATACAATCCAATCTAATCATGTACGATACAATTCAATTAAATCATTCAATCCAATCTAATCATGTATCATCCGATCCAATCCAATCATATACAATCAACTCAATCCAATCATATACAATCCGATCTAATCCAATCATACACAATCCGATCCAATCGAATCATATACCATTCTATTCAATCTAATCACACATTATTCTATTCAACCCAATCACATATCATCTAATCCAATCCAATCCAATCGTACACTATCCGATCACATATCATTTAATCCAATCCATAATATATCACCTAATCCAATCTATCACATATCACCTAATCTGATCCAATCATACACAATCCAATCATATATCATCCAATCCAATCATGTATATTCCGATTTAATCCAATCCAATCATATGCAATCAACTCCACCATAAATTCAAAGGAATCAACTCAATAGATATGCAAATTAAATTATGCAATGTTTTACAATTCAACCTAATCATCTACAATCACAATCAAACCAATCATATCAAGTACAATCCATTTAATTGGAAGTTTCTCTAACCGACAACTATCACCATGTGAGCGAGTGATAGTACAATAAGCCGACGTTGTTGCCACGTCCGTTCATACCTTGCCAGGGTAAGAATGAATCAACAATCATGGATCCATAAACAATCAAGTCCTATCATATCAGGACAGAAATTTAGGAAACATCCGACTTTAACGGTCTAATCATCTCCTACGTTTGGCGATGTAGTTTATTGGTTCGAATATGGACTATACTCTTACCCAATTCGGTTCTCGATACTCCTCCCAAGACTCAATATGCTCATATCTATCAATTGAGTAAAATACTCAAAATACTCATTTAGTCTTATTGGACTCTTTCAAATCAACCCATTTAGTCTCATTGGACTTTTTTCAAAACTTAAATCAAATCTGGCCTCATTGGACCTTCTTTCTAATTAACTCATCTCAATCATCAAACTGTTCTCTTTAAAAATTTATACAATCTCAATTCAATGAATGCAGAAAATATTATATGCATTTGAAATATAATTTCAACTCCTCATCTCTACCTCAAAATAGATTTTTTATGTAAAAATACCCAACTCGTTTATACTCAAAATACTCCTATTCAAAAAGTGATAATTTAGAGACTTCTCAAACTCAACTCATGCTTAAATTCTTTTTATATCATAGATAAAAATAATCATTCTTTAAACTTAAAAATAGTGTATAGATAGTTTATGCAAAAGTGTTCACAAATTATTTATTTAAAACCCCTTCTCAAAAGATCATTTCTATTCAAAATGCTCATAAGACTCCAATCAAATTGATTTATGCAAATCACATATCATGTAGCTACGTTAGACTCCAATCCATTTCACCTCAAGCATCATCATCAACATACATCTTCATCAATCATTTTACTTATGTTTAAAGATAACCATCACTCACATCATTATCAAACATCACTATTCACATCATCATCAAACATCACCATTCCCATTATTATCAAACATCTTGTTCCAAAATTGTTATTTAAGTCTAAATTCCATTTATAGAAACAAAAGTGACATTATTGCTCTACCAATGTTTCATTTCTTTTTATGTCATTCACATTCATAACCATCCCAATTCATTCTTTTCATTTCAATCAATACATATATACACAAAAACCATCCATCTCAACCTCAAGACAATTATGACAAAAGAAATCTCATCTTGGGTTCATGTGAATGAATACATGAACCCATACTCTCAACAAAACTCAACTCAAGAACACCATCACTATATATCAATTTATATTCAAAAATTTATTGTTGTCAATATGTAACTATGGTTTGTGAAATAAATATAAAAGATAATCATTCAAGAATTTAAATCATTAAAATCACCAATCAATTACTAGTACATAAAAATATTTTAGAGTTTAGGAAAATTTCAAGAAAACCTTCATACAAGGTTCAAGTCTTTCACCATCTTCATCCAACACATCTATGGGGCATATGGAAGAACTCAATCTATATTTTAGGTTAGCCTTACATACCTGGAAATGAAGAACATCCCACCGAAAACCAAAGACATGACTTGAAGATCTTGAATCCTTGAGCTTTTGAGAGGATTTCTTGTTGAAGATATTTGGAAGAGAAGAGGGGATGAAGATTAGGGTTTTTGGGAGATGAGGAGACTAAAAAATGATCCCAAAATGTTCCAAGTTAGGTATATATGTTTAAGGAAAAATGTCCAAGTTTCCCCTCTTCAAAATTTTGAAAATTGGGCAAAAATCCTACTGGCGCTATAGTGGCGCATCGCGCCAGGCCAAAATGAGCTTAAAACCCTACAAACCTAATAGTGGCGCATCATGCCAAGGACCAAACTACTGAGGTTGTTTTCTGGTGCTATAGTGGCGCATTGCGCCACTGGAGCGCCAGGCCTGAAATTCCTGCAGTACTAGTTGTAGTAAAATAGTCATAACTTTTGACTCCGAACTCCAAAAATTACAATCTTGGTGGAGTTGGAAAAAAAACTCAAAGACCTTTAATTTGGTAGGTCGTGGGATACCCAGTGCATTATATTATAGGATATATGCTCATTGGAAGTTGACCCTTATACTAACTCATCCAAAAACTTAATCAATTGGAATTCTTTGGACTCGGTTTGGTGTTAGAGATCCCTTATGACCCCTAAACACATCTAACACACTTCAAATACTTAGGAATTAGTCCTAACTCATATATAAAAGTACAAGTCCTTCGGTTTGATTCTACACACACGTGAAGAAATGTTCGAGTCTTTGTGAAAATAATTTCGGGGTGTTACAAGAATACACTAGTGATGAATTTGATAACTTCTATAAATAAGAAGGTCTTAAACGGTAGTTCACGGCGGCATATACTCCATAAAAAAATGGAGTAGCATAGCGGATGAATAGAACCTTGTTGGAACGAACAAGAGCTATGTTGGCAACTGCAGGGTTGGAAAAACCATTCTGGGCAGAAGCAGTCAAAACCGTTTGTTATGTGATCAATCGGTCACCATCAACCGTAATTGATCTAAAAACATCAATGGAGATGAGGAAAGGAAACCAGCTGATTATTCTCGCTTACATATATTCAAAAGTCCTACTTATGTTATGTACAACACCCAAGAAAAATTGAAGTTGAATCCAAAATCCAGGGAATACATTTTCTTAGGGTATTTTTTTGAACCAAATTTGATTAGAATATCAAAATGAGCCAAAGGCCCAAAACATAAAAGAATCTGGCCCAAAAGTGACCCGATTCGTCAAATACAAAGCAACAAAAGAACAAAATAAGAAGCTAAGTACCATTTAAAAACAAGTGCCCTTAAAGACAATTTTGTTCCTAATATGAAACTTAGTATCCTTCTGGCTTGTAGGAAATGAAACTGATGCACTGCAATTGACGCACGTTGTCGAATCCAATGATTCTAATCTATCCTTGTGGGTATTCCTTCTTGCACTCTCTGACCTCCAGGTTCTCGCAATCTTCTACTTCGAAACACTTCGACATCATTAGTTTCTAAATACATATTTCTGGTGTAGATTCCTTCATTGGTACTATAAGAGTTCCATCAACATCTAACAGAGTAATTAAACCAGCTTTCCTTGCATACATTTTGATCTTTCTATACTTCTACCAACTCTCCCTCATCTAAATTTGGCGGACAAAATATAAATTCTGTATAAAAACTGTATGCTATAGCTTCCTTCCCCCCTTATCTCCTTAATGGAGAAACTCTTAAATATGGGATGTTTAAATTATTGTTGTTTATTATTCCCCTTCCTTTTATCTCTAAGCTGCTGAAATCTTCATATTTGCAATTTCCCTTTTCTATAGCAATGTTTGCTAAGTAATCTGCTAGCTGATTTCCCTCCCTCATGATATGCTGAAACTGACAATGTTTTCTTTGTAAGCATGCTTTGATTTCTTCTACTATGTCATTTATTATCCAAGGACTTTTCCATTCCCCTTGTAGTATCGTGTACATTAGCATTAAGTCTATTTGTATAATTACTTGCTGAAATTGTGATTGCTTGCAATGAATACTTGCTGCTAGTATTGCTTTGGCTTCTAATACTGTGCTACTAGTATCTTCAATATTATTACCCTCTGCATAGATAATGCCCCCCTTATTATCTCTTACACAAAAAGCATACGAGCTTCCCTCTGTATTTCCCTTAGAATCACCATCTGTGTTGTATTTTATCCATACCTCTAGTGGAGGTTCCCATTTCATCTTAATCACATTTATTTGCACGGTCTCTTTCTGTAGTTCTTGTAATATCCCTGCCCAACTGTAACACCCCCAAAAAACCTTTCTACGCCAAGGCCCGAACCATTCTTCATGTATGTATAGGATTGTACTCGACGAATTTAAAGTGCATGCATGAGTTAGGATCAATTAATAAGTAATTGAAGGGTATTAGATATGATTTAGGGTCATAAGGGATCCCTAAAACCAAGCCAAGTCCAAAGAATTCATCTTGGATAATTTTCTGAATGAGTTCGTATAAGGGTCAACTTCAAATGACTATATCTCCTGGAATATAGCTAATTGGGTTGACGACCTATCAAATTAAAGGTATTTGAGTCTTCTTTCCAACGCCACCAAGACTGTAATTTCTGAAGTTTGGAGTCAAAGGTTATGACCATTGTACCACAGACTATCTCTACAGAAATTTTAGGCAACTAGCCTCAGTAGTTTAGGTGCTGACGCATCGTGCCAGCTATAGCGCCAATAATTGTTTTTGACTATTTTCTAGATTTTTGATGAAGGGCAACTTGGGAATTTTCCCTAAATGTATATACACGAACTTGGGCATGTTTGGGAGTCATTTTCTAGTCTTTCACCTCTCCAAAGAACCCTAAACTTCATCCTCCTCTCTCTCAAATCATCTCCAACACTTTTGCTCTCAAACTCAAGGATTTAATCTTTCCAATTGAAGGCCTAACATCAAGACTTCTCCAATTCTTCTTCAAGTTCCTCTCTAAGGTATGTGTGTTTTCATCCATGGGTTCTTCCACCCATGGAGCCCAAATATTTTTTCAACCTTGTATATCAATTTTAAATGATGAAATCTTATGGTATTTTACATAATGGTTCCAAATGCATAGATTATGGTATATTTTTAGTTTATTTACTCCTTGATATATATGCATATTGACTTTTAATTTCAAGTGATGAGACATTTTATGGATTTTCATACAACGATTCCAAATGTATAGATTCTTGAATGTTTGAAGTTTATTACCTATATTTACTTATGTTGATTCTTATTTGCATGAAATGGATGGTTTATCAAGGTTCCTAGATGAAGGCTTGAAAGGTAGTTTTAAAGTGCATATGATGGGTTGTTTTAAGATATTGGATTTGATGCATTCATATCACTCTCATGCATACACGTATTCTTTAAATGTATTTCAAAGTTATATGAAATGAACCCACCTAGTCTTCTTATGTTGAAAAGAAGTTGAATTGAAAGTTTGACTCCAAATGAAAGTTTATGAAGCAAGTGCCTATGTTTAAGGGAGTCTTGTGAAATGATTGAATGATTGATTGATAGAAGGTCTTCTTAGCCAAATTAAGGTTTCAATGTGAAAGGACAATTCTCACATTGAATCAAATGAAATGTCTTTATGAAATGCTTGATTGATAAAAGGGCTTCTTAGCCAAAGTAAGGTTTCAATGTGAAAGGACAATTCTCACATTGAATCAAATGAAATGTTTAAGGTTATGATATGACATGTTTGACCTCCCTATAGGCCGTCAATGCTTTTGAATATTTTTCCAAAATGGAATGTCCGATTACCATGGTACCGGAATACCATCACTGATTGTAGGCCTAATTTTCTTATAAATCAAGGTTCATTAGTAGAACGGTAAATAGGGCATGGTAGTCATGATGATATTATAAACCAAAGATTTTAATGAGCTATTCCACCGATGATGATTTGATGTCTAAAGTTATACAATGCTTATGTTATTATGATATATAAATATTATTCCGTGGGATTTGAACTAGCGCTGAATGTAGCATGTAGATGGAAACTCAACCTAAGGGGTTCTTAAGTAAAGTCTCATGTTGCATTAACTATGTGCCACCATAGGAGCCATTGTCGGCTAGGCCTTTGTAGCCACCAAATGTTAAATAATTGAATGTAATCTGAATAGACTTCTACCTGGCAAGTAGTCTCCCCGTGCCAACGTAGGGGCTTATGTTGGATTTCATGTAATAGATCGCATGGTCTTAAATGTCGGTTATGGTCACTTCCCCACAAAAAAATAAATATTTTAAGATGTCATATGATGATGTCTAATGCATGCATTCACTTATGCATATTGCTTACTCATGTCTCTCTTATGTTCTTCATTCCATAAAATACTCACATATTTAGTACATTCAAAGTACTAACGCATACTTTTGCCTACATGATATCACCATGTAGGAACTGACGTCACTCCTCGACCCTCTCCACGTGGCTAGCTCAAGTTAGTTGAAGATTTCTTGTGGTGAGTTTCCATGTTTTGGGAACGACATTCTTTTTATTCTAAGCTTATGTTATGTAGAATAGTAAGACTTTTATTAAGGTATTTCTTGATACTTATATTAAGGGTAAGCTAGGGACATGTCTTAGCCCCCACCAAGTTTATTAGTAGAGGTATGTTTGGACACAAATGGAAAAATGTTTTTTTATTTCTGCTTATTATTGTATGCCATTACCAATTAAATACTTAATGAATGCTAAGAGGCTTGGGTGAGATACCTCCGGGTGTCTCATTCACCGTGTCACATCTAGGCCCTATGCTTGGATCGTGAGACCAACAACTTGGTATATGTATTGTTGGTCTTTTGATTTTAATAAACATGTACATACTGCTGGTAATATTATAAGTAACCTTTGCTTGAGAGGTATTTTGTTAGGGTATGCTGATGGAGTCAAGGGGTATCGCTTGTGGGATCCTACTGCCTGCAAGGTGGTAATCAACAGGGATGTTGTATTTTTTTATAAAAAGATACAAGCAAAAGAAGGTAGAACTTCAAAAGAAAAATCAGAGACTACTACAGTTGAAGTTGAAGAAATAAAAGAAGTTCCAATTTTTTCTGAAGCAGCACCAAAGCACGAAGAACAAGAGCAAGCTGAGATTGAAACTCCACAAGTTCGATGGTCAACTACGAAGAGAAGAGAACCATATTGGCACTCAGATTATTCTATGGAGAGCAATGTTGCATACTGTCTATTAACAGAAGATGGAGAGAGTTCAACTTTTCACGAGGCTATGAAAGGCCAAGAATCATCTTTGTGGATGGCAGCAATGCAAGAAGAAATTGAGGCTCTTCATAAAAATAAAACATGGGATCTTGTTCAATTACCACAAGGAAGAAAGGTGATTGGAAACAAATGGGTCTACAAGATCAAATGCAATAGTAATGATCAAGTGGAAAAGTATCGTGCAAGATTGGTGGTGAAAGGATTCGCCCAGTAAGAAGGTATAGACTTTAATAAGATATTTTCTCCGGTGGTTCGACTCACAACAATTCGAGTGGTCCTAGCAATGTGTGCTACATTCGACTTATACTTGGAGAAGTTATATGTCAAAACTGCATTTCTTCATAGAGAGCTTGAAGAAGAAATTTATATGCTCTAACCAGAAGGTTTTTGTAACACCCCTCAAAATATTTCCCTAAGATTCGGACCCTTCTTGTATTCGTGCAGGGTCGAACCCAATCATTGTGAAGCATGTGCATGATTTAGGATGAGTTTCTAAGTAATTAAATAGTGTTAGAGGTGATGTGGGGTCATAAGGGATCCTTAGAACCAAGCTAAGTCCAAAAGAATTCGTCTTGGGTAAGTCGTCGAAGGAGTTTGTATAAGGGTCGACTTCTAACGACCATATCGTTTGAAATATGATGATCTGGGTGGACCATGACCTATTAAATTAAAGGTTGTCGAGTCTTCTTTCCAACGCCACCAAGAGTGTAATTTTTAGAGTTCGGAGTCAAAAGATATGACGATCCTAAGACGGATGGGTACTGCAGGAATTTCAGGCCTGAGTTGCAACTGCTGGAAATCTGGGCTTGGCGCCACAGTAGCACGATGCGCCACTATCACACTAGGAACAAGCCTCAGTAGTTTGGTCCCTGGCATGGAGCGCCACTACGAGATGTGCAGGGTTTTTAAGCCTATTTTCCAAAATCTAAAAAATATGGCCTTGGCGCTGTAAGGGCGCGACGCGCCACTATCGCGCCACAAAATAGCCTCAGTAGTTTGGTCCTTGGCGCAATGCGCCACTATCAGATGTGTAGGTTTTAAGCCTAAATTCGACTTGGTGCCGCAGTGGCGCGACGCGCCACTATCACGCCATGAGCATTTTTAACCTATTTTCCAGATTTTTGAGAAAGGGCAATTTGGGTATTTCTCCAAATTATATATACACCATCCTTGGATGTTTTGGGACCATTTTTTAGTCCCTCTCTCTCTAAAAGCCCTAATATTTTCCCTCTCTTCTTCTTTTTCTCCTTCTCCAAATCCATCTCCAACAAAGAGTGCCTTCAAGAGTTTCAAGGATGCAAGCCTCCCATTGAAGGCCTAACATCAAGGTCTCCTCAAAGTCTTCACAAGGTATGTAAGACTAACCTAAAATATAGATTGAGTTCTTCCATATGCCCATAGATGCGTTGGATAGGAGTTGTGAAAGAGTTGAACCTTCTAAGAAGGTTTTCTTGAAAGTTTTCCTAAACTATAAAATGTTTTTAGATACTATTGTTTGATTGATGTTTTTAATGACTTGAGTTACTAAATAGTTATCTTTCATAATTATTGACTACAAATGTATCTTGGTATATAGATTTATAGGTATTGACGATATTCTTGAGTTGAGTTTGTTGAGAGTATGGATTCATGTTTCATTTACATGAACCCTAGATGAGATTTCTTTGTCATAATTGTCTTGAGGTTGAGGTGGATGGTTTTGTGTATATACGTATTGATTGGAATCAAAAGAATGAATTGGATAGTTAAGAATGTCCTTTTGCTTTCATAAATTAAACATAGGACTAAAATAAGGATTTTGGAGTAGATGTTTGACGATTGATATGATGATGATATTTGACAATGATATGATGATAATGTTTGATGATGATGATGATGTGATGATGATGTTTGATGACGATGGGAATAATGGTATTTGACGATGATGTGAATGAAGAGGTTATGTTGATGAGGATGTTGTGTGATGAAGTGGATTGGAGTCTAATGTGATTTTGTGGTATGTGATGTGCATAATTTGAGTTGATTGGAGTCTTAGGAATATTTTGAAAATAAATGATCTTTTGAGAAGGAGCTTTAAGTAAATTGTTTGTGAACCTTTTTGCATAAACTATTTACACACTATTTTGAGTCTAAAGAATTACTAGTTTCATCTTTGATTTAGAGAGGAGTTTAAGTATGAGTTGAGTATGAGGAGCCTTTAAATGAGTTGAGTATTTTTACATTAAAGTATCTATTTTGAGTTTGATTTGAGGAGTTGGAATTATATTTCAAATGTACATAATATTTTCTACATCCATTGAGTTGAGATGGTATCAAATTTGAAGAGAAGAGTTTGATGATTGAGATGAGTTGATTTGAAAAGAGTCCAATGAGACTAAATGAGTCGATTTGAAACTAAGTCCTAAGAGGCTAAATGAGTATTTTGAGTATCTTACTCACTTGATAGATATGAGCATATTGAGTCTTAGGAGGAGTATCGAGCACCAAATTGGGTAAGAGTATAGTCCATACTCGAACCAATAAACTATGTCGCCAAACGTAGGAGGGGATGGAACCATTAAAGTCGGATGCTTCCCATTTTATTGTCCTGACATTATAGGACTTGGTTGGATTGGATCCATGATTGGTTGATTCATTCATACCCTAGCAATGTATGAATGGATGCGGCAACAACGTCGACTTGTTGTCCTATCACTCGCTCATATGGTGATGGTTGTCGGTTAGAGAAACTCCCAATTGAATGGATTGTGCTTGATATGATTGGTTTGAATGTGATTGTAGATGATTGAGTTGAATTGTAAAATGCTGTATAATTTAATTTGCATAGTTATTGAGTTGAGTGCTTTGAGTTGATTGTTGAGTTGATTTTATATAATCGTATTAGGTGATGTGTGATGGATTGGATTATATGATATGTGATTGGATAGTGTACGATGGAAGGGTATATGATTGGATTGGATTGGATCGTACATGACCGGATTGAACTGATTGTATACGATTGGATTGAATCGGATGATATACAATTTGATTGAACTATATTGTATATGATTGGATTGGATTCTATAATGTGTGATTGGTCTTTGTCTAAAAATGTATTCTTACTTTAGACTTATGACGCCTTATTTGAGTCTTTCTTATCTTTCTGATTTGAGATATTTGGACCGATGATATTCTTCCTTGAGGTATGTTTCATTCTGCCATATTACATACTCATACATTCCATGTACTAACATCCATTTGGACCTGCATCATTTCATGATGCAGAGACAGATTTAAGAAATCGTTAATAGGAGCATCATTGGAGATCTATTCGCATTCAGTGTATTGGTGAGTCCTCCCCTACATTCGGAGGACACCGCTTATAGCCCTTTCCATTTGATTTGAGATATCCATGAACATGTCATTGGCACTAATTAGATAGTAGTGATAGAGGCTTCATAGACTAGATAGTGAAGGGTCGATTGAGTATTTCTTTCCTTAAATTATTCTTGTCAAACTATTTTTAATGATAAATATTAGAGTTGATTTGTTGGCCCATGGCCTTTATTCTTTGAGTTAGATTGATGTTTTGAGTTGCCCACCGAATATGCTCTTTACTTTTTTTGTCTTTCACTGATTGAATGAATGAACGGATGTGTTATCAGGCTATGTGGTTCGCTTGAGAGCCATAAATGGTTTCTGAGTGCCGGTTACATCTAGGGTACCCTCCCGGGGCGTGACAGTTTTGAAGAATAGGGAAAAAAGAACTTGGTTTGCAGGTTGAACAAATATCTATATGGTCTCAAACAGGCGCCGAGATATTGGTATAAGAGATTTGATTCTTTTATTATAAGTCTTGGATACAACAGACATAGTTTAGATCCTTGTGTTTATTACAAGAGATTTGGTGATGACTATTTTATTATTTTGCTGTTGTATGTTGATGACATGTTGGTAGCAGGCCCCAAAAAAGATTGTCTCACAAATTTAAAGGCACAATTGGCTAGGGAGTTTGAAATGAACGACTTGGGACTAGAAAATAAGATTATAGGGACGCAAATTCACTGAGACAGAAATAATTGGAAGATTTGGCTTTCTCAAAAGAACTACTTAAAAAAAATATTACGACACTTCAAGATGCAAGATTGTAAGTCAATTTCTACCCAACTTCCTATTAATTTCAAGTTATCCTCAAGTATGAGTCCTAGTAATGAAGAAGAGAGGATGGAGATATCTCGAGTACCGTATGCATCAGCACTGGAAAGTTTAATGTTCGCCATGGTATGTACAAGACCTGACATTGCACAAGCAATGGGAGTGATCAGTCGATACATGAATAATACTGGAAGAGGGCATTGGAATACTGTTAAGAGGATCCTAAGATATATCAAGGGTACCTCAGATGTTGCAATGTGTTATGGAGGATCAGACTTTACTGTTAAAGGTTATGTTGATTCAGATTATGCAGGTGATCTTGATAAAAGCAAGTCCACCATAGGTTATGTGTTTACTCTTGCTGGAGGAGCTGTAAGCTGAGTTTCAAAACTGAAATCTATTGTGGCTACATCTACGATGGAAGCAAAATATTTTGCATCTACACAGGCTAGCAAAGAGGCAATATGGATGCAGATGTTACTGGAAGAGCTCTGGCACAAATAAGAGAAGGTTGGTCTATTTTATGACAGTCAAAGAGCTTTGCATCTTGCAAAGAATATGACATTTTATTCAAGGACAAAGCACATACGAGTTCAGTATCACTTTGTTCGTGAGAAGGTAGAAGAAGGCAGTGTGGATATTCAAAAAATTCATACTAATGACAACCTAGCAGATATGTTTACGAAGTCGATCAATAGTAACAAGTTTAAATTGTGTCGATCTTCTGTTGGCCTAGCAGAAACGTAACATTGCAGTAATTGGGTAGAAAGAATGGTGTGAAGACTTAATTGATTCTCAATTAAATCTTCAAGTGGGAGAATACAAAGAAAAGTCAGCAAAGGAAAAGAAAAGTAAAAAAAAAAGCACCGTCCAAGAAAAAGAAGAAAACGTTGGTAGCAACTTTTGAAAAAGTTGTTGCCTCTTTTGATAGAAATGCTTAAAAAATTAACGTGTAATTTTTTTACGCGTTTTTATTTTCTATAAATAGAGGGTCTTTTTCCCTCATTTATATCATCCCACAAAAATACAATCAAAGAGAGTAAGAATATAAAGAGAGTTATACACCAAGATAAATATTATATTCTTGAGTGTCCTCTTTAGTAGTTGTTTCTTTTACAAGAGAGAAGTGTTAATTGTTGTTTTCTCCTTGTATTTGAGAGAAGCGTAGTCCCATATTATCATAATAAGATCCTTCTACCCCGTGGTTTTTTTCCTCTATCTGTTTGAGGAATTTTCACGTAAAATTCTCGTGTCTAATTTATTTTCCTTATTTATTATCATATCAAACTTTAGTTGTGGTACTTCCTCCCCGACATTTGAGTTACTGCATTATTTTACATCAGATCTGTTGAGATTTCCTTGTAGTTAAACATCTCTTCTTTTAACTTAATAAAATAACTTTCCTTTTCTTCTTCTATGCATGTTTTTCATTTGTTAGCACGAACAAATTAGTATCAAAGCTCCGTTCTTATGGGACTTGTGAGTGTAGTTAGAGTGAACCATAAACAAGGTCCCCTACGTGTTGCTATGAAAAGCCATCAAGACACATGGAAATAGAAAAATTTTTGGGTTCTTATGTTATTTCTCCACCAGTGTGAGGCATGTGATCTTTGAGAAGCAGTAGGGGAGGATTATGAAATTCCTACTTTACCTCGCAATCCAACAATGGCTTAGATCGAGCTTCACAAGGAAAGGAAGACAAGAAAATCCAAGGGGAAATTTTGCTTATATATTGTAATTTCACCCACAAGTTTTTGCCGAATCATGACACTGGAATCAGCAAAAGCAATCTGGGATTTTCTTAAAGAAAAATACCAAGGAGATAAGCAAATCAAAGGTATGAAAGTTATGTATCTCATCAAAGAATTTGAGATTCAAAGAATAAAGAATTCATTTGAATAAAGAATTCTGAAATTGACAAAAAATATTCAAATAGGCTTCTTAGCATTGTGAACAAGGTAAGAATATTGGACAGTAAGTTTCATGATAGCAGAATTGTTGAGAAAATTCTTGTTACATTACCGGTGAAGTTTGAACCAACCATTGTTTTCTTAGAAAATACTAAGGATTTATCAACGATCAGTTTGGGGGAATTATTAAATGCATATAGGCACAAGAGCAAAGAAGGTTAATGAGACAGGAAGGTTCAGTAGAAGGTGCACTATAGGCCAAGTTGCCAAACTATGCTGGAAGCAAATACAAGAAAACAAAATGGACGAAGAAATGCGGAGCAGTTAGCTAGGATCTACCTTCGTGAAATTATTCGGTTGCATGGGGTGCCTATCTTTATTGTGTTAGATTGGAGTTCAGTGTTCACCTCTCACTTTTAGGATGCATTGTAGCGTGGTTTGGGTACGTGACTAGACATAAGTTCAGAATTTCATCCAGACTGATGGCCAATCCGAACGAACTATTCAGGTGTTGGAGGTTATGCTTAGGTCCTGTATGATTGATTATGGTTCTCAATGGGACCAACACTTGGCCTTAGCGGAGTTTGCCTATAATAACAGTTATCACTCCAATATTCAGATAACACCATTTGAGGCATTATATGGTCATAGGTAATGATCACCCATTGGTTGGTTTGATTCAATTGCGGTTGATGGATTGAATACTGACTTACTCATAGATGCTACAGGGTAGGTACGCTTGATTCAGAGTCATCTACTAACATCCTAGAATCGTTAGAAAAGCTATGCTAATAGGAGGGTTCCTCCCTTAGAATTCATGGAGGGTAAATGTGTGTGGCTTAAAATATCGCCCATGAAGGGTGTGATAAGGTTCAGAAAAAAGGGAAAGCCTAGCTCGAGGTTTGTTGGCCCATTCGATGTTCTGAGAAGAGTGGGTGGGGTGGTTTATGAGTTGGCCTTACCCCTTAGATTCTCAGCTATCCATCCGGTGTCTCATATCTCTATGCTTCGCAAGTATATACCGGATGAGTCCTATGTGATTTCTTATGATGCGATGGAGTTGGGTTCAGATTTGACTTATGAGGAACAGTTGATAGATATCCTAGACAGGCAGTTGAGTAGGCTTAGGACTAAGAAGATCGCTTCGGTCAAGGTGCAGTGGTGACATAGGCCTATTGAGGAGGCGAATTGGGAGTTAGAGTCTGATATGCGGGCTTGGTACCCTCAGCTTTTTGAGACTCTAGGTACTTTCCTTTATTTTAAGGATGAACTTCCTTTTTAGTGGTAGATGTTGTAATGACCTTGAGGGTCATTTTTGAAAATTTTCACAAAATTACCATTTTACCCCTATTGTTAGTGCCCCCAAGTGTTATTTGATCAGTTTGAGCAGTTTAATGTGTTAAAATCTTAATAGTTTGTGAATTGGGAAAGTTTTTGAGTTTTAAGGAGTTTTTTTTTAATCGAAATTTTCCTCATTATATAAAGCAGAACGAAAGAACAAGTACAAGGAGGGGGACATGAAAAGCCTTACCTCCAAAAATAAGATGGCTGAGAAGCCGGCTTTAAGGTCGGCATACTTATCCCTGGTACAAAGGTGCTATCTATGTACTAGAACAGTGTTAAATCTATGAGAGGACTCCTCTCGGTACAATGCGACTAAGAAGAGAAAACATAACTGAGGGAGGATCGATTTTCCCTAAATCCAGAATCATCCTCACAACTCCACCACAAGGTTAAGTTGTTAAAAAGTGGTTTATGGTACCAATCAGAGCTATGAGTCTCGAAATGGGGTTTCGTCAGTTCCATCAGCTTCAAAATGTGAAAATTGGTCTTGGAGAGTTGTCGAAATCATATTTAGGGTTGATATGTGAATTTGAGGTCCCAAGTTGGGAAGTTTAGTTTTAAATGAACTATGTTTGATTTTGGTCAACAAATTAAGTTCGGAGGCTCGAATTGATTTTTTGATGATTCTAATGGTTTTGAAATGTGATTCTAACTCTAGAAATGTCGTCATTGTAATTTTTAGAGGTTTCAAGGGTATTTTAGGTATTTCAAGTGCCGAAACTAGTTAAGTTGCGACTTATCGGATTTTAGGTCAAGGAGACCTCAAATTCGAATTCCGATAATTCCATTGAGTGTGAAACTTTGCATTTAGTAGGAGTGCATATAAGATTTGGGATTTTGCTGGTTTCTAGTGCAGTCACTTTTGTTCATCGCGATCGCGACCTTAGGGCACGTGATCGCGAGGGGTGATTCGTGATCACGATGGTCTTTCCTATCCCGTGCCTTTCGTGATCGCGAACTTTAGTGGAACGCGATCACGATGCATATTTTCACCTGAACAGTGTTCAACTTCGGGGAAAACCCCCATTTTCTCCATTGTTGAGTCTTTGGAACTTGGAGAGGCGATTTGAGAATAGGTTTTCTAGTAAAATTGTTGGGTAAGTGGTTTTTTAACCTTAAACCTTCCTTTTTCATTAATTATTTGATGATTTCAACCTCTAATTTTTAGTTTCAAATTTCAAAACTTCTTGTTTCTTTCCTAACTCGAATTTAATGAAAATGGTGATTTCTAACTCGTTTTGTACTCTATTTTTATCGGTTTTTAAATTATGAGTTCCTTATTACTGGTAGAATATGATTTTATAAGAAAAATCTAGATTTGACTCTTTTTGAAATTGATCAATTTTTGGACTATTTTACCCCCAGTTTCAAAATCTATCAATATGGGTGGTGAGGTAGTTGATACATTGAGATAATGACGAGATATATGGTCTGTGAGACCCAGCACAGTTCGGCAGGTGTATACGACAGGTTGTACGATAGCCTTGATCCCACCATACCATCATATCATTGCATCATCATATTGCATCTCATTGCATTGATATTTGTGATACTTGACCTATCTGTTTAACTGTGATATTGAACTATATTTACAGTCTTTTCTATATTTGGAGACTTATACTGTGTATTTAGATGTTCTTAAACTTATGACACTAGGTTTTGGGATAATTTCGTTCTTGTCCTTTTATTGCATTTATTTGTGGCCTAACTTCCCTTTGGGAGTCTCGTATGATTTTACTTTTAGGCTTATACATCGGGATGAGGTTTGGAATGCGTGCCATCATGACCTCGATTTTTGGATCGTGACAAGTTGTATAGCTTACTTTCAAGAGAAATATCAATATTAACAGCAAGAGTTTTGATAACAAAGCAACTAAAATGTTAGTCCAATTATTTTGAATCTACACTTATCGCAAGTCTATATTATATTGTTAAACGTGGGTATACACGTGCAAAGCACGTGTCCAGTAACTAGTTCGACATAAACTGCAAGACCAAAGAGGAGAATGCAACTTATGTCCATAACAATGACAAGAAGATTTCCTAGTTTTACTTGTTGAGCTAAAAGAAGAATTGGTAATGCAAAGCAATGATGTTAGAAGACCTATTTAATGATATCAAATTCTTTGCAGTGTCCATTGGTGTGAATATTAAGTATTACAAGTTGTATTAGTCAATAGTCAAGTCTCCTGTACTATGCCCCTCACTACACTCAAAGTCTTTCTATATTTTTCTTTTGTGGGGCTTTGTGGGTAGGAGATCAGAGGGATTTGAAATACAGAAAGATAGATTTTTATGTGCTTAAAAAGAATTTTAAGACAAGTTCATAGTTTTAAGTAAATGAAATCTCTCAGCTTAATATAACATATTTTTCGAGTTAATATCTCCAATAATCACTCAATTAATATATAGTTCTTTTCACAGAAAGTCACTCAACTTTCTTTTATGCCTCAAAGTCACTCAACTAAGAATTTTCTTTTCACAGAAAGTTACTCAACTAAGGGTTCTTCTCACAGAAAGTTGTTACTTTCTCGAAAATAACTATTAGTTAAATGACCGTATGAGATATTAACTCCATATTTTTCTTTTTCCATTTTGCTTTGAGAATTCTGAATTGTAAAGATAATCCTTGATGAACCCAAAGTTACGACAACAGAGGAAAACATAAGTCTGTGGAGTGTTATTGGGTTTAGACTTAAGAGTGTCAATCGTCAAGTCTTCTCAAAATATATGCCATTGGTGTGAATTTTAAGCACAACAAGTCGTATTAGTCAAGTCTCCTGTACCATGCCCCTCACTACACTCAAAGTCTGTCTATATTTTTCTTTTTCCCTTTTGCTTCGAGAATTCTGAATTCATAGAATTTTTTCCCTATTTGTTTGACTTGAAAAAATTGAGGTACATCATATCATTTGTTGTATGTTGGCTTTTCAGGGTGTTTTTAGCTAACTAATAGTTATGACTTCCACATAGTATTTGCATCATAATTATCTACAAGTGTAATTTATTGATGATGAAAATATAGCAGTGAATAATTGTAAGGATAATCCTTGATGAACCCAAAATTATGACAACAGAGGAAAACATAAGAGTCTGTGGAGTAGTCCAAACACGTGATACGCAGTGAACAAGTAGGCACTTTAACTATCCAATACTTAAACAAAAACACACTCGAATATTGTAGCCCAAACACATGATACGCAGACGCTCCGACATGGATTATTGAGCCACTCAGTGACTGCCACCTAATTAAATAAATACACGCGGATTTTAAAAATAACATTTAACTTTGACAGTAAACAAGTAGACACTTTAACTATGCAACACTTAAACAAAAAAACACTCGAATATTGCCCTCAATTTTACCTCTGACATGAGTAACTTAGGTGTTTTTCACGCATTTTGCCAGGCAGGATTCGAGTATTTTTTGTTTAAGTGTTGGATAGTTTAAGTGTCAAGTTGTGCACTATCAAAGTTGAAGACCAAACTTATAATTCAAAGCCAAGTTATGAATCCAATTTATGTATTATGCCAAAAATTAATCACGTGGAATCAAATTAACTATATAATAATTGAATGTCCTTGAGGAAGCTTTAAGGTAATACTGATTATTACACAATCAAATTTATTAAAAAAATACTCATGCAAAAGAATTGCAAAAAATGTTAGAAGACGTCGTTATTGGTGCAATTTCAACTCAAGTTCTATTCCACCGTGTACAAAAGCATCACATCTTGTTTACCCCTGGAGCTTTAAAAAGGGAAAACACCTAAAAAGGAAACTATTTATGAGCGGCATCCCCTTATTTTTATATTGTCTTTGTTTTTAATTGCTAATTCTCATTTTCTATTTGATACCATCGAAGTATGTGTATATATTGTTATTTTTGTATCAAAGTTAGCAAATAAGAAATACAAAGATGAAAATAAAAAATTGTATCCGAGTCCACTGAATTCATTTGTGTTCTTAAGAAATTTAATCCCTTCACTGTACCCGAGGTTATGGATTATTTTCTCCCAAGATAAACCGGATAAACTATTAAAGAAGTAGTGGTACTTCAAACTTCAATAATTTCAGCGAACTCAAAAGCCAAAAACAAAATCACACAAAGACTTAACTTTGTTTGTAAGAAAATATATGCAGAAGAGGGAGAAATTGGATATTCAAAAATGAGAGGAAAATCCTCTATTTATAGACAACAAAGGGAAGTGTGAAAATGTGGTTATTATGGCTTATCGGAAAAGTCACAACCCTTCGCAAAAGTCACAACCTTTCAAAAAAGTCGCAATTCTTCAAAAACATCATAATTTTTTGAAAATGTCACAACCTTTCGGAAAGTCACAACCTTTTGGAATGATCAAAACCCTTTGAAAAAGTCACAACCTTTCAAAAATTTACAACCTTTTGAAACGATCACAACCCTTTAAACAAGGCACAACCTTTCGTAAATGTCACAATCTTTTATTTCTCATTCACACCTTTAAAACCCAACAATCCCCCATATGAAGGGAGAACGACTATTGTTAAAACAAATGCATGAAAAACTGTATGATTTGTAAGTAAGGATTAATTGCATCTGGATGAGTAGGTTTCCTTTGAACTTTCCGTAGTGAAAAATATCAGATATACTCGGTCAATCGATAAATTTGATATCTTTGAACCGTCTAGCTTTAGTGTATACCTAGACAACTTAAGTCACACAATCAACCCTTTAACTGTTTTTGGTTCTTATTGTTTTGTTCATTTCAGCCATGAACACTTCTTGGTTCATAAGTGCGTAGGGAACTGGACTTACCGAATTCTCCTTGAAGTGGCTTACATTTCACACTTACATTGGTGATTTGTTATGCCGTATATACACCATTCGATATACCTTGTATCAAACATAGAAATCATTAAAAAGTCTTAATACCTTTATCCTTGTTACTGAACACTTTCTCATCATGAGAATGGACCGTTAGAAATTATTTTGACAATGTTGAACCATCATCAATGACTTTGTTTGATCTCCTTGAACCTAGATCTTGGGATCTCCAGTCTTCTAGGTAGAGTTACCGCCGCAATGATTTATCTTCGGCCATAGTCCTATTTCCATGGATGATCTCTGAACTCCCTCTCTAGTTAGGCCTTTTGTAAGTGGTTCCGACACATTATCCTTCGACTTTACATAGTCAATTGTGATAATTCCACTAGAGAGTAGTTGTCTAATGGTATTGTGTCTTCGTCGTATATGACAAGACTTTCCTTTATATATCATGATCCTTGCCCTACATATTACAATTTAACTATCACAGTGCATGCGTACTGGTACCAAATACTTAGGCCAAAAACAAATATCTTTCAAGAAATTTTGGAGCCATTGAGCTTTTTCACCATCCTTATTTAGAGCACAAGCTCAGATTTTATTGTAGAGCGAGAGATATATGTTTGTTTAAAATATTTCTAAGAGAATGGTCCTCCACCAAGAGTAAATACATATCCACTTGTGGATTTTACTTTATTTGAGTAAATACATATTCACTTGTGGATTTTACTTTATTTGACCCTGTGATCCAATTTGCATCATTATATCTTTTCAGTACTAGTGGATTTTATAATGCAAAATATAGTTGAGTATGTTTTAACTACACTAAAACTCTTTTCATTGTCATTCAATGAGTTTATTTGTGTTTATTGAAATTACTCGTGAAACGACTCAGTTTACTAATGGAACATGCTATATCTGATTGCGTACAATTTATGATATACATCATACTTCTAAATACTCTTGTCTGATCCAATTATGAATCACTTTCACCTTTATTCTTTTAAAGTGCAAAACTCACATCTGTTGGTGTCTTAGAAGTACTAATATTCAAATTCTTGTACTTGTGTAAGTACATTTTCAATGTAAAGAGACTGTAACAATTCTAAAACTTCTAAATTTCTAAGGATTCTTATACATAAGATCACATCAGCAACTCCAAGATCTTTCATATCAAAGTTTCTTTCTATCATACATTTAGTAGCATTTATGTCATAAGTGTCTCTGTGATGATCAATGTGTCATCAACATACAAACAAACAATGATTTTGTGATTTGGAGTGTCTGTAATGTGAACACATTTATCATTCTTGAATCCATTTGCTAACATGATTTGGTCAAACTGTACATGTCATTATTTGAGTGCTTGTTTTAGTCCATAAAGTGACTTAACAAATTTGTACACGCTCTTTCATTTATGAGGAACCACAAAGCCATTGGGCTATTCCATGTAAATATCTTCCTCCAATTTTTTATTTAAGGAAATTGTTTTCATATTTTATTTGATGAATTTAAAGGCCATATACCACAGCTAATGCAATTAACATCCGAATGGATGTAATCTTAATTACTGTCGGGTATGTGTTGAAAACATCAAGTCCTTTTTTTGTCTAAAGCCTTTGACAATAAGTCTTGCTTTGTAATTGTCAATAGTTTCATCAACTTTTATTTTCCTTTTAAAGATCCATTTTGAACATAAAATTTTATTTTATGGAGGAAGATCAACCAATTCCCTAGTATGGTTTCTCAATATTGAACAAATCTCACTATTGAAAGCCTTTTTCCAAAAGGATGAGTCCGCAGAGGAAATAACTTCTTCGAATGTTTAAGGCTCATGTTCAAAAAAAATGCTACGAAATCAGATGCAAAGAAAGTAGATGTCCTTTGATGTTTACTACACCTTAGAATCTTTTTGAGTTTGAAAAGACCCTCCGTGAGGTTAACCTTTTCTACAAATATTTTGTTCTTACTTATTACAATTTTGTCAAATACAAACAATGTTTAAAGTCAACACCTTGTTTGATGTCCTTTTCAATCGGACCTTTCCATAACCTTCAATTTTGGTTGTTGTAGAATTACCCATGAACATAGTCTCATCAGGTCCAATAAAAGCATATGAACCAAATGATTCTTTATAAAAAAATCCTCTTTAAATGCTCTTTTTTGCTATCGAGAGTTTTTAGAGGCAAGCTGCCAACGGTGGAAACAATCACCGCATTCGGCCATGATTCCACTTCTTGTTACTGCTGCCACAGTCCAGGTCCGGACACCATTGAACATATTTTCAGCACAGACAATTTTGTTAGAAATATTTGGCGCTACTTTTCAGATCCTCTTGGCATAAGGCACGAAACCACACCCCTCAAGCCTCTTATTATGGGTTGGTGGCTATGCAAGTATAGCACAGAAGCTCACAAACTTAACCTTCACTCCACCCTTATATTTATATGTTGGAATTTGTGGAAAAATAGGTGCGCAAGCAAATACGGGGGAAAGAGCTCCAACTTGGCTAGAGTAAAATTTGCAGTGTTCAAAGATATCTCTAATCTTCTTAGAGTTGCCTTCCTCTATATTCATTGGCCTTCAAACTGGACTAACACTATTTCTTGCATTGATAAGTGTACCCCGGGAGGGTACTCTAGGCATGGCCGGCACTCGAAAGCCATTTCTAGCCTTCAAGTGAACCACCTAGTCCAGTCACACTTTCATTCATTCACATTCTCTCAGCGGAAGACTCAAACATAGGCATATTGTTCATATTTTAGGGCTGAAGGCCAAACACTATCAAATCGACAAACAAGTATAATAAAACTATTTAAAATAACAGTCTAACATTCCCACACTCTGGTCTATGAAGCCTCTATCAATAATCTAGGAGGTGCCAATGACAAGCCCATGTCTACCAACAAGTAAAAATAAAGGAAACAAAACAAAACTATAAAGAAAGTCTTGGCATCCTCCGGAAGCTAGGAGGGCTCACCAAGTAGCTGGGAGTGTGTAGATCTTCAACGGTGCGCCGGTTGATGATCTCTGGTACCTGTATCTGTATCATGAAATGATGCAGGCCAAATGGCGTCAGTACATGGAATGTACGAGTATGTAAAATGGCTGAATAATACAACATTAGAAAAGGGTCAAACCATCTCGGAAATCTCAACTCAGAAGGAAGGAAACAACTCAATCAAGTATCCTAAGTCTAACAAGAAATGGGTTAGATGGAACCAAATCACATGCCTCTCAACTCAAACCGACTCAGAGTACTATCAAGACCTAAATGGGAGTTTCTCTTATCCAACAACCATCACTTATGAGCCAATGATAGTACAACAAGCCGACGTTGTTGCCACGTCCGTCCATACCTTGCCAAGGTATGAATGTGTCACCAATCATGGATTCCATCGATCAGTGAAGTCCTATCATTTCAGGACAATAAGATGGGAAACATCCGACTTTAACGGTTCAATCCCAACGGGAAGCATCCAACTTTAACAATTCCATCCCTACCTACGTTGGCGGCGTAGTTTATGGGGTTTGAGTATGAACTATACTCTTACCCGCTTCGGTTCTTGATACTCCTCCCATGACTCCATGCTCATAAGACTCTATTCAATCATCTCAAACAAGTCATCACGGCTAGTCTCATTTAGGACTTTGCCCACTCATCGATTCTATCCTCAATTCAACTCAATCAAGTCATAACGACA
The DNA here is from genome assembly GCF_947179165.1 of Solanum dulcamara. Taxonomy (NCBI): domain Eukaryota; kingdom Viridiplantae; phylum Streptophyta; class Magnoliopsida; order Solanales; family Solanaceae; genus Solanum; species Solanum dulcamara. The sequence continues at coordinate 4,734,619 of NC_077244.1, read as the reverse complement.
AGTCTCAGTTAGAACCTTGCCAACATCATCGACTCTATCCTCAATTCAACTCAATCAAGTCTATCTTAGGTGCGCATTTATAGAAACCTACAACATAACCAACCATTTCTCTTCTCATTTATCACATCCTTAGGACTCATCACAACTCCAAGGTTTTTAAATCAATAATTCAAGAGGAATAACACATTTAAGGAAATTGACATATTTAACATAATCACATGGTTAAGGAAATCAACAAAGTATGTTAACAACTCATCTCCATCGACTCATGCTAACAAGAAGATTTTAGGAATTTCTTAGATCAACAACATCAACATAATAGGAATCAATTAAATAGGTGACAAGACTCATTTGAACATAAACCTACCAAGAAACTCCATTCTTATGGACATTTAGCCTCAAAACAAGTATAGGGCACATGGGTGGACTCAACCCATGCTTTGAGTAGCCTTACATACCTTAGTGAAGACTTGAAGAAAACCTTGTTGTTGGGTCTTCAATGGGAAACTTGAATTTCTTGAAGCTGTTGAATGAAATCTTCGTTGGAGAAGGATTGAAGAAGAAGAGAGGGATTTCTAAGGCTTTTAGAGAGAGAGAGAGGAGCTGAAAATAATGGTCCAAAATGTTTTAAGGCTGATACATATATAATTTGGGAAAATTCTCAAATTGCCCTTTCTCCAAAATTTGAAAAATAGGCTAAAAATACTCTTGGCGCGATAGTGGCGCATCGCGCCACTTCAGCGCCAAGTTGAATAGGCCTAAAAACCCTGCAACCCAATAGTGGCGCGTCATGCCAGGGACCAAACTACTGAGGTTGTTTTGTGGCGCGATAGTGGCGCATCGCGCCCTTACAGCGCCAAGCCCATATTTTCTGGGTTCTGGAAAATAGGTTCGAAAACCCTGCACATCTCGTAGTGGCGCGCCGTGCCACGGACCAAACTACTGAGGCTTGTTCCTGGAGCGATAGTGGCGCGTCGCGCCATTGCGTCGCCAAGCCCAGATTTCCAACAGTTGCAACCCAGGCCTGAAATTATTGTCGTGCTAGTTCGTCTTAGGATCGTCATATCTTTTGACTCCAAACTCCAAAAATTACATTCTTGGTGGCATTGTAAAGAAGACTCGACGACCCATATTGTCGTCTTTCAAAAGATAGGGTCATTAGAAGTCGACCCCTTAGACGAAATCATTCTAAAACTTAGCCACGACGAATTCTCGAACTTAGCTTGGTCCTAGGGGTCCTTTGTGACTCCACATCACCTCCAACACTCTTTAATTACTCAGGGACTCATCTTAACTCATGCATATACTTCACAATAATTGAGTTCGACCCTTCACGAATACAAGAAGGGTTCGAATCTTGGGAAAATTTTTGGCTGGTGTTACAATAAAAATTACCCAAGTCTCATGGATTAAGCCAAAACTTAGTTTTGTTAAGCTAAATACTGACGGTAGCACTTTGGATAATCCTGGGGTCATTGGAGGGGGAGGCATATTAAGAGACCATATTGGTAAATTCATATTCGCTTACGCCATACCACTAGAGGAAGGAACCAACAATCAAACGGAACTAGAGGCGACCATGTATGGACTAAGATGGTGTATTCAGCAGGGCTTCCAGCATGTTATTCTAGAAGTTGACTCAGAGTTGCTCACTAGATAGATTAATCAATAGACTAAACCTCCGTGGACTCTTCACCAGGTAACTCATGACCTTATTGATATCTCCAAATTATTTCACTTCTTTTCTTACAGGCACATCTACAGGGAAGTTAACTACACTGCGGATGCTCTTTCCAAGCATAGTCATACCATCTCCACTCCAGGTCACTATACTACTCTCCAGCAGCTACCACATGGTGCTCAAGGATACTACATGCTAGATAGAGTCGGCTTAGTTAGTTTCAGACGGAGGAAGACCAAACGGATTAAGAAGCCTCCATGATCTCCTATTTGTGTTGTATCCTTAGATTGAACACTCAGTTGCAGCGTATGCATTCTTATCCAGGTTTTGTTTGGGTTACTTGGTGCTCCTCATTCTGGCTATTCTTGTTTGTAATGATAGCCTTTATGAGATTCACCCCTAATTTTTTGTTTAAATTTTTCCTTTATGATGTAAAGAGAGAGTCTCCCTTATTTATGCTTTCCTAGTATGTTTATATCGAGAGGATTCCTCTCCTTTAGGTGCATAGTTTCTAGGTTTCATTTGCTAGTATCGGGGATGAGTCGGTTGTCCTTAGTAGGACGGTCGACTTATGAACCACCTAGGATCGGAGGTTAGGTTTATGTCCCCTTTTTTGTATTTTTCTACTTTATTTATGATAAGACTTGGGGGTGTGTGACTCAACCCCTGACCACCTTGAGGAGTGAGATCCTTGGGTAAGGTCCGTTTATTAAAAAGAAACATGACAGATGATTTTTTTTAAAAAACCAATATTCATGTCTATAAAAATAATTGTATTTTAGTAGACATGTATTTTCATAAAAGATCACAACATTTTAAGTGACCCTTTTTCATAAGAGAACACAACTCTTTTGAACCAGCATATATATTTAATTTGGTAGTTTCAGACTAGTCATATCATATCATATATTAGTAAAAGAGAAACTCAACGACCAAAATATACTAGATTCGTCGTACGTGCATTGCACGTGTACACCTAAGCTTGAATTATATATTATCGGAAAAAAATATTTATTCAATTAAAGTTAACTATTGGTTAACTAATTTTACACTCAATATTAGTGTAGATTCTTTAGCGATTGGTGAATGTGGATGGTTAAATCATAACTTATTTGTCACGCCCCAGGAGGGTACCCTAGGCGTGGCCGACACTCGACAGCCATTTCTGGCCTCCAAGAGAACCACTTGGTCTAGTCACACATTCATTCAAACACATTCTCTCAGCGGAAGACTCAATTAGTGAAGTACTATTCATAATTTAGGGCCAAAGGCCAAATAGCTATCAACTCAACAAACAGTTGTAGAAGAACTACTCAAACGAACAATCCAACATTTCTACACTGCGGTCTATGAAGCCTCTATCAACAACCTAGGAGGTTCTCATGACAAGCCCATGGATACCAACGATCAAAAGAAAGGAAACAACACAAACTATACAGGAAACTCAAAATCCTCTGGAAACTAGGAGGACTCACCAACTAGCTGGGAGTGTGTGGATCTTCAATGGTGCACCGGTTGATGATCTCTAGTACCTGTCTCTGCATCATGAAATGATACAGGCCAAATGGCGTCAGTACATGGAATGTACGAGTATGTAAAATAGCCGAATGAAATAACATCAGAAAGAACCAAATCAACTCGGGAATCTCAACTCAGAAAGAAGACAACTCAATAAGCGTCCTAAGTCTAAGCAAGATTATAGTTTAGATGAGACCAAATTACATATAACTCAACTCAATCTGACTCAGAGTACTGCCAAGACCTATATGGGAGTTTCTCTTATCCGATAACCATCACTTATGAGCCAGTGACAGTACAACAAACCGACGTTGTTTCCACGTCCGTTCATACTTTGCTAGGCTATGAACGAATCAACCAATCATGGATCCAATCCAACCAAGTCCTATAATGTCAGGACAATAATTTTGGGGAAACATCCAACTTAAACGGTTCAATCCCCTCCTATGTTTGGCGACGTAGTTATTGAGTTCGAGTATGGACTATACTCTTGCCCAATTCGGTGCTCGATACTCCTCCCAAGACTCAATGCTCATAAAACTCCATCCAATCAACTCAATGAAATCATATCGACATATCTCATTACAACCTAGTCAACTCATCAACTCTATCACAATCAGACCTCTCCCAATCATACAATCCGATCAATCCCAATCATATTTTTCAAGAGTAGATTAAATATGCATTTATAACAACATACGAATCTATCCAATCATTCCTCTATTCATTTAACAATTCTTTTGGGGCTCATCACAACTCTAAGGTTTTAAATCAATAATTCAAGGTAAACAACATATTTAAGAAAATTAGCATTTTTGTCATAATCCACATAGTTAATAACATCAATAAAGCATGTTTAACAACTCATCTTCATTAACTCGTACTCATATGAAGGTTCTTTCTAGAAATTTCTTCTCTCAACAACATCAACATAACAAGAAATGGATGACAAGACTCATTTGGACATAGGCCTATCAAGAAACTCCATTCTTATGAACATTTAACCTCAAGGAAAGTGTAGGGCACATGGATGGACTCAACCCATGTTTTGAGTAGCCTTACATACCTTAGATAAGACTTGAAGAAAACCTTGATGTTGGATCTTCAATGGAAAGCTTGAATCTTGAAGCTCTTGGAGGCACTTCTTGTTGGAGAAGGATTTGGAGAAGAAGAAGAAGAGAGGGAAATTTTCTAGGGATTTTAGAGAGAGAGAGGGGCTAAAAATATGGTCCAAAAATGTCCCAAGACTGTGTATATATAATTTGAGGAAATACCCAAATTGCCCTTTCTCCAAAATGTGGAAAATAGGCCAAAAAGACTCTTGGCGCGATAGTGGCGCGTTGCATTACTGCAGCGCCAAGTCGAATAGGCTAAAAACCTGCACATCTTTTAGTGGCGCGTCGCATCAAGGAACAAACTACTGAGGCTTGTTCCTGGCGCAATAGTGGCGCGTCGCGCCGTTACAGCGCCAAGCCTAAATTTTCTGGGTTCTGGGAAAATAGGCTTGAAAACCCTGCACACCTCGTAGTGGCGCGCTGCGCTAGAGGCCAAACTACTGAGGCTTATTCCTAGAGCGATAGTGGCGCGTCGCGCCACTGCGTCGCCAAGCCCAGATTTCCAGCAGTTGCAACCCAGACCTGAAATTACTACCGTGCTAGTTCGTCTTAGGATCGTCATATCTTTTGACTCCAAACTCCAAAAATTACATTCTTGGTGGCGTTGTAAAGAAGACTCGATGACCTTTAATTTAATAGGTCGTGTGCCACTTAAATTGTCATCTTTCAAAAGATAGGGTCGTTAGAAGTCAATCCCTTATACGAACTTATCCTAAAACTTAGCCACGACGAATCTCTTGGACTTAGCTTGGTCCTAGGGGTACTTTGTGACCCCACATCACCTCTAACACTTTTCAATTTCTCAGGGACTCATCTTAACACATGCATATACTTCACAATTATAGAGTTCGATCCTATACAAATACAAAAAAGGTCTGAATCTTAGGGAAAAATTTTGGGGGGTGTTATAATATCTCCCCTTTGGGATTATTCATCCTCGAATGATGAGTAAACCAAGAATGGACTCGGGGCATAAATCACAATCAAAATTCAGTCAATCAACCAATCAATTTCTCAAAAAAAAAAATTTATCCACACTCAAAATGCACAAACGAATTCAAGTCAAGGGAATGAGCATTACCTTAAACATTCTTATTGGTAGGCACGAATAGATGGGGATATTTAGATTTCATATCTTCCTCCATTTCCCACGTGGCTTCCTCAACAAACTGATTTCTCTATAGGACTTTAACCGAGGCGATCTCTTTGTTTGTCAATTTACGAATTTGGCGATCGAGAATTTGGACCGGAACCTCTTCATAGGATAAGCTATCCTTAACTCCAATACTATCAATGGGGACTACCAATAAGGGATCGCCCAAGAACATCTTCAACATCGAAATGTGGAATACCGGATGAATGGCGGCTAGCTCTGAAGGTAACTCCAATTCATAAGCGACACTCCTTATCCTCCTCACAATTTGGTAAGGACCAATGTATCGACGACTAAGCTTTCCCTTCCTTCCAAACCTCATGACACCCTTCATGGGTGACACTTTCAAATACACCCAATCATCCACCTCAAACTCTAAGTCTCTCCTCCTCACATTGGTGTAAGATTTTTGGTGGCTTTGGGCTGTCTTTAGCCTATCTTGAATAACTCTCACCTTCTCCATGGCTTGGTGAACAAAATCAGGCCCAATCAACTCGACTTCACCAACCTCAAACCACCCAATGGGTGATCTATACCTCCTCCCATACAAAGCTTCATAAGGAGCCATTTGAATTCTTGCATGATAGCTATTATTATATGCAAACTCTATGAGAGGTAAGTGATCATCCTAATTTCCTTTGAAGTCAAGAACACAAGCTCTCAACATATCCTCTAATGTCTGAATGGTGCGCTTCGCTTGGCCATCCGTCTGGGGATGAAAGGTCGTACTAAGGTTCACCTTTGAACCCAGTCCCTTCTGAAAGGATCTCCAGAATTGGGAAGTGAATTGACCTCCTCGGTCTGAGATGATAGACAAGGGGAACCCGTGCAATCTGACGATCTCCTAAATGTATAACTTTGCATAACCTTCTGCGGTGTCAGTGGTCTTAACTGCCAAGAAGTGAGCTGATTTCGTCATTCTATCCATAATCACCCAAATCGAATCATGTTGCTTTCGGGACCTCGGTAAACTTGTAATAAAGTCCATGTTGATCATCTCCCACTTCCATTCCGGAATTTCTATATTTTGAGCTAAACCACATGGCCTTTAATGCTCAACCTTCACCTGTTAGCAATTCAGGCACTTGGAAATGAATTCCATAATATCTCTCTTCATCCCACTCCACCAATAGATTTCCCTCAAGTCATGATATATTTTTGTAGAGCCCGGATGAATAGAGTATCTGTAACTATGTACTTCGGCCATAATTCTCTCTCGAACATCACCGACATCAGGTACACACAACCTATTTTGGTACCTTAACACACAATCTCCCCCTTTGGTAAAAACCATCACCTCTTGTTTGTGAACCACTTCCTTCAATTAGAGAAGGACGGGATCATAATCTTGTTTCTCCTTTACCTCTGCCACAAGTGAGGATGCAGACCTATCCTAAACATTAACTCCACCTTCATTGTTCTCTTCAAGACGAACTCCCAATTGGGCTAATCTATGTACCTCCTTTGCCAATTCTCTCATTCCCTCCTCCACATGGGTAGTGCTACCCATAGACAACCTGCTAAGAGCATCAGCAACAACATTAGCTTTACCTAGATGGTAGAGGATGCTCATATCATATTCCTTGAGTAGTTTGAGCCATCTTCTTTGTCTCAGGTTGAGTTCCTTCTGGCTAAAGACGTATTGTAAACTCTTGTGATCGGTGAACACATCAACATGCACTCCATACAAGTCATGGCACCAAATTTTAAGGGCAAATACCACAACTGCCAGTTCAAGGTCATGAGTTGGGTAATTCTTCGCATGAACGTTAAGATGTCTTGAAGTATAAGCTATCACCTTTCCCTTCTGCATCAGCACACAGCCCAAACCAACTCTAGATGCATCACAATAGATCACAAAACCCTCTGTTCCATCAGGCAAAGTTAGAACAAGAACAGTGGTTAGCCTGGTCTTCAATTTCTGGAAACTCTCCTCACAAGCATCGGACCATTGGAACTTAGACTTCTTTTGGGTCAGCTTGTTCAATGGTGATGATATGGATGAGAATCCCTCTACAAACCTTCGATAATAGCCGGCCAAACCCAAAAAGCTTCTTATATCTATCAGGGATGTGGGTCTGGGCTAATTCTTCGCTGCCTCAATCTTCTGAGCATCAACCTGAATACCATCTCTAGATACAATGTGGCCTAGAAAAGTCACTGATGCAAGCCAAAATTCACATTTGGAGAACTTTACATACAATACCTGGTCCTTTAGAGTTTGCAAGACGACTCTAAGATGATGGGCGTGCTCCTCCTCATTCTTGGAGTAAACCAAAATATCATTTATGAATACAATCACAAACATATTAAGATATGGTTTAAATAGTCGGTTCATAAGATCCATAAAAGTTGCAGGGGCATTAGTCAACCTGAAGGATATCACCAAGAACTCAAAGTAGCCATAGCGGGTCCGAAAAGCTGTCTTTGGGATATCACACTCCCTCACCTTCAACTGATGGTAGCCCGATCTTAGGTCTATCTTTGAGAAACAAGTGTCACCCTGAAGTTGATCAAATAAGTCATCTATTCTGGGGAGAGGGTATTTGTTCTTTATGATGACCTTGTTCAACTGCCTGTAGTCAAAACACATTCTAAGGGACCCATTTTTCTTCCGCACGAATAGGATGGGAGCACCCCATGGTGAGACACTCGGCCTAATGAATCCCTTATCTAACAAGTCTTTCAACTGTTCTTTCAACTCGGCCGGAGCCATTCTATATGGAGGGATAGAGATAGGCTGGGTATCAGGAAGAACATCAACCCCAAAGTCGATCTCCCTATCAGGAGGGACTCTGGGCAGGTCTTCAGGAAAGACTTCGGGAAACTCATTGACAATCGGAACCGACTCAAGGGATGGAGACTCCACCTTGTCATCTTTCACTCATACAATGTGATAAATACACCCTTTTGAGATTAGCTTTCTGGTCCTTAGGTACGAAATGAACTTACCCTTAGGCACGACAGGACTCTCCTTCTACTCTATGACAGCCTCGTTCGAGAATTTGAACCTAACAATCTGAGTTCTACAATTAATAGAGGCATAATAGACATAAAGTCAGTCCATGCCAAGAATCACATCAAAATCAACCATGTCCAACTCAACTAAGTCAGCCAAGGTATCCCTGTGATGAATTGACACAGTGCAATCTCTATAGACTTTCTCAGCTAAGACAGAATCACCGACAGAAGTAGCTATATTGAAAGGCTCAAGGAGACACTCAGGGATTTTATCAAACTTACTTGCCACGTAAGGAGTCACAAAAGATAGTGTGGCACACAGATCCATCAAAATATAACAGTCAAGAGAAAGGACTCGAATCATACCCATCACGATGTTTGGAGAGTTCTCCTGATCTTGACGACTACCCATGGCATATAGACGGTTTGTACCTCTGCTCGTACTTGAAGTAGTGCCCCTCTGATTACCTCTAGCTGGTGGTGCAGTGGTAGAATAGTGGGCTCTGTTCCCCATGCTGGACACTTCTTCTGAAAATGGTCTATTTGGCCGCATTTATAACAACCAACCTTTCCTGCTCTGCACTCTCCCAAGTGGAATTTACTACACTTGACGCATGGTGGCTTCCCCTGCGAACCTTGACCCACCCTAGCTTGGGATGGAGAACTCTGGGGTCTGAAATTCTAGCGACCCTATCCCTATCGATCATACCTGTTCTGCGGCATAGGTGCACTTGTAGTGGACGAGGCATAGTTGGAAGGCCTCTTCTGGAAGAAGGACCTGCTGCCCCTGTTTTGCCTCTGTTCATTCTCATGTCCAACTGATCTTGCCTTCTTGCTCAGATGCTCCTCCTTGTCTTTTCTCTTCTCATCCTCCACCTGTTGAGCGTACACCATTAATCTTGAAATATTCATATCGGAGATTAACAATGCCGCTTTGCACTCCTTCTTCACATGTCTCCCCAATCTGAAGATGAACTTTCTCATCTTCGACCTCACATCTGGGATCATTTTTGGAGCATACCTGGACAACTGGATGAACTTCAGGCTGTACTCCTTAACAGTCATGCCTTCTTGTTTCGGATTCACAAACGCCTCCACTTTCGCTTTCCTCAATTCTCAGGGAAAGAAATGGTCAAGAAAGGCTCCCTCAAATTCATCCCACATAGCAGGTTCAGCATCCTCACCTCTACCTTATTCCCATTGGTTATACCAGATATTTGCCACATCCTTGAGCTGGTAGGACACCAACTCAACCCCCTCAATCTCCGTAGCATGCATAGCTTTCAGGATTTTCCATATCTCATCAATAAAATTTTGGGGGTCTTCATCAACCTTAGAACCCGTGAATGCCGGCGGATTCATTCTCAGAAAGTCTCTAATTCTGGTAGCAGCGGATGGCTCTTGGGAACTAGAGATAAGAGTTGGCGAACTCTGGTTACTATTTTGGGCAGCCACTAATTGAGTGAGCATGCTAATCACTCCTCTAAAGTCTGCTTCCGAAGTTGGTGCAGGTGGAGTAGTAGGCATTTGAGATGCCTCTGCATACCTCGCCGGTCAGCCTCTATCCCTCGATGGGCGTACCTCTGACTGTGGCATATCTGCGTTATCAGCGTTCCTCTGGCTAGCAGTACGTTTAGGAGACATTATCTATAACGTATAAATGCACGAATTAGAAAGGAGTTTTATAGAGTTTAACTCTATCATACGAAGTCAGAGTATGAAAGAAGTGAAACAATTCTTAATGTCTTATAGCCTCCTGATTATAAGTGTGATGCACAACACACCCATAAGCAAGACTCTACTAGACACGGCTTCATAGACTCTCTAGGACTCTTGAACTCTGTGCTCTGATACTATGTTTATCACGCCCTGGGAGGGTACCCTAGGCATGACCGGCACTCAAAAGCCATTTCTGGCCTCCAAGAGAACCACCTAGTCCAGTCACACATTCATTCAAACACATTCTCTTAGCGGAAAACTCAATCAATGAAGTACTATTCATAATTTAGGGCCAAAGGCCAAATAGCTATCAACTCAACAAACAGTTATAGAAGAACTACTCAAAAGAACAATCCAATATTTCTATACTCTGGTCTATGAAGCCTCTATCAACAACCTAGGAGGTGCCCATGACAAGCCCATGGCTACCAACGATGAAAATAAAGGAAACAAAACAAACTATACAGGAAACTCAATATCCTCCAGAAACTAGGACAACTCACCAACTAGCTGGGAGTGTGTGGATCTTCAACGGTGCACCGGTTGATGATCTTTAGTACCTGTCTCTGCATTATGAAACGATGCAGGCCAAATAGCGTCAGTACATGGAATGTACGAGTATGTAAAATGGCTGAATGAAACAACATCAGAAAGATCCAAATCAACTCAGGAATCTCAACTCAGAAAGAAGTACAACTCAACAAGCGTCCTAAGTCTAAGCAAGATTACAATTTAGATGGGACCAAATCATATAAAACTCAACTCAATCCGACTCAGAGTTAACCAAGACCTATATGGGAGTTTCTCTTATCCGACAACCATCACTTATGAATGAGTGACAGTACAACAAACCAACGTTGTTTCCGCGTCCGTTCATACTTTACCAGGGTATGAATGAATCAACCAATCATGGATCCAATCCAACCAAGTCCTATAATTTCAGGACAATAATTTTGGGGAAACATCCGACTTTAACGGTTCAATCCTCTCCTACGTTTGGCGATGTAGTTATTGGGTTCGAGTATGGACTATACTCTTGCCTAATTCGGTGCTCGATACTTCTCCAAAGACTCAATTCTCATAAAACTCCATCCAATCAACTCAATCAAATCATATCGACAAGTCTCATTACAACCTTGTCAACTCATCAACTCTAACACAAGCAAACCTCTCCCAATCATACAATCCGATCAATCCCAATCATATTTTTTAAGAGTAGATTAAATATGCATTTATAACAACATACGAATCTATCCAATCGTTCCTCTATTCATTTAACAATTCTTTTAGGGCTCATCACAACTCCAAGGTTTTAAATCAACAATTCAAGGTAAACAACATATTTAAGAAAATTAGCATTTTTGTCATAATCTACATTGTTAATAACATCAATAAAGCATGTTTAACAACTCATCTTCATCAACTCGTACTCATATGAAGGTTCTTTCTAGAAATTTCTTCTCTCAACAACATCAACATAACAAGAAATGGATGACAAGACTCATTTGGACATAGGCCTATCAAGAAACTCCATTCTTATGAACATTTAACCTCAAGGAAAGTGTAGGGCACATGGATGGACTCAACCCATGTTTTGAGTAGCCTTACATACCTTAGATAAGACTTGAAGAAAACCTTGATGTTGGATCTTCAATGGAAAGCTTGAATCTTGAAGCTCTTGGAGGCACTTCTTGTTGGAGAAGGATTTGGAGAAGAAGAAGAAGAGAGGGAAATTTTCTAGGGATTTTAGAGAGAGAGAGGGGCTGAAAATATGGTCCAAAAATGTCCCAAGACTGTGTATATATAATTTGAGGAAATACCCAAATTGCCCTTTCTCCAAAATCTGGAAAATAAGCCAAAAACACTCTTGTCGCGATAGTGGCGCATCGCACCACTGCGGCGCCAAGTCGAATAGGCTAAAAACCTGCACATCTTTTAGTGGCGCATCGCGCCAAGGACCAAACTACTGAGGCTTGTTCCTGGCGTGATAGTGGTGCGTCGCGCCCTTACAGCGCCAAGCCCAAGTTTTCTGGGTTCTGGGAAAATACGCTTGAAAACCCTGCACACCTCGTAGTGGCACGTCGCACCAGGGGCCAAACTACTGAGGCTTGTTTCTGGTGCGATAGTGACGCATCGCGCCACTGCGGCGCCAAGCCCAGATTTCCAGCAGTTGCTACCCAGGCCTGAAATTCCTGCCGTGCTAGTTCGTCTTAGGATCGTTATATTTTTTGACTCTGAACTCCAAAAATTACATTCTTGGTGGCATTGGAAAGAAGAATTGACGACATTTAATTTAATAGGTTGTTGGCCACCCAGATTGTCGTATTTCAAAAGATAGGGTCGTTAGAAGTCGATCGCTTATACGAACTCATCCTAAAACTTAGCCACGATGAATCTCTTGGACTTAGCTTGGTCCTAGGGTCCTTCGTGACCCCACATCACCTCTAACACTTTTTAATTTCTCAGGGACTCATCTTAACACATGCATATACTTCACAATAATAGAGTACGACCCTACATGAATACAAGAAAGTTCCGAATCTTAGGGAAAAAATTTGGGGGGTATTACATTATTTGTCCGAACTTATGACAAGAACCAATGAAAGTATGCAATTATTAGTAGATAGTAGCTATTCCATTTAAGCTAAGTATTGCATGACTAATTTTACACGAAAGAATACTGAAGAATGTGAATGCTGAATGTGGATGGTCATAGAGCCAGTTATTTGCCCAAAATTATAAAAACGACAAGCAAATAATTATATCTCATCACACATGCAATGCATGTGTATGCCTAGTATCATAAAATACATATTATCCTATATTAGTACAACAATAATTGTAACCTAGTTTTGAATAATTATTTTTACACGGAAGTATATAGTAGAGTCTCCTCTCAAAATTGTGATCTTCTTGGTTTCTATTAGCCCTCTTTCGTCACATCCTCACAGTAGTTTCTCCTTCCTCAACAATTATTGGGGCTTCCTCTTCAATTTCATGTATCTCTTGAGCAATTAAACTCCTTGAATTTGCATTGTTCCTATCAACTCTGACAAGAAAGCTGAAATCGTTTTCTTTTCTCAACACCAATTTGCGTAGTCCTTACATTCTTCCTTCAATAAAATTGGAAAGAGTCCATATGTTTTAAAAATCATGGTAAAAGGATACGTGTATACATTTTTCGATTAAAATAATTTCGCTCATTGTAAAAGATGTTCTAACTAAGTTTCATACTTTTGTTGAGGTTGATTCAATGTACTCGATAACGTTGCAACCTATTAAATATTTTGCCGCATAAAAAGAATAACACTGACAAGCCATTTTCCTTCACACACTTTGACCCTTAAGCAGTACCTATACGATTGGGTGAAAAGGTTGAATATCATGTCGTATCATGCAATGATTTTTTAACCTTTTCACCGAATCTCACCTCATTTCAAAATCAACATTCTCTATGTTACAGTTGCCACAAGTTGCTGTATTTTCTATAACGTCCACTTTCTTGTAGCATTTTTGCAAGAAGAGTACCATGGCTCATCTTTATTTATAATGACTATGTTTTTTTTCTTTGAACTTGTAATATGTATTCTTCACATCATGAATAAAAGATGTATTAGATTATATTCTACATATATTAAAGTCCCTTTGTGTATTGTCCAATTGTTTGTTTAAAGTAGACCTATGTTTCGGCGAGTAAGCCATCCATAATATTGACTAACTTCACTTCTTTTGCTTTCTTTATTACCTTAGTTAGTATTACCACAATGTATTTCTTTTTTGCTTTCATGATTTCACGCATGTATATCATGTGATGCTTGTAAAATGTGTTATCAATTTTTATTGAAGTTACTATATAACAAAAATCTATCTATAAAGATCTGTTATCTGTGTAATATTATAAAGAAGGTTTAAACATAAGCATTTTGAAGTTAGCAGAATATGCAGACATAACGTGAGAATCCATTCAGTTCTATTTCATATTCAGTTACCCATTAATGTCGAATATTGATCAACTGGATTCCAAAGAATCACAGAGCTCCATCCAGCTGCTATCTTTTATCTAAATTGTGATAGAAATTTGAAAGCTTAGGAAAGTACATTCGGATCTGTAACACGATGTATCCGATGACTCATAAAGTAGCTTTATGCTAGCAACCTTTGAAATATTGTGTAAAATAATCAAGTATGATTGTAACTCACAGATACTTATTAGTAAGCAGTAAAAAATGTAAAGGAAGATTTCATCTTGTGCAAACAGACAATAAAATAGTAGAGAAATGGACTAAACTTAGAGCAGCAACAACTAATTGTTACACTTAGTTTTTGCATTAACAAAAGATTCGCTAATGACTTTTCGCCTCATCAAGTGCGGCGCCTTTTCAAGCATGTGGTTCTTTTAGCCATTTGTAACAAATAGTAATAGTGTTGAATGACTTGTTCACAAATGTGAGAATTCTTACTAAATTTTTCATCTTTCGCTCGATGCTTAATGAGGAAGGAGATAGATCTGTCCAATTTATTTGTAGGTAAAATTGTTGGGTTTAATTGATAGTTTGAATGGGAAATGGAGGGGAAAAGAAGTGGAGGGAAAAATGATATGTTCTCTCTTGCTTTATTAAATAAGCTTTGGTCCCACATAGGTGGTGGAAAGGAAAAGTCTCCTACTTAAAAGTAGAAGCACTCATTTATGTTGCTAAAGGGTCAAGAAGAGGGTCTCCCCTCACGCCGTCGTCGCTCGGCTACGGCTTCGGCTTCGGCCTTTTTGGACCAAATTTCCTTTAAATTTTAATTAATTAATATTATTTATTTATTTAATTAATTAAGTGAAAAAATCCTGACCCATGACCCGTGATCCGTGACTCGCGACCCATTTTTTTCCCGAATTAATTTAAAAATATTTCCCTCCATTTTTCCAATGAATTTTTGAAAGGTTGCAACCTTGTCCGAAAAGTTGCAAACCTTTTCTCAACAGGCAAATCTTTTCCCAACAGGTGCCTTTTCTTAAAAGGTGTAAACAGTCTATATATATCTGTTAATTCTCAGAATGTTTCATACGAAATTTCTGAAATAACATCTTCTTCTTCTTTCTGCACTTCCTAAAACTCGTGTGATATACAGCCTTCAAGTGGTTCGCAGTCACCAAAGATTTGCAGTACCTCTACTTTGGTGAGTAAATCGTTCTATCCCGGGAGGAAAGATTCCAAAATCTCGGGTACTTTGAGGGAAATAATTTCCTTAAGGACACACTGTGTATTCAGTGGGCCCGATTTTGTTCTTACAACAATTTTTCATATACTGTTATTATTTTCAGATTCATTCTAAATTCTGTCTTTTATTACTTTCAGAAGTTATTGTTACTATTTAATATTTTTCAATACAGTTTACTAACAATCTTAAGAAAATTATTGTTATTATTCTTTTCTGATTAAACTGTATTCTGTTTTTGGAGACTAAAACCTGTGTGGTTTTCTACTCCGTATGAAATAAATATTTTGACTTGAAGAGTATAAAAACTTCATTGGAATATTAAAGTTCATACTTGTACAATGATTTGAAGAGTATAAAAACTTCATCGTTGTTTTTGTAAAAGGTCTGATATTCTGAAATATTAAGACAGTTTGTCTATTTTTGACAGTGAAAAGAAATGACAAGTGATACTGCTACTACTTCTGTGAATGTTGCTGCAACAAGCCGCACTTCTGTTCCACCGACAGAAAAACTAGGAAAATTTTCTGGAACCAACTTCAAAGGATGGAAGCAAAGGGTGTTCTTTTGGCTTACCACTCTTGGTATGCAGAAGTTCACCAATGAAGACCCTCCTGTGCCCGCTGCTGATATGCCGGCCAATGAAAAAATTATGATTACTGAGGCATGGACACAGGCGGATTTTCTATGCAAAGGCTACATCCTAAGTGCTTTGGATGATGATTTGTAAAATGTCTACAGTGCTGTGAAAACTTCTAAAGAATTGTGGGATGCACTTGAGAAGAAGTACAAGACTGAAGACGCATGCTTGAAAAAAATTGTGGTTGCTAAGTTCCTAGACTATAAAATGATAGATAGCAGAACTGTTGGAACCCAAGTTCAAGAACTACAACTTATTTTTCATGACCTTATTGCTGAAGATATGGTAGTTAATGAAGCATTTCAAGTGGTTGCAATGATAGAAAAGTTGCCTCCTTCGTGGAGAGATTTCAAAAATTATCTAAAGTACAAGCGTAAGGAAATGAAGTTAGA